>NC_042992.1:1887484-1944984 GCF_901001165.1 Salmo trutta | reverse complement strand
AAACAGAACAAAACGGGGATAAACATACCTGAATTTGTCCAGGTAGACAGTCCATGAGGGCAACAGAGGTAGAGTGAGAAGGTAGATCCATGAGGGGAGGGAGGAGGAGAGAGGGAGAGAGAGAGAGAGATACTGATGAGAGAGGTCATGAGCAGATGAGCGCCTTTCAAAAATATTTAAAAGTATACTACCCTCCACAACCTTCACTCCAAATCAAAACTCCAAACCTACAAACTGATTTTGGACAAAATAACCTGGAAGGATTCCTACTACCAAAGATTCTTATTTCCAAGCTATACAGCAAATGCTCTGGCAAACAAACAGAAACCTGAAAACACCATCCAACCTGGAACTGAGTGAGTAATGTTCAGTCTGAAACTCTTTTAAAGCCAAGAAGAAAAATGTATTACAATGATATATTTGACTTTATAAGGACTGAATGCTAAGTTAAGGCTACCAAGCTTGGTAGGACAGAGCAGATCAATTAGCACTGATGTGTGAACTGAGAGGTGTTAAAGCCCTTGACAACAATGGCAGGAGAGTCTCAAAGCCTACCGCACCCAAATGTAGAGACTTTTAAACCCCCTCTCGCTGTTCAAAGTAAATTGCGATATATTACCCTCTGGATGTAAAAAATTATAAGGCACAAAAATAGTACTAAAATAAGGTTCTTAAAACTTCTTTGGGATAGGGGCGGTATTTTGACATCCGGATGAAAAGCGTGCCCAAAGTAAACTGCCAGCTACTCAGGCCCAGAAGCTAGGATATGCATATAATTGGTAGGTTTGGATAGAACACTCTAAAGTTTCTAAAACTGTTAAAATAATGTCTGTGAGTATAACATAACTGAAATGGCAGGCAAAACCCCGAGGACAACCATCAAAAAAAAAATATTCAGCATACCACTGATTTCAATGGCTGGCAGTTTTATAATAGGGTGAAATCGTCCCCGATTGCAGTTCCTTCCACTAGATGTCAACAGTCTTTAGAAAGAGTCTCAGGTGGTTTTTGGAAAAATGAGGGAGGAGTTGTAGTTTTTCTAAGTGGCTGTAGTGTTTCCAAGCGCATGGTCGAGAGAGCGCGTTCTTTTTGTTTATCTCCGATAAATACAATAACGATTCTCCATCTTAAATTTTATCATTAATTTGCGTATTAGGGTACCTAAGGTTTGATTATAAACGTTGATTGACTTGTTTGGATAAGTTTATTGGTAATGTTTGGGATTCATTTTGTATGCATTTTGAAGGAGGGAAACCGAGTGGATTATTGTTTGAAGTGCGCCAGCTAAACTGAGTTTTTATGGATATAAAGAAGGACTTTATCGAACAAAAGGACCATTTGTAATGTAACTGGGACCTTTTCGAGTGCCAACAGAAGAAGATTTTCAAAGGTAAGGCATTATATCGCTATTTCTGACTTTCGTGTCGCAACTCCCTGGTTGAAAATTATTTGTTATGCATTTGTGTGCTGGGCGCTGTCCTCAGATAATCGCATGGTTTGCTTTCGCCGTAAAGCCTTTTTGAAATCTGACACGGCGGCTGGATTAACAACAAGTTAAGCTTTTGTTTTGATGTATTGCACATGTGATTTCATGAAAGTTAAATATTTATTGTAATTTTATTTGAATTTCGCACTCTGCAATTTCACCGGATGTTGGCCAGATGGGACGTTAACTTCCGCAAGAAGTTAAAGAAAATCCAGAGACACTTTTTGCCGACTGTTATAAAATGGGAACATGAGCAACTTAATCTTCCAACCAGACCATCCCCTGGCATGGCACAGTGCTATATTAACCAGACCATCCCCTGGCACAGTGCTATATTAACCAGACCATCCCCTGGCACAGTGCTATATTAACCAGACCATCCCCTGGCATGACACAGTGCTATATTAACCAGACCATCCCCTGGCACAGTGCTATATTAACCAGACCATCCCCTGGCACAGTGCTATATTAACCAGACCATCCCCTGGCACAGTGCTATATTAACCAGACCATCCCCTGGCATGACACAGTGCTATATTAACCAGACCATCCCCTGGCATGGCACAGTGCTATATTAACCAGACCATCCCCTGGCATGACACAGTGCTATATTAACCAGACCATCCCCTGGCACAGTGCTATATTAACCAGACCATCCCCTGGCATGACACAGTGCTATATTAACCAGACCATCCCCTGGCACAGTGCTATATTAACCAGACCATCCCCTGGCATGGCACAGTGCTATATTAACCAGACCATCCCCTGGCACAGTGCTATATTAACACAGACCATCCCCTGGCATGACACAGTGCTATATTAACCAGACCATCCCCTGGCACAGTGCTATATTAACCAGACCATCCCCTGGCACAGTGCTATATTAACACAGACCATCCCCTGGCACAGTGCTATATTAACCAGACCATCCCCTGGCACAGTGCTATATTAACCAGACCATCCCCTGGCATGACACAGTGCTATATTAACCAGACCATCCCCTGGCACAGTGCTATATTAACCAGACCATCCCCTGGCACAGTGCTATATTAACCAGACCATCCCCTGGCACAGTGCTATATTAACCAGACCATCCCCTGGCATGACACAGTGCTATATTAACCAGACCATCCCCCGGCACAGTGCTATATTAACCAGACCATCCCCTGGCATGGCACAGTGCTATATTAACCAGACCATCCCCTGGCACAGTGCTATATTAACCAGACCATCCCCTGGCATGACACAGTGCTATATTAACCAGACCATCCCCTGGCACAGTGCTATATTAACCAGACCATCCCCTGGCACAGTGCTATATTAACCAGACCATCCCCTGGCATGACACAGTGCTATATTAACCAGACCATCCCCCGGCACAGTGCTATATTAACCAGACCATCCCCTGGCATGGCACAGTGCTATATTAACCAGACCATCCCCTGGCATGGCACAGTGCTATATTAACCAGACCATCCCCTGGCACAGTGCTATATTAACCAGACCATCCCCTGGCACAGTGCTATATTAACCAGACCATCCCCTGGCACAGTGCTATATTAACCAGACCATCCCCTGGCACAGTGCTATATTAACCAGACCATCCCATGGCACAGTGCTATATAAACCAGACCATCCCCTGGCACAGTGCTATATTAACACAGACCATCCCCTGGCACAGTGCTATATTAACCAGACCATCCCCTGGCACAGTGCTATATTAACCAGACCATCCCCTGGCATGACACAGTGCTATATTAACCAGACCATCCCCTGGCACAGTGCTATATTAACCAGACCATCCCCTGGCACAGTGCTATATTAACACAGACCATCCCCTGGCATGACACAGTGCTATATTAACCAGACCATCCCCTGGCACAGTGCTATATTAACCAGACCATCCCCTGGCATGGCACAGTGCTATATTAACCAGACCATCCCCTGGCACAGTGCTGTATTAACCAGACCATCCCCTGGCACAGTGCTATATTAACCAGACCATCCCCTGGCATGACACAGTGCTATATTAACCAGACCATCCCCTGGCATGACACAGTGCTATATTAACCAGACCATCCCCTGGCATGGCACAGTGCTATATTAACCAGACCATCCCCTGGCATGGCACAGTGCTATATTAACCAAGCCCACAGATGAGCAACCCCAAGAGGAAAGTCAACCTTACATACTCCCTCATTGAAATTATGGATACATTCACCCAGCTGGAGGTAAGGCAGGTGGAGCTGGAACAGCAGGTGAACACAATCCAGTCAGACCAAAAAATTGTCCAGCTCAACAACACCCCCTCAACCAGACCCGGAGAGCTGGAGGTGGAGAGAGACATATCTGCACTCTGGACAGTGGTGAGACGACTTCAACAGGAGAAAGAGCAGGAGCAGGAGAAGAACAGAGCACTATAGGAGAGGATCAGACTGCTGGAGGAGAGGGTGAGGGGGATGGAGGAGAGGGTGAGGGGGATGGAGGCGAGGGTGAGGGGGATGGAGGAGAGGGTGAGGGGGATGGAGGAGAGGGTGAGGGGGATGGAGGGAGAGGATCAGACTGCTGGAGGAGAGGGTGAGGGGGGATGGAGGGAGAGGATCAGACTGCTGGAGGAGAGGGTGAGGGGGATGGAGGAGAGGGTGAGGGGGATGGCGTGTGACAGAGAACAACCCATTAGAGAGCTGGCCACCCCCACAGAGAAGCCAGCAGAACAGTCCACTCCAGACCCTGACCATAGCCTCGATATCACATCAGGACAGACAAATGAAGAACCCTAAGCCCAGGGGATTCCAACTCCTCTGAGCAACCCCCTGTCAGCCACGCTGATAGCCCTCCTGACAACCTCCCACACCCACTGAGGACATACACAAGACACAGATTGTACTCCTTATGGACTCAAATGGGAAATATATACAAGAAAATAAATGTTTTCCCAAACACACAGTGTTTAAACCCTGGAGTCCGAACACCCAGCATGCCCTAGACCTTCTGTCTGATGACCAACTATCAATCAATCAATCAATCAATCAAATGTATTTATAAAGCCCTTTTTACATCAGCCGATGTCAAAAAATGCTATACAGAAACCCAGCCTAAAACCCCAAACAGAAAGCAATGCAGATGTATATGAAGCACAGTGGCTAGGAAAAACTCCCTAGAAAGGCAGGAACCTAGGAAGAAACCTAGAGAGGAACCAGGCTCTGAGGGGTGGCCAGTCCTCTTCTGGCTGTGCCGGGTGGAGAATATAACAGGTCATGGCCAAGATGTTCAAACGTTTATAGATGACCAGCAGGGTCAAATAATAATAATCACAGTGGTTGTCGAGGGTGCAACAGGTCAGCACCTCAGGAGTAAATGTCAGTTGGATTTTCATAGCCGATCATTCAGAGTTAGAGACAGCAAGTGCGGTAGAGAGAGAGAGTCGAAAACAGAAGGTCCTGGACAAGGTAGCACGTCCGGTGAACAGGTCGGGTTTCCATAGCCGCAGGCAGAACTGTTGAAGCTGGAGCAGCAGCACGGCCAGGTGGACAGGGGACAGCAAGGAGTCATCAGGCCAGGTAGTCCTGAGGCATGGTCCTAGGGCGCAGGTCCTCCGAGAGAAGAGAAAGAGAAAGAGAAAGAGAGAGAGAAAGAGAGAGAGAGAGAATGAGAGAGAATTCGAGGGAGCATACTTAAATTCACACAGGACACCGGATAAGACAGGAGAAATACTCCAGATATAACAGTCTGACCCTAGCCCCCTGACACAAACTATTGCAGCACAATTATTGGAGGCTGAGACAGGAGGCGTCGGGAGACACTGTGGCCCTGTTCGACTATACCCCAGGACAGGGCCAACCAGGCAGTATATAACCCCACCCACAGGGGAACCGGCCAGGCAGAGATAGCAAGGGCGGTTGGTCACTCCAGTGTCTTTCCGTTCACCTTCACGCCCTGGGCCAGACTACATGCAATCGTAGGAGCTACTGAAGAGATGATTCTTCAATAAAGACTTAAAGTCTGAGTCTGAGTCTCTCACATGGATTAGCAGACCATTCCATAAAAATGGAGCTCTATAGGAGAAAGCCCTGCCTCCAGCTGTTTGCTTAGAAATTCTAGGGACAATAAGGAGGTCCGCGTCTTGTGACCGTAGTGTACGTGTAGGTATGTACAGCAGGACCAAATCAGAGAGATAGGTAGGAGCAAGCCTATGTAATGCTTTGTAGGTTAGCAGTAAAACCTTGAAGTCAGCCCTAGCCATGAAGCTAGTGTAGAGAGGCTAGCACTGGAGTAACATGATCACATTTTTTGGTTCTAGTCAAGATTCTAGCAGCCGTGTTTAGCACAAACTGAAGTTTATTTAGTGCTTTATCCAGGTAGCTGGATAGTAAAGCATTGCAGTAGTCTAATCTAGAAGTGACAGAAGCATGGATACATTTTTCTGCCACATTTTTGGACAGGAAGTTTCTGTTTTTTGCATGTTACGTAGATGTAAAAAAGCTATCCTTGAAACAGTCTTGATATGTTTGTCAAAAGAGAGATCAGGGTCCAGAGTAACGACGAGGTCCTTCACAGTTTTATTTGAGATGACTGTACAACCATCAATATTAATTGTCAGATCCAACAGAATATCTCTCTGTTTCTTGGGACCTAGAACTAGCATCTCTGTTTTGTCCGAGTTTAAAAGTAAAACATTTGCCGCCATCCATATCCTTATGTCTGAAACACAGGCATAAAATATATAGTGAAAACAATAGTGGTCCTAAAACGGAACCTTGAGGTACACCGCAATTTACAGTTGATTTGTCAGAAGACAAACCATCAACAGAGACAAACTGATATCTTTCTGACAGATAAGATATAAACCAGACCAGAACTTGTCCATGTAGACCAATTTGTGTTTCCAATCTCTCAAAAAGAATGTGGTGATCGACATTATCAAAAGCAGCACTAAGGTCTAGGAGCATGAGGACAGATGCAGAGCCTTGGTCTGACACCATCAAAAGGTAATTTACCACCTTCACGAGTGCAGTCTCAGTGCTATGATGGGGTCTAAAACATCATTTGTCTTCAGGAAGGCAGTGACAACAGCTTTTTCTAACATTTTTGAGAGGAATGGGAGATTCGATATAGGCCGATAGTTGTTTATATTTTCTGGGTCAAGGTTAGGCGTTTTCAAGAGAGGCTTTATTACTGCCACTTTTAGTGAGTTTGGTACACATCCGGTGGATAGGGAGCCGTTTATTATGTTCAACATAGGAGGGCCAAGCACAGGAAGCAGTTCTTTCAGTAGTTTAGTTGGAATAGGGACCAGTATGCAGCTTGAAGGTTTAGAGGCCGTGAATATTTTCATCAATGTGTCAAGAGATATAGTATTAAAAAACTTGAGTGTCTCCCTTGATCCTAGGTCCTGGCAGTGTTGTGTAGACTCAGGACAACTGCGCTTTGGAGAAATACGCAGATTTAAAGAGGAATCCGTAATTTGCTTTCTAATTATCATGATCTTTTTATCAAAGAAGTTCATGAATTTATCACTGCTGAAGTGAAAGCCTTTCTCTCTTGGGGAATGCTTCTTTTTAGTTAGCTTTGCGACAGGATAAAAAAAAAATATTGGATTGTTCTTATTCTCCTCAATTAAGATGGAAAAGTAGGATGATCGAGCAGCAGTGAGGGCTCTTCGATACTGCACGGTACTGTCTTTCCAAGCTAGTCGGAAGACTTCCAGTTTGGTGTCGCGCCATTTCCGTTCAAATTTTCTGGAAGCTTGCTTCAGGGCTGGACTATGTTCTGTATATCAGGGAGCTAGTTTCTTATGATAAATGTTTTTGTTTTTAGGGGTGCGACTGCTTTTAAGTTCCTCAGTTAGGTGGTTAATTAACTGATTGTTGTATTCTGACGTCCTTGGGAGGGAGTCTGGAAGGGCATCTAGGAATATTTGGGTTGTCAGAGAATTTTATAGCACAGCTTTTGATGATCCTTGGTTGGGGTCTGAGCAGATTATTTGTTGCAATTGTAAACGCAATAAAATGGTGGTCCGATAATCCAGGATTATGAGGAAAAACATTAAGATCCACAACATTTATTCCATGGGACAAAACTAGGTCCAGAGTATGACTGTGGCAGTGAGTAGGTCCAGAGACATGTTGGACAAAACCCACTGAGTCGATGATGGCTCCGAAAGCCTTTTGGAGTGGGTCTGTGGACTTTTCCATGTGAATGTTAAAGTCACCAAAAATTTGAATATTATCTGCTATGACTACAAGATCCGATAGGAATTCAGGGAACTCAGTAAGGAACACTGCATATGGCCCAGGAGGCCTGTAAACAGTAGCTATAAAAAGTGATTGAGTAGGCTGCATAGATTTCATGACTAGAAGCTCAAAAGACGAAAATGCAGTCGTTTTTTTTTGTGTATTGAAATTTGCTATCGTAAATGTTAGCACCACCTCCACCTTTGCGGGATGCGCGGGGGATATGGTCACTAGTGTAACCAGGAGGAGAGGCCTCATTTAACACAGTAAATTCATCAGGCTTAAGCCATGTTTCAGTCAAGCCAATCACATCAAGATAATGATCAGTGATTGGTTCGTTGACTATAACTGCCTTGGAAGTGAGGGATCTAACATTAAGTAGCCCTATTTTGAGATGTGAGATATCACAATCTCTTTCAATAATGGCAGGAATGGAGGAGCTCTTTATTCCAGTGAGATTGCTAAGGCCCACTCCGCCATGTTTAGTTTTGCCCGAAATAGATCGAGGCACAGACACGGTCTCAATGGGGATAGCTGAGCTGACTACACTGACTGTGCTAGTGGCAGACTCCACTAAGCTGGCAGGCTGGCTAACAGCCTGCTGCCTGGCCTGCACCCTATCTCATTGTGGAGCTAGAGGAGTTAGAGCCCTGTCTATGTAGATAAGATAAGGTGAGAGCACCCCTCCAGCTAGGATGGAGTCCGTCACTCCTCAGCAGGCCAGGCTTGGTCCTGTTTGTGGGTGAGTCCCAGAAAGAGGGCCAATTATCTACAAACCAGAGAGGGCTTAGCCTCTGACTCTGACTCGTTGCTTAATGGGGAGAACCGGTTGATAGTTTGTCGGATGAATGAGCGACACCGGTTGAGCATTCCTACAGCATTTCCCTCCAAAAGCCATGAGAAAGTTGTCCGGCTGTAGGGACTGTACGAGGGGATTTATACTACTATCTGTACTTATTGGTGGCACAGACGCTGTTTCATCCTTTCCTACACTTTAAAATAAATATATATATTTCACCTTTATTTAACCAGGTGGGCCAGTTGAAAACAAATTATTTTTTACATCTGCGACCTGGCCAAGATAAAGCAAAGCAGTGCGACAAAAACAACAACACAGAGTTACACATGGGATAAACAAACATACAGTCAATAACACAGTAGAAGAGTCTATATACAGTGTGTGCAAATGAAGTAAGGAGGTAAGGCAATAAATAGGCCAATAGTGGCGAAGTAAATACAATTTAGTAATTTACACTGGAGTGATATTGTGCAGATGAGGATGTGCAAGTGTGACGTAGAAGTCCATCACTGGCCGCGGGCAGTATTTGGTACTTTAACGCACGCACACATTCATCACTCCTCCCTACTCCATTATCAGATAAGTTAACAATGTGGGTCGACACACAAGTTAACTTCTCTATCTTAGTACGTATATTTCACACTTACGTCAGTAACCGGTTAGGGTATAAAGAAATAAACATACAACTGTTCATATTTAATATAAGCGATATTTATTATACTTAGATGTTATGGATGAGCGTGTTGTTTGTTCTGTTCCTCTCTCTCTCTATCTCTGTAGCTTCCGGGTATGCTGGATAAGGACCCGTGCCAAGGGAATTGGGCTGACTTTGTAGTGCCTGTCCGGATTGGCTCATTCATGTAAATGAGCATATTGGAAGACACTGTCAGTAGTGATGTAATTTTGTAAATGTTATATTGTGATGTTGTTTCATAAACGTGTTGCAATGTATATATTTTGGTATGTTTAGATAAATGGAAACTCTAGGTTGAATAGGTAATTGCTTAATTAATTAGTGTTAATTGTTCTGAGGGGAGGGGCTACCACTACAAAAGGAGCCTCTCTTTCAGTTCATGGAGAGGCATTTTGGATTGAGCTGTGGGTGGGGCAGCATTGTTTTTAAGCTGTCCCATAAGGTATACGTTTGATGGCAGTACTGTTGTTTTTGTTCCGGAATCACTATGTAAATAAACACCTTTGCACAGAAGAACTTTTGCGGCTCCGCCATCTTTTTATTTTTTATAGAGGTTAGGTTTTCCAGTTTAGCCTTCTGGCCTACTCTACGTGACAGCAAGTAGAAATACTGGGGTGCAAAAGAGTAGAAAAACAAATATGGGGATGAGGTAGGTAGTTGTTTGGATGGGCTATTTACAGATGGGCTATGTACAGCTGCAGCGATCAGTAAGCTGCTCTGACAGCTGACGCATAAAGTTAGTGAGGGAGATGTAAGTCTCCAGCGTCTGTGATTTTTGCAGTTCGTTCCAGTCATAGGCAGCAGAGAACTGGAAGGAAAGGCGGCCAAAGGAGGTGTTGGCTTTGGGGATGACCAGTGAAATATACCTGCTGGAGCGCGTGCTACGGGTGGGTGTTGCTATGGTGCCCAGTGAGCTGAGATAAGGTGGAGCTTTACCTAGCAAAGACTTATAGATGACCTGGAGCCAGTGGGTTTGGCGATGAATATGTAGTGAAGACCAGCCAACGAGAGCATACAGCATACAGGTTGCAGTGGTGGGTAGTATACGGGGCCTTGGTGACAAAATGGATGGCACTGTGATAGACCACATCCAATTTGCTGAGTAGAGTGTTGGAGGCTATTTGCTAAATGACATCGCCGAAGTCAAGGATCAGTAGGATAGTCAGTTTTACGAGGGTATGTTTGGCAGCATGAGTGAAGGAGGCTTTGTTGTGAAATAGGAAGCTGATTCTAGATTTAACATTGGAATGGAGACAGTTATTGTGGGTCTGGATGGAGAGTTTACAGTCTAGCCAGACACCTAGGTATTTATAGTTGTACACATATTTTAAGTCAGAACCGTCCATAGTAGTGATGCTAGTTGGGCGGGCAGGTGTGGGCAGCGATCGTTTGAAGAGCATGCATTTAGTTTTACTAGCATTTAAGAGCAGTTGGAGGCCATGGAAGGAGTGTTGTATGGCGTTGAAGCTCGTTTGGAGGTTAGTTAACACAGTGTCCAAAGAAGGTCCAGAGGTATACAGAATGGTGTCGTCTGCATAGAGGTGGATCAAAGAATCACCCTCAGCAAGAGCGACATCATTGGCCATGTTCTGTTATAATCTCCACCCGGCACAGCCAGAAGAGGACTGGCCACCCCTCATAGCCTGGTTTCTTCCTAGGTTTTGGCCTTTCTAGGGAGTTTTTCCTAGCCATCGTGCTTCTACACCTGCATTGCTTGCTGTTTGGGATTTTAGGCTGGGTTTCTGTACAACACTTTGAGATATCAGCTGATGTAAGAAGGGCTATATAAATACATTTGATTTGATTTGATATATACAGAGAAAAGAGTTGGCCTGAGAATTGAACACTGTGGCACCCCCATAGAGACTGCCAGAGGTCCGGACAACAGGCCCTCCAATTTGACACACTGAACTCTATCTGAGAAGTAGTTGGTGAACCAGGTCGAGGCAGTCATTAAAGAAACCAAGGCTGAAGAGTCTTCCGGTAAGAATACGGTTTTTAAGTCTGCCAATTAGAATGTGGTGATTGACAGAGTCGAAAGCCTTGGCCAGGTCGATGAAGACGTATGCACAATATTGCCTTTTATCGATGACGGTTATGATATCGTTTAGGACCTTGAGCGTGGCTGAGGTGTACCCGTGACCAGCTCGGAAACCAGATTGCATAGCGGAGAAGGTACGGTGGGATTCAAAATGGTCGGTGATCTGTTTGTTCACTTGGCTTTGGAAGACTTTAGAAAGGCAAGGCAGGGCAGGTCTGTAACAGTTTGGGTCTAGAGTGTCTCCCCCTCTGAAGAGGGGGATGACCATGGCCACTTTCCAATCTTTAGGAATCTCAGATGATACGAAAGACAGGTTGAACAGACTATTAATAGGGGTTGCAGCAATGGTGGTGAATAATTTTAGGAAGAGAGGGCCCAGATTGTCGAACCCAGCTGATTTGTAGGGATCCAGATTTTGCATCTCTTTCAGAACATCAGCTGTCTGGATGTGAAGGAGTTGCTGTGGGGGTTGCAGAGCTGTTTGCCGGGGTTGGGGTAGCCAGGTGGAAAGCATGGCCAGCCGTAGAGAAATGCTTATTAAAATTCTCAATTATCATGGATTTATCAGTAGTGACAGTGTTTCCTAGTCTCAGTGCAGTGGGCAGCTGGGAGGAGGTGCTCTTATTCTCCATGGATTTTACATTGTCCCAAACTTTTTGGGAATTAGTGCTGCAGGATGCAAATTTCTGTTTGAAAAAGCTAGCCTTTGCTTTCCTAACTGACTGTGTGTATCGGTTCCTGACTTCCCTGAAAAGTTGCATATCGCGGGGACTATTCGATGCTAATGCTATATGCCACAGGGTATTTTTGTTCTGGTCAAGGGCAGTCAAGTCTGGTGTGAACCAAGGGCTATATCTGTTCTTAGTTCTAACATTTTTGAAAGGGGCATGCTTATTTAAGATGGTGAGGAAAGCACTTTTAAAGAACAACCAGGCATCCTCTACTGAAGGGATGAGGTCAATATCCGTCCAGGATACCTGGGCCAGGTTGATTAGAAAGGCCTGCTCGCAGAAGTGTTTTAGGGACGTTTGACAGTGATGCGGAGTCGTCGTTTGACCGCTGAGCCATAACGGACGCAGGCATTGAGGCAATGATCACTGAGATCCTTGTTGAAAACAGCAGAGGTGTATTTAGAGGGCAAGTTGTCAGGATGATATCTATGAGGGTGCCCATGTTTACAGATTTGGTGCTGTACCTGGTAGGTGCTGTACCTTGTTGGTCTTTAAAAGTAGAAGCTCGAACTGTTTGGGCATAGACCTGGATGGTATGACAGAATTCTGCAGGCTATCTCTACAGTAGATTGCAATTCCGCCCCCTTTAGCAGTTCTGTCTTGATGGAAAATGTTGTAATTGGGGATGGAAATTTCAGATTTTTTAGTGGCCTTAAATTACCCTTACCTAACGATTGTGTCTGAAGCTGGGCTTGCAGCACGCTTTCCTCACCATAAGGCGATCGTTCTCCTGTATATTATGAGTAAAGCGACTGCAATTAGAAGGCACCATGTTAATGTTACTACTGGTGGAGGTCCTGACGAAACACGTCCAGATAAAGGGTCTGGGGTGAAAAAGTTGAATGAAAAAAGTCGAGCAAGTTGAAAAATGTAAATATAAAACGGTAATTAAAAATTAAAAAACGTAAAGTTGGCAGGTAGCAAAGTAACACTTGCAACAAAACGCACATTATTACGTAAACAAGTCAACTAGTCGTGACTAGGGTCACATAAAAATACACACACAGGCACAAACAACCTGAGAGCACAGCAGGAAAGCTTGGCCACAGCCCCCAAGGGAGTGATTGTAAAAGCTTCTTCTACCTTCTCCAACGCAAAAGTGGTTATCTCCAACCTGCTACCATGAAAAGACTTCCACCTTGCTATCATACAGTTGGTAAACGCAAATCTTTCCTGTGAATGTGCCTCAAAACCAAATGTTTACCTGATCCTCCACTCCACCCTAGACTTGAACAGCCTTTACGACCAGGTCCACCTCTACAAGTGTCGTGTCTTTGGCATCATTAAACTGAAGACATATTTATCAAATAACTCTCTGTAATTATTATCACGTGATTAACCTGATTAATCGTGTAACTGTAATTAACTAGGAGGTCGGGGCACCAAGGAAAATATTCATATTACAAAGTTATAATTTTCCTAATATAACTTTCAGATATTATAATATCTGATCTATTAGTCTTCTGATTAATAACGTATAAGTTACCTCGTCAGTCTCATTCCAAACGTCGTAAATTGTTGGTTATCTGCACGAACCCAGTCTTCACTATGAGTCATCCATACATCAATTGTCTTAAAATCATTTATTTACTAACTAAGTAATTCATAGAAATGCATAACAAACAGTAGCTATGGTTACAAGGAAATGATAGGAGAATGTGCCCTAGTGGGCTAAACCGGTATGGCGGCTTGTTAGACAAAAGGGGTTGATAAGAGTTGATAATTATAACAATTGATATGCTAATCCTTTGCACATGAACGCTCACTCATTCAGGAACAATTGCAATCAATATATATATTTACGCTCAGTGTGTCGTCGGGATCTTTGTTGAAAAGTTTGTTCTGTTGGAGAGTTTATTCTCGCGTTCTCTCTCTCTCTCTCTCTCTCTCTCGGTTAGAATGGATATTTCAAAGTGACATTCATTAATGTCGTTATAGGACAGATGTTTCGTCTGTCTTCGCATTCAATGATAACGAATTCCTAGCTGCAGACTAGTAATTAATATCAAAGACTTGTTATTATTCTGTTGGTATCAATAGTCTAAGAGTTTAAGCACGTGGTATGGTTAAAGTTCAGAACGAGGAATGCATGGTCAAACCTTCAGCCAACTCGTAATGGAGGTCAGCTCGGTCTCGTGATAGAAACCCTGGGTGGGGGTTATATTCGGAATAGCAGAAAAAGGCTGTCTCATGACGCCAGGTCCCATCTGCTCACCTCCCTACCTCTGAGGAAGTACAGTTCCCGCTCAGCCCAGTCAAAACTGTTCGCTGCTCTGGCACCCCAATGGTGGAACAAACTCCCTCACGACGCCAGGACAGCGGAGTCAATCACCACCTTCCGGAGACACCTGAAACCCCACTTCTTTAAGGAATACCAAGGATAGGATAAAGTAATCCTTCTAACCCCCCCCCCCCCCCTTAAAATATTTAGATGCACTATTGTAAAGTGGTTGTTCCACTGGATATCATAAGGTGAATGCACCAATTTGTAAGTCGCTCTGGATAAGAGCGTCTGCTAAATGACTTAAATGTAAATGTAAATGTTCATGGGGGCATGCCGATGGCTTGGTGAAACTTTAAACAGAAATACAATTCTCTCACATTAACATCTTACAAGCATCCCAACATATTCCAAATAGCTTTATCCTTATTCATTCATTTTATACAACCATTAGATGTAAGTCTCACAACTGAGGCTATTATATAAACAGCGCCATGGTAATGTGGCCGTATTGTCTCTCATGAGCTTCACAAAATTGTACCAACGGACCAGTTCGTAGCTGGATTCTTCACCGATATTTTATACCTTCTCCAGAACATAAATGTCGTTCGGTTCTCCAGTCCTGTGAGGTGGAAGAATTCCTGGGTTCTTTCTATGAAACCCACTCTGTCTCAAAACTGTGGTCATGAGGCAGGCCATCCTTTTAGGAATTTATGACCGCTCTCACAGAGCCTGGGTAGGGGGAGGTAGGGGGATGGTGCATAGAAAACCCAAAGAGGGCAACGTCATGACACAAGGCAGGAGTGCCGACCTTCGCCCGGACGCTAAAGTACATCATCCTCAACCGCAGCCCCAACACCTCACACAGGAGCAACACCTCAATAGACACCCCACCCAGACCAGCGAGGCACTCTCCCAGACCTGCGGGACCGCCCCCAGGACCTACACATAGAGGACCCATGCCGAGAGGACCCACATCCAGACCACAGCAACACCAGCTACATCCACACCTTCACCCCAACCAATCAACATCCCCCCAAAGTCAACCATGCCCACACCCCATTTAGCCCCCCTCAGATCAGACCTATGCCCCTCCTGCCCACCCCATGCACCCCACCCCCGCAAAGAGGGCACCAACATGGAAGTCACACATACACCCAGGCCGTGAGCGGGCAAACAGGCCCAGCCCCCACTCTTACACTAACCCAAGCCAATGGCATGTACCAGATGCTCAGCAGGTTCTGCTCACACTTACTGGTCTGAGGCCAAAGCTCACGACTAACAACACTGGACACTTTATGGAACGCAAAGCCTTCACTATCTCATCCTGGAATAGGTCTGAGAACATCTGCCTTTGGCCTAAAGAGCAGGAACCTGGACTTCGTCAAAGAAACAGACATTGTCATCCTACAAGAAACATGGTATAGAGGAGATTGACCCACTGGTTGACCTCTAGATTACAGAGAGCTGGTGTGAAACAGGGAAAATACTCAGGAGGTATGCTAATTCGGTATAGAGCAGACCTAACTGACTATTACATTTAATCAAAACTGGAACATTTTACATTTGGCTAGAAAATCAAAAGGAAAAAGTCTCAACACAGAAAAATGTCCTCTTGTGTGCTACCTATATCCCCCCACTAGAATCCCCATACTTTAATGAAGGCAGCTTCTCCATCCTGGAGGGGGAAATCAATCATTTCCAGGCCCAGGGGCATGTACTAGTCTGTGGCAACCTAAATGCCAGAACTGGACAAGAACCTGACACCCTCAGCACAGGGGGACAAACACCTGCCTGGAGGTGACAGCATTCCCTCCGAAATATACCCCCCTAGGCACAACTATGACAACATAACCAACAAAAACGGGACACAACTCCTAAAGCTCTGTCGGACGCTGGGTCTATACATGGTCAATGGTAGGCTTCGAGGGGATTCCTTTGATTGGTACACCTATAAATCATCTCTTGGCAGTTGTACTGATTACTCCTTTATCACTGACCTCAAACCCAGAGTCTCTCAGAGCGTCTCAGTCAGCCCACTGACACCCCTATCAGATCACAGCAAAATCACAGTCTACTTGAACAGAGCAATACTCAATCATGAAGCATCAAAGCCAAAGCAATTGAATAATATTAAGAAATGCGATAGATTTTTTTGGTCAACTTTGAACATTAACAACAATGACAAACAGTTTGATGAAGAATGCAAAAACCTAAGAAAAAAATGTAGAAACCTGTCCAACCAAAAACATAGAGACCCAGAAAACCTGAGCCTTCGCCTTCACTATGGTGAATCACTAAAACAATACAGAAATACACTACGGAAAAAGAAGGAACAGCAAGTTAGAAATGAGCTCAATGTAAGTGAAGAATCCATAGACTCTAACCATTTCTGGGAAAATTGGAAAATACTAAACAAACAAAAACACGAAGAGTTATCTATCCAAAACGGAGATGTATGGATAAACCACTTCTCCAATCTTGTTGGCTCCATAACAAAGAACAAACAGCAAAAACGTATACTTACATGATCAATTACAAATCTTAGAATCAACTATTAAAGACTTTCAGAACCCACTGGATTCACCAATTACATTGAATGAACTACAGGACAAAATACAAACCCTCCAACCCAAAAAGGCCTGTGGTGTTGATGGTATCTTACATGAAATTATACAATATTCAGACGACAAATTCCAATTGGCTTAAACTCTTTACCTCTTAAGGATCCGCCCCTTTTTTATTTATTTTTTGCCAAAAATAACATACCCAAATCTAACTGCCTGTAGCTCAGGCCCTGAAGCAAGGATATGCATATTCTTAGTACCATTTGAAAGGAAACACTTTGAAGTTTGTGAAAGGAATGTAGCAAAATATAACTCATTAGATCTGGTAAAAAAAATAAATACAAAGAAAAAAATTATATTTTTTTGTACAATCATCTATGAAATGCAAGAGAGGTCATAATGTATTATTCCAGCCTAGGTGCAATTTTGATTTTGGCCACTAGATGGGAGCAGTGTATGTGCAAAGTTTTAGAGTGATCCAATGAACCATTGTATTTCTGTTTAAAATTTGTTGTCACGACTTCCCAAATGTGTGTAATTTGTTTAGTAGTAACTTTTCAGGTTCAAAACTGTGCATTATCCTCAAACAATAGCATGGTATTCTTTCACTGTAATATCTACTATCAACGAATTAGCGAGGGCACTAGAACAGTCTGCAGCACCAGCCTCACCCTACTAGAATCTGAAGTCAAATGTCTACTGTTTTCTGATGATCTGGTGCTTCCGTCACCAACCAAGGAGGGCCAACAGCAGCACCTAGATCTTCTGCACAGATTCTGTCAGACCTGGGCCCTGACAGTAAATCTCAATTAGACAAATATAATGGTGTTCCAAAAAGGTCCGGTTGCCAGGACCACAAATACAAATTCCATCTAGACACCGTTGCCCTAGAGCACACAAAAAACTATACATACCTCGGCCTAAACATCAGCGCCACAGGTAACTTCCACAAAGCTGTTAACGAGCTGAGAGACAAGGCAAGAATAACATTCTGTGCCATCCAAAGGAACATAAAATTCGACATACCAATTAGGATCTGGCAAAAAATACTTGAATCAGTTATATAACTCTTTGCCCTTTATGGTTGTGAGGTCTGGGGTCCGCTCACCAACCAAGAATTCACAAAATGGGACAAACAACAAATTGAGACTCTGCACGCAGAATTCTACAAAAAATATATTCCGTGTACAACAAGAAACACCAAATAATGCATGCCGAGCAGAATATGCCGATACCCGCTAATTATCAAAATCCAGAAAAGAGCCGTTAAATTCTACAACCACCTAAAAGGAAGCGATTCCTAAACCTTCCACAACAAAGCCATCACCGACAGGGAGATGAACCTGGAGAAGAGTCCCCTAAGCAAGCTGATCCTGGGGCTCTGTTCACGAACACAAACACACCCCACAGAGCCCCAGGACAGCAACACAATTAGACCCAACCAAATCATGAGAAAACAAAAATGTAATTACTTGACACATTGGAAAGAATTAACAAAAAAACAGAGCAAATGTGAATGCTATTTTGCCCTAAACAGAGAGAGACACAGTGGCAGAATACCTGACCACTGTGACTGACCCAAACTCAAGGAAAGCTTTGACTATGTACTGACTCAATGAGCATAGCCTTGCTATTGAGAAAGGCTGCAGTAGGCAGACCTGGCTCTCAAGGGAAGACAACGCTATGTGCAACACTGCCCACAAAATCAAATCACATGAAATGTTATTTTTCACATGCGCCGTATACTACACCATACAGTGAAATGCTTACTTACAAGCTATGAGTTATGAGGTGGAAACTGAGCTGCACTTCTTCACGTCATACCAAATGTATGATCATATTAGAGACACATACAGTCAGGTCCATAAGTATTTGGACAGTGACACAATTTGCATCATTTTGTCTCTGTATGCCGCCACAATGGATTTCAAAGGAAACAATCAAGATGTGCTTTAAGTGTAGACTTTCATCTTTAATTTAAGGGTTTTGTCAAAACTATTGTGTAAAACCGTGTAGGAATTACAACCATTTTTATACATAGCCCCCCAATTTTAGGGTCTCAAAAGTAATTGGTCAAACTAACATAATCATGAATTAAATTGTGAGTTTTAATATTTGGTTGCAAATCCTTTGCAGTCAATGACAGCCTGAAGTCTGGAACCCATAGACATCACAGATGATGGGTTTCTTCCCTTGTGATGCTCTGCCAGGCCATTACTGTAGCTGTCTTCAGTTCCTGCTTGTTCTTGGGGCGTTTTGCCTTCAGTTTCGCCTTCAACAAGTGAAATGCATGCTCATTTGGATTCAGGTCAGGTGATTGACTTGGCCATTGCAGAACATTCCACTTCTTCGCACTGTGATACGCAGTATAATGAGTTTTGAAGCACTTGGCTGAATCTGAGCAGATAATATAGCCGTCCTAAACATTTCAGAATTCATCCTGCTGCTTCTGTCAGCAGTCACATCATCAATAAATACAAGGGAAAAAGTTCCATTGGCAGCCATACATGCCCAAGCCATAACACTACCTCCACCATGCTTCACAGATGAGGTGGTACGCTTCGGATCATGAGCAGTTCCTTCCCTTCTCCATACTCTTCTCTTCCCATCATTCTGGTACAAGTTGATCTTTGTCTCATCTGTCCATAGGATGTTGTTCCAGAAATGTACAGATTTTTAGATTTTTTTTGGCAAACTTGAACCAAACTTGGTCTTCCTGTTTTTGAGGATTACCAATGGTTTACATCTTGTGGTAAACCGTCTGTATTTACTCAGTTTGTCCTACTTCCTGGAGGGTGTTCTTGATCTGGCCAACTGATGTGAAAAGGGATTTAATTCACCAGAAAGATTCTTCTGTCAACAGTTGTTTTCCGTGGCCTTCCGTGCCTTTTGGTGTTCCTGAGCTCACCAGTGCATTCTATCTTGTTAAGAATGTACCAAATCGTTTTTTTTATACTGTTTTAGCTATCTCTCTTATGGGTTGGTTTAGATTTGTTAGCCTAATGATGTCCTGCATCACTGGCAGTGACAACTCTTTGGACTTCATATTGAGGGTTAACAGCAACAGATTACAAATGCAAATTCCACACTTGAAATGATCTCTGCATGTGTGAAGCATGAAGAAGTATTTATGATGGTGTGGGGGTGCTTTGCTGGTGGTCACTGTTTGTGATTTATTTATAATTCAAGGCACACTTAACCAGCATGGCTACCACAGCATTCTGCAGTGATACGCCATCCCATCTGGTTTGCTCTTAGTGGGACTATCATTTGTTTTTCAACAGGACAATGAACCAACACACCTCCAGGCAGTGTAAGGACTATTTGACCAAGAACAAGAGTGAAGTTGCTCCATCAGATGACCTGGCCTCCACAATCATTTAACCTCAACCCAATTGAGATGGTTTGGGATGAGTTGGACTGCAGAGTGAAGGAAAAGCAGCCATCAAGTGCTCAGAATATGTGGGAACTCCTTCAAGACTGTTGGAAAAGCATTCCTCATGAAGTTGGTTGAGAGAATGCCAAGAGTGTGCAAAGCTGTCATCAAGGCAAAGGGTGGAAACTTTGAAGAATCTAAAATCTAAAATATATTTTGATTTGTTTAACACTTTTTTGGTTACTACATGATTCAATATTTGTTATTTCATAGTTTTGACATCTTCACTATTATTCTACAATGTAGAAAATTGTACAAATAAAGAAAAACACTTGAATGAGTCGGTGTGTCCAAACTTTTGACTGGTACTCTATAAGCCAATTATTTGATGGTCCGACCAAAACAAAACATTTTGGTGATATAAGAAAGTATTCAAGACGACTAGCTTGATTGAGCCTCCCCTATGTTTATCTTACTAGGTAAGGGTATTTAAGCCTCCATATATCCACTAATTCCAATATAGCCATGACATTCATGATTTCCTTAAGTGCCTAAGGGTGATAGTTTGTAGTGTGATTTCCTTTACGGTCCATAGAGGTATTTAAGACCGTATTATAATCTCCCACCGTAAAAATAAAGTATTGTATTGCTTGTAGGTTTGATAAATTATTATACATATTTTCAAAGAAGCTTGGATCATCATTATTTGGACCGTATAGGTTAATAAGCCATATCTGTTTATTGTCCAATAGCATATTTAAAATCATTTTCTACCTTGAGGATCTGTTTGGACAATTTGCACATTCGGATCAAAAATGATTGTTAATTAATATCATCATCCCTTTTGAGTTTCTTTGCCCATGGGAGAAATATATTTCACCCACCTCATTCCTTTTTCCACACAACTTCATCTAAAATTGTTGAATGAGTTTCCTGTGAACAATAGATACTATATTCCTTCTCTTTTAGCCAGGTAAATACTGATCGTCTTTTCTTATTATCTGTTAAGCCATTACACTTATAGCTAGCTTATTTCACCATTTATCATAAGAAGATAAAAGTTTCAGTTCTATTTATCATAATATATGTTTATAAATGTACCATTAAAAAGTGCCATAGTAATTGAGTGTCCATATAACCATGATATTTGTCCTCCACTATTCTACCTGCTAAGCCCTCATCCTTGAGATGTTTCTACAACTTTACTGGAGGCCACCTGTGGTAAATTCAATTGATTGGACATGATGGAAAGACACCTGTCTATTCAGTGCCTTCGGAAAATATTCAAACCCCCCAAAAAATTTGATTGCTTGATGCCTTGATAAGTTCCTTTCCTGAGGATGGCTCACCCCTCACAATACTGGGTGACTTTAACCTCCCTACGTCTACCTTTGACTTATTTCTCTCTGCCTCCTTCTTTCCACTCCTCTCCTCTTTTGGCCTCACCCTCTCACCGTCCCCCCCTACTCACAAGGCAGGCAATACGCTTGACCTCATCTTTACTAGATGCTGTTCTTCTACCAATCTCACTGCAACTCCCCTCCAAGTCTCCGACCACTACCTTGTATCCTTTTCCCTCTCGCTCTCCTCCAACACTACTCACTCTGCCCCTACTCAGATGGTATTGCGCCGTCGCAACCGTCGCTCTCTCTCTCCTGCTACTCTCTCCTCTTCCATCCTATCATCTCTTCCCTCTGCTCAAACCTTCTCCAACCAATCTCCTGATTCTGCCTCCTCAACCCTCCTCTCCTCCCTTTCTGCATCCTTTGACTCTCTATGTCCCCTATCCTCCCAGCCGGCTCGGTCCTCCCCTCCTGCTCCGTGGCTTGATGACTCATTGCGAGCTCACAGAACAGGGCTCCGGGCAGCCGAGCGGAAATGGAGGAAAACTCGCCTCCCTGCGGACCTGGCATCTTTTCACTCCCTCCTCTCCACATTTTCTTCCTCTGTTTCTGCTGCTATAGCCACTTTCTACCACTCTAAATTCCAAGCATCTGCCTCTAACCCTAAGAAGCTCTTTGCCACCTTCTCATCCCTCCTGAATCCCCCCCCCCCTCCCTCTCTGCGGACGACTTTGTCAACCATTTTGAAAAGAAGGTTGACGACATCCGATCCTTATTTGTTAAGTCAAACAACACCGCTGGTCCTGCTCACATTGCCCTACCCTATGCTTTGACCTCTTTCTCCCCTCTCTCTCCAGATGAAATCTTGCGACTTGTGACGGCTGGCCGCCCAACAACCTGCCCGCTTGACCCTATCCCCTCCTCTCTTCTCCAGACCATTTCCGGAGACCTTCGCCCTTACCTCACCTCGCTCATCAACTCATCCTTGACCTCTGGCTACGTCCCTTCCGTCTTCAAGAGAGCGAGAGTTGCACCCCTTCTCAAAAAACCTACACTCGATCCCTCCGATGTCAACAACTACAGACCAGTATCCCTTCTTTCTTTCCACTCCAAAACTCTTGAGCGTGCCGTCGTTGGCCAGCTCTCTTGCTATCTCTCTCAGAATGACCTTCTTGATCCAAATCAGTCAGGTTTCAAGACTGGTCATTCAACTGAGACTGCTCTTCTCTGTGTCACGGAGGCTCTCCGCACTGCTAAAGCTAACTCTCTCTCCTCTGCTCTCATCCTTCTAGACCTATCTGCTGCCTTTGATACTGTGAACCATCAGATCCTCCTCTCCACCCTCTCCGAGCTGGGCATCTCCTGCGCGGCTCACTCTTGGATTGCGTCCTACCTGACAGGTCGCTCCTACCAGGTGGCATGGCGAGAATCCGTCTCCGCACCACGTGCTCTCACCACTGGTGTCCCCCAGGGCTCAGTTCTAGGCCCTCTCCTATTCTTGCTATACACCAAGTCACTTGGCTCTGTCATATCCTCACATGGTCTCTCCTATCATTGCTACGCAGACGACACACAATTAATCTTCTCCTTTCCCCCTTCTGATAACCAGGTGGCGAATCGCATCTCCGCATGTCTGGCAGACATATCAGTGTGGATGACGGATCACCACCTCAAGCTGAACCTCAGCAAGACGGAGCTGCTTTTCCTCCCGGGGAAGGACTGCCCGTTCCATGATCTCGCCATCACCGTTGACAACTCCATTTTGTCCTCCTCCCAGAGTGCTAAGAGCCTTGGCGTGACCCTGGACAACACCCTGTCGTTCTCTGCTAACATCAAGGTGGTGACCCGATCCTGTAGGTTCACGCTCTACAACATTCGCAGAGTACGACACTGCCTCACACAGGAAGCGGCGCAGGTCCTAATCCAGGCACTTGTCATCTCCCGTCTGGATTACTGCAACTCGCTGTTGGCGTGGCTCCCTGCCTGTGCCATCAAACCCCTACAACTCATCCAGAACGCCACAGCCCGTCTGGTGTTCAACCTTCCCAAGTTCTCTCACGTCACCCCGCTCCTCCGCACACTCCACTGGCTTCCAGTTGAAGCTCGCATCTGCTACAAGACCATGGTGCTTGCCTACGGAGCTGTGAGGGGAACGGCACCTCCGTACCTTCAGGCTCTGATCAGTCCCTACACCCAAAGAAGGGCACTGCGTTCATCCACCTCTGGCCTGCTCGCCTCCCTACCTCTGAGGAAGCACAGTTCCCGCTCAGCCCAGTCAAAACTGTTCGCTGCTCTGGCACCCCAATGGTGGAACAAGCTCCCTCACGACGCCAGGACAGTGGAGTCAATCACCACCTTCCGGAGACACCTGAAACCACACCTCTTTAAGGAATACCTGGGATAGGATTAAGTAATCCTTCTAACCCCCCCCCTCCCCCCCAAAAATATATAGATGTACTATTGTAAAGTTGTTGTTCCACTGGATAAGGTGAATGCACCAATTTGTAAGTCGCTCTGGATAAGAGCGTCTGCTAAATGACTTAAATGTAAAATGTAAAATGAGATGGGAGAACCTTCCAGAAGGACAACCATCTCTGCAGCACTCCACCAATCAGGCCTTTATGGTAGAGTGGCCAGACGGAAGCCACTCCTCAGTAAAAGGCACATTACAGCCCGTTTGGAGTTTGCCAAAAGGCACCTAAAGACTCCCAGACCATGAGAAACAAGATTCTCTGGTCTGCTGAAACCAAGATTGAACTCTTTGGCATGAATGCCAAGCTTCACATCTGGAGGAAACCTGGCACCATCCCTACGGTGAAGCATGGTGGTGGCAGCATCATGCTGTGGGGATGTTTTTCAGCGGGCAGGGACTGGGAGACTAGTCAGGATCGGAGGAAAGATGTACAGTAGAGTACCGAGAGATCCTTGATGGGTGGGTCCTATCTTGTCTGTCCTGCCTTTGGTCAGGGTTTGAGGAGGCCTGTTCTGTTGGCTTTTCTCACACTCCTCCTTCAGCTGGGCTGTTTTTCCTCTCTCACCACAGTCCAGAGTGCTGATATGTCTCTCCCCTCCTGTTGAAGTTGTCTCATTACAGTTCAGAGCTATGTCTTTCTCCCTCTTCAGCTCTCTGGGTCTGATTTTTGTACTGGTCTTTTTAGGGTTTGTGCTGTAAGGAATGTGTTGAATCACTGAGTTCTACCAGCTCCAACTCCAACTGGGTTCATTTATCTCTCAAATTAATGGCGGAGCAGCGCTGTTGTGGGATCTCGGTCTGTTCAATGCTAGGGTGGGGTGACTCTCCTCTCGGGGCTGCTCGTCTGTGGGGCTGTATGAGGAGGGGGTGTGAGCTGACTCACTCACTCGGGATGGGGGGGGGGGTCTTCACCAGGGGTGAGCTCTTCATGCTGTGCTCTCTCTTTGATCCTGTAAAAGTCCTGCCGAATTTGGCCTGCACCATTCATGTTTCAGACAGTTTCCACCCTAGGTTAATACCCTCTCTCTTGAAAGAGGGGTACTGTGTTCTTATGCCTTCTTGCCATTCCAGGAGCTGTGTGGAAGACATGTGCTTACGTTCCCATTCTTGTAGGTCCAGTGTGGCTCAGTTGGTAGAGCATGGTTCGATTCCCACGAGGGACCAGTATGAAGAAAAAAAAGTACCGAGAAATGAATGCACTCACTATTGCAAGTCACTCTGGAAAAGAACATCTGGTTAACAACTGACATGTAAATCTCTCCCCCTCAACTACCCAGCTCTCCTAACCCGTATCTCTCCCCCTCAACTACCCAGCTCTCCTAACCCGTATCTCTCCCCCTCAACTACCCAGCTCTCCTAACCCGTATCTCTCCCCCCAACTACCCAGCTCTCCTAACCCGTATCTCTCCCCCCAACTACCCAGCTCTCCTAGACCGTATCTCTCCCCCCAACTACCCAGCTCTCCTAGACCGTATCTCTCCCCCTCAACTACCCAGCTCTCCTAGACCGTATCTCTCCCCCTCAACTACCCAGCTCTCCTAGACCGTATCTCTCCCCCTCAACTACCCAGCTCTCCTAGACCGTATCTCTCCCCCCAACTACCCAGCTCTCCTAGACCGTATCTCTCCCCCTCAACTACCCAGCTCTCCTAGACCGTATCTCTCCCCCTCAAATACCCAGCTCTCCTAGACCGTATCTCTCCCCTCAACTACCCAGCTCTCCTAACCCGTATCTCTCCCCCTCAACTACCCAGCTCTCCTAGACCGTATCTCTCCCCCCAACTACCCAGCTCTCCTAGACCGTATCTCTCCCCCTCAACTACCCAGCTCTCCTAACCCGTATCTCTCCCCCCTAAATACCCAGCTCTCCTAGTCCTTATCTCTCTCCCCTAAATACCCAGCTCTCCTAGTCCGTATCTCTCCCCCTCAACTACCCAGCTCTCCTAGACCGTATCTCTCCCCCCCTAAATACCCAGCTCTCCTAGACCGTATCTCTCCCCCCCAACTACCCAGCTCTCCAAGTCCGTATCTCTCCCCCCTCAAATACGCAGCTCTCCTAGTCCGTATCTCTCCCCCCTAAATACCCAGCTCTTCTAGTCCGTATCTCTTCCCCTCAACTACATCAGCTCTCCTAGTCCTTCTCTCCCCCCTAAATACACAGCTCTCCTAGACCCCATCTTTCCCACAGCTACCCAGTTATTCTTGTCCTTATCTCTGCCCTAGCCCCCATCTCTCTCCCTAACTAGCCAGCAATACTAGCCCCCATCTCACCCCTAACTAGCCAGCTCTACTAGCCCCCAACTACCCAGCTCTCCAAGCCCCCATCTCTCGCCCAACCTTCCTAGCTCTCCTAGCCCCCATCTCTCGCCCAACCTTCCTAGCTCTCCTAGCCCAGCTCTCCAAGCCCCCATCTCTCGCCCAACCTTCCTAGCTCTCCAAGCCCCCATCTCTCCCCAACCTTCCTAGCTCTCCTAGCCCAGCTCTCCAAGCCCCCATCTCTCCCCAACCTTCCTAGCTCTCCTAGCACAGCTCTCCAAGCCCCCATCTCTCGCCCAACCTTCCTAGCTCTCCTAGCCCAGCTCTCCTAGCCCTATCTCTTGCCCAACCTTCCTAGCTCTCCTAGCCCTATCTCTCACCCAGCTCTCCTAGCCCCTATCTCTCGCCCACCTTCCTAGCTCTCCCATCTCCCCCTAACTAACCAGCTCTCCTAGTCCGTATCTCTCCCCCCAACTACCCAGCTCTCCTAGACCGTATCTTTCCCCCCAACTACCCAGCTCTCCTAGTCCGTATCTCTCTCCCCTAAATACCCAGCTCTCCTAGTCCGTATCTCTCTCCCCTAAATACCCAGCTCTCCTAGACCGTATCTCTCCCCCTCAACTACCCAGCTCTCCTAACCCGTATCTCCCCCTCAACTACCCAGCTCTCCCCCTCAACTACCCAGCTCTCCTAGTCTGTATCACTCCCCCCTAAATACCCAGCTCTCCTAGTCCTTATCTCTCCCCCCTAAATACCCAGCTCTCCTAGTCCGTATCTCCCCCCCCTAAATACCCCAGCTCTCCTAGTCCTTATCTCTCCCCCCCTAAATACCCAGCTCTCCTAGTCCGTATCTCTCCCCCTCAACTACCCAGCTCCCCTAACCCGTATCTCTCCCCCCTAAATACCCAGCTCTCCTAGACCGTATCTCTCCCCCTCAACTACCCAGCTCTCCTAGTCCGTATCTCTCCCCCTCAACTACCCAGCTCTCCTAGTCCGTATCTCTCCCCCTAAATACCCAGCTCTCCTAGTCCGTATCTCTCCCCCCCTAAATACCCAGCTCTCCTAGTCCGTATCTCTCCCCCTCAACTACCCAGCTCTCCTAACCCGTATCTCTCCCCCCTAAATACCCAGCTCTCCTAGTCCTTATCTCTCTCCCCTAAATACCCAGCTCTCCTAGTCCGTATCTCTCCCCCTCAACAACCCAGCTCTCCTAGACCGTATCTCTCCCCCCCTAAATACCCAGCTCTCCTAGACCGTATCTCTCCCCCCCAACTACCCAGCTCTCCAAGTCCGTATCTCTCCCCCCTCAAATACGCAGCTCTCCTAGTCCGTATCTCTCCCCCCTAAATACCCAGCTCTCCTAGTCCGTATCTCTCCCCCTCAACTACATCAGCTCTCCTAGTCCTTCTCTCCCCCCTAAATACACAGCTCTCCTAGACCCCATCTTTCCCACAGCTACCCAGTTATTCTTGTCCTTATCTCTGCCCTAGCCCCCATCTCTCTCCCTAACTAGCCAGCAATACTAGCCCCCATCTCACCCCTAACTAGCCAGCTCTACTAGCCCCCAACTACCCAGCTCTCCAAGCCCCCATCTCTCGCCCAACCTTCCTAGCTCTCCTAGCCCTATCTCTCCAAGCCCCCATCTCTCGCCCAACCTTCCTAGCTCTCCTAGCGCAGCTCTCCAAGCCCCCATCTCTCGCCCAACCTTCCTAGCTCTCCTAGCCCCCATCTCTCGCCCAACCTTCCTAGCTCTCCTAGCCCTATCTCTCCAAGCCCCCATCTCTCGCCCAACCTTCCTAGCTCTCCTAGCGCAGCTCTCCAAGCCCCCATCTCTCCCCAACCTTCCTAGCTCTCCTAGTCCAGCTCTCCAAGCCCCCATCTCTCGCCCAACCTTCCTAGCTCTCCTAGTCCAGCTCTCCAAGCCCCCATCTCTCCCCAACCTTCCTAGCTCTCCTAGTCCAGCTCTCCAAGCCCCCATCTCTCGCCCAACCTTCCTAGCTCTCCTAGTCCAGCTCTCCAAGCCCCCATCTCTCCCCAACCTTCCTAGCTCTCCTAGCACAGCTCTCCAAGCCCCCATCTCTCGCCCAACCTTCCTAGCTCTCCTAGCCCAGCTCTCCAAGCCCCCATCTCTCGCCCAACCTTCCTAGCTCTCCTAGCCCAGCTCGCCAAGCCCCCATCTCTCGCCCAACCTTCCTAGCTCTCCTAGTCCAGCTCTCCAAGCCCCCATCTCTCCCCAACCTTCCTAGCTCTCCTAGCACAGCTCTCCAAGCCCCCATCTCTCGCCCCAACCTTCCTAGCTCTCCTAGCCCTATCTTTCACCCAGCTCGCCAAGCCCCCATCTCGCCCCAACCTTCCTAGCTCTCCTAGCCCTATCTCTCACCTATCTCTCCAAGCCCCCATCTCTCGCCCAACCTTCCTAGCTCTCCTAGCCCTATCTCTCCAAGCCCCCATCTCTCGCCCAACCTTCCTAGCTCTCCTAGCCCAGCTCTCCAAGCCCTTATCTCTTGCCCAACCTTCCTAGCTCTCTTAGCCCTATCTCTCACCCAGCTCTCCAAGCCCATATCTCTCGCCCACCTTCCTAGCTCTCCCATCTCCCCCTAACTAACCAGCTCTCCCATCCCTGATATATTCACCCCACCCCCATGATGACCATAAATCCACTCATAAGGTGCAGGTGTACTAAAGTGCACATAGATCTCCCTAAAGTGCCGCCCTCCTCCCTCCCTCCCTCCTCCCTCCACCCTCCTCCCTCCGCCCTCCTCCCTCCGCCCTCCTCCATCCTCCTCCCTCCACCCTCCTCCCTCCTCCCTCCACCCTCCTCCCTCCACCCTCCTCCCTCCTCCCTCCTCCCTCCGCCCTCTGCCCTCCTCCGTCCACCCTCCGCCCTCCACCCTCCGCCCTCCACCCTCCGCCCTCCTCCCTCCACCCTCCATCCTCCAAAGTGCATCAAAGGTCTTGCTTATAACACTCAGCATATGCTGTACAGTGAACAAAGGATAGGGAGGCTGGTGGTAGGCACACACACACACACACACACACACACACACACACACACACACACACACACACACACACATCAGTGATATTATCAACATAGATGACTCCTCAGCAGTGATGTTATCATTATATTAACATGGATGACTCCTCAGAAGTTATGTTATCATCATATTAACGTAGATGACAATCTGGCGAGAACGTGCTGATCAAAGATATATTCCCCCTCTCTGCCTCACTGTTCTCTATATACACCATCTGTGGCTGCCGTGGCATGCAGGAAGAGAGAGGGAGGAGTGGAGGGAGGGGGGGAGGAGGGGAGGAGTGGAGGAGGGGAGGGGGGAGTGGAGGGGGGGAGGAGTGGAGGAGGGGAGGGGGGAGTGGAGGGGGGGAGGAGGAGGGGAGGAGGGGAGGAGGGGAGGGGGAGGAGTGGAGGGGGGGAGGGGGAGGGGAGGGGGAGGAGTGGAGGGGGGAGGAGGGGAGGAGGAGGAGGAGGAGGGGAGGAGTGGAGGGTGAGGAGGGGAGGGGGTGGGGGGGAGGGGGAGGAGTGGAGGAGGGGAGGGGGAGGAGTGGGGGAGGGGAGGAGGGGAGGGGAGGGTGAGGAGTGGAGGGGGAGGAGTGGAGGAGGAGGAGTGGAGGAGGGGAGGGGAGGAGTGGAGGAGGGGAGGGGGAGGAGGGTAGGGGAGGGGAGGAGTGGAGGAGGGGAGGGGGAGGAGTGGAGGAGGGGAGGGGAGGAGAGGGAGGAGTGGAGGAGAGGGGGAGGAGTGGAGCAGATCTGTCTGCTCAACGGTTCTGCTCTCGCCGTGCAGTGCAGACAACAATGCAACAGAGACTAATCACCTAAACCCAGAGACCCACAGTCCACCACCACCAGCACACTGCTGCCCCTCCTCTCCCCACCTCAGACACACTTTAACCCCTCTTCGGGTGGATGCTTGGTTCGGGGGCCGCTTGGTTCGGGGGCCGCTTGGTTCGGGGGCCGCTTGGTTCGGGGGCCGCTTGGATGGACATTTGTGACCGACCCCCTTGATTAAGTCTTACGTAGCAAAATGTTTAATTGTGTTTTTTAAATTGGATAAAATCAGACACACAAAGCTACAAAATGGTATATCATGCACTACAGTTGAGGAACAGTGCGAAAGTTGCTAAACTTGTAACCTCACTTTTGAGAAAATGACCTTTGAATATTTTTGGTAGCAACTGGAGAGCTCTTCTTTGTCTCCACCCATTCAGCATCGTTCACACCCTCTTAAGCTTTAGCCCCACCCATCTCTTTAAGAACAAATTCTTATTTACAATGACGGCCAAACCTTAACAACGCCCTATGGCTCCCAATCGCGACCGCATGTGATGTAGCCTGGATTCCAACTAGGTACTGTAGTGACGCCTCTAGCACTGAGATGCAGCGCCTTAGACCGCTGAACCAGGGTCTGTAGTGATGCCTCCAGCACTGAGATGCAGTGCCTTAGACCGCTGAACCAGGGTCTGTAGTGACGCCTCTAGCACTGAGATGCAGTACCTTAGACCGCTGAACCAGGGTCTGTAGTGACGCCTCTAGCACTGAGATGCAGTACCTTAGACCGCTGAACCAGGTTCTGTAGTGACGCCTCTAGCACTGAGATGCAGTACCTTAGACCGCTGAACCAGGGTCTGTAGTGACGCCTCTAGCACTGAGATGCAGTACCTTAGACCGCTGAACCAGGGTCTGTAGTGACGCCTCTAGCACTGAGATGCAGTGCCTTAGACCGCTGAACCAGGGTCTGTAGTGACGCCTCTAGCACTGAGATGCAGTACCTTAGACCGCTGAACCAGGGTCTGTAGTGACGCCTCTAGCACTGAGATGCAGTGCCTTAGACCACTGAACCAGGGTCTGTAGTGACGCCTCTAGCACTGAGATGCAGTGCCTTAGACCGCTGAACCAGGGTCTGTAGTGACGCCTCTAGCACTGAGATGCAGTACCTTAGACCGCTGAACCAGGGTCTGTAGTGACGCCTCTAGCACTGAGATGCAGTACCTTAGACCGCTGAACCAGGGTCTGTAGTGACGCCTCCAGCACTAAGATGCAGTGCCATAGACCGCTGAACCAGGGTCTGTAGTGACGCCTCCAGCCGCTGAACCAGGGTCTGTAGTGACGCCTCCAGCTGCTGAACCAGGGTCTGTAGTGACGCCTCCAGCCGCTGAACCAGGGTCTGTAGTGACGCCTCCAGCCGCTGAACCAGGGTCTGTAGTGACGCCTCCAGCTGCTGAACCAGGGTATGTAGTGACGCCTCTAGCACTGAGATGCAGGGCCTTAGTCCGCTGTACCACTCGGGAGCCCAAATTATCCAGAGCATTGGTGACTGCAACTCCTGGAGCGTTCAGAGCGCACACTGGGCGCTCTGGCCAATGAGTAGGGTTCATCTGAGCGTTCTGACCTTACAACGGTAGTCAAGCACCCAAGCTAACTGGCTAACGTTGGCTTTCTTGCTAGCTACTTCCAGACACCTCACTCTGACCATTTTACTCTCCCTAGCAGAGCTGGTTAGGCTGTTATGTTATCCAGAGCGTTGGTGACTGTAACTGTGATCCTGGCAACAATTTAATTAAGCTTTTTTTGCTGATGTTTACTGACACCGGCCATATTCAACGGGTGTTGAGCGTTCGAAATTCATCAGTTATTCTGTGCTCTGGTACACTCAGACGAGAGTGCTCTGAAATGGGAGTAGATAGCCGGACTGAATTTATGAACGCACCCAAAATGGTTACTTGCATAGTGGAGTCTTTAGTTACACATGTAGCTAACTAGCTAGGTAAACGAGGAACCATAATCCCAACTCATGACGTTACTACCCTGCATGAATCTGCAGGTAGCTAACCAACCAGGTTCAATGTTAGCTAGCTAACAGTAGGCTATAGCTAGCAATGCAAATGGCTCTGAGATACGCGTTTTGATAAAAAAAAAAAAAAAAACATTACGTTCAAATGGCTCTTGTGTGAAGTAGTGACCCGCGACATATGCCCAGTTTCCTGAAACGGGCATCTGGTAACATTACTTAGTCACTGGGGCGGCAGGTAGCTTAGTGGTTAGAGCGTTGGATTAGTAACCGAAAGGTTGCAAGAAAGAATCCCTGAGCTGACAAGGTGAAAATCTGTCCTTCTACCCCTGAACAAGGCTGTTAACCCACTTTTCCCCGGCAGGCCGTCATTGTAAAATAAGAATTTGTTCTTAACTGACTTGCCAAGTTAAATAAAAATAATTACAAACAGAACAACTCTCAGGGATGAAGAGGCTTGCAATTAACCCTTCACTTCAATTAACCCATTAATTCAATTAACCCTTCACTGCAATTAACCCTTCACTCCAATTAACCCTTCACTTCAATTAACCCTTCACTTCAATTAACCCTTCACTTCAATTAACTCTTCACTTCAATTAACCCTTCACTCCAATTAACCTTTCACTCCAATTAACCCTTCACTCCAATTAACCCTTCACTTCAATTAACCCTTCACTTCAATTAACCCTTCACTTCAATTAACCCTTCACTCCAATTAACCCTTCACTTCAATTAACCCTTCACTCCAATTAACCCTTCACTTCAATTAACCCTTCACTTCAATTAACCCTTCACTTCAATTAACCCTTCACTTCAATTAACCCTTCAATTAACCCTTCACTCCAATTAACCCTTCACTTCAATTAACCCTTCACTTCAATTAACCCTTCACTTCAATTAACCATTCAGTTATGTTTTGGAAACAAACTTGAAGTGATTTGTATGTGTCCCAAATATCACCCCATTCCCTATATAGTGCACAACCCCGACCAGGGTGTGTAAAGTATTTACATTCCTACACATGCCAAGTAAACATACTGTACCCTACCATATGGTACTCATGTTAACATACTGTACCCTACCCTATGGTACTCATGTAAACATACTGCAGCCTACCATATGGTACTCATGTAAACATACTGTAGCCTACCATATGGTACTCATGTAAACATACTGCAGCCTACCATATGGTACTCATGTAAACATACTGCAGCCTACCATATGGTACTCTCATGTAAATATACTGTAGCCTACCATATGGATCTCATTTAAACATACTGTAGCCTACTATATGGTACTCATTTAAACATACTGTAGCCTACCATATGGTACTCATGCCTATTAAACATACTGTAGCCTACCATATGGTACTCATGTCTAGTAAACATACTGCAGCCTACCATATGGTACTCTCATGTAAATATACTGTAGCCTACCATATGGAACTCATGTAAACATATTGTATCCTACCATATGGTACTCATGTAAACATACTGTAGCCTACCCTATGGTACTCATGTAAACATACTGTACCCTACCCTATGGTACTCATGTAAACATACTGTAGCCTACCATATGGTACTCACATGTAAACATACTGCAGTCTACCATATGGTACTCATGTCTAGTAAACATACTGTAGCCTACCATATGGTACTCATGTAAACATACTGCAGCCTACAATATGGTACTCATGTAAACATACTGTAGCCTACCATATGGTACTCATGTAAACATACTGCAGCCTACCATATGGTACTCATGTAAACATACTGTAGCCTACCATATGGAACTCATGTAAACATATTGTATCCTACCATATGGTACTCATGTAAACATACTGTAGCCTACCCTATGGTACTCATGTAAACATACTGTACCCTACCCTATGGTACTCATGCAAACATACTGTAGCCTACCATATGGTACTCATGTCTAGTAAACATACTGTAGCCTACCATATGGTACTCTCATGTAAATATACTGTAGCCTACCATATGGTACTCATGTAAACATACTGTAGCCTACCATATGGTACTCATGTCTAGTAAACATACTGTAGCCTACCATATGGTACTCTCATGTAAATATACTGTAGCCTACCATATGGAACTCATGTAAACATATTGTATCCTACCATATGGTACTCATTTAAACATACTGTAGCCTACCATATGGTACTCATGCCTATTAAACATACTGTAGCCTACCATATGGTACTCATGTAAACCAACTGTAGCCTACTATATGGTACTCATTTAAACATACTGTAGCCTACCATATGGAACTCATGTAAACATACTGTAGCCTACCATATGGAACTCATGTAAACATATTGTATCCTACCATATGGTACTCATTTAAACATACTGTAGCCTACCATATGGTATTCATGTAAACATACTGTAGCCTACCATATGGTACTCATGCCTATTAAACATACTGTAGCCTACCATATGGTACTCATGTAAACATACTGTAGCCTACCATATGGTACTCATGTAAACATATTGTAGCCTACCATATGGTAGTCTCATGTAAACATACTGTAGCCTACTATATGGTAGTCTCATGTAAACATACTGTAGCCTACCATATGGTACTCATGTAAACATACTGTAGCCTACCATATGGTACTCATGTCTAGTAAACATACTGTAGCCTACCATATGGTACTCTCATGTAAATATACTGTAGCCTACCATATGGAACTCATGTAAACATATTGTATCCTACCATATGGTACTCATTTAAACATACTGTAGCCTACCATATGGTACTCTCATTTAAACATACTCTAGTCTACCATATGGTACTCATGCCTATTAAACATACTGTAGCCTACCATATGGTACTCATGTAAACATACTGTAGCCTACTATATGGTACTCATTTAAACATACTGTAGCCTACCATATGGAACTCATGTAAACATACTGTAGCCTACCATATGGTATTCATGTAAACATACTGTAGCCTACCATATGGAACTCATGTAAACATATTGTATCCTACCATATGGTACTCATTTAAACATACTGTAGCCTACCATATGGTATTCATGTAAACATACTGTAGCCTACCATATGGTACTCATGCCTATTAAACATACTGTAGCCTACCATATGGTACTCATGTAAACATACTGTAGCCTACCATATGGTACTCATGTAAACATATTGTAGACTACCATATGGTAGTCTCATGTAAACATACTGTAGCCTACTATATGGTAGTCTCATGTAAACATACTGTAGCCTACCATATGGTACTCTCATGTAAACATACTGTAGCCTACCATATGGTACTCTCATGTAAATATACTGTAGCCTACCATATGGTACTCATGTAAACATACTGTAGCCTACCATATGGTACTCATGTCTAGTAAACATACTGTAGCCTACCATATGGTACTCTCATGTAAATATACTGTAGCCTACCATATGGAACTCATGTAAACATATTGTATCCTACCATATGGTACTCATTTAAACATACTGTAGCCTACCATATGGTACTCATGCCTATTAAACATACTGTAGCCTACCATATGGTACTCATGTAAACCAACTGTAGCCTACTATATGGTACTCATTTAAACATACTGTAGCCTACCATATGGAACTCATGTAAACATACTGTAGCCTACCATATGGAACTCATGTAAACATATTGTATCCTACCATATGGTACTCATTTAAACATACTGTAGCCTACCATATGGTATTCATGTAAACATACTGTAGCCTACCATATGGTACTCATGCCTATTAAACATACTGTAGCCTACCATATGGTACTCATGTAAACATACTGTAGCCTACCATATGGTACTCATGTAAACATATTGTAGCCTACCATATGGTAGTCTCATGTAAACATACTGTAGCCTACTATATGGTAGTCTCATGTAAACATACTGTAGCCTACCATATGGTACTCATGTAAACATACTGTAGCCTACCATATGGTACTCATGTCTAGTAAACATACTGTAGCCTACCATATGGTACTCTCATGTAAATATACTGTAGCCTACCATATGGAACTCATGTAAACATATTGTATCCTACCATATGGTACTCATTTAAACATACTGTAGCCTACCATATGGTACTCTCATTTAAACATACTCTAGTCTACCATATGGTACTCATGCCTATTAAACATACTGTAGCCTACCATATGGTACTCATGTAAACATACTGTAGCCTACTATATGGTACTCATTTAAACATACTGTAGCCTACCATATGGAACTCATGTAAACATACTGTAGCCTACCATATGGTATTCATGTAAACATACTGTAGCCTACCATATGGAACTCATGTAAACATATTGTATCCTACCATATGGTACTCATTTAAACATACTGTAGCCTACCATATGGTATTCATGTAAACATACTGTAGCCTACCATATGGTACTCATGCCTATTAAACATACTGTAGCCTACCATATGGTACTCATGTAAACATACTGTAGCCTACCATATGGTACTCATGTAAACATATTGTAGACTACCATATGGTAGTCTCATGTAAACATACTGTAGCCTACTATATGGTAGTCTCATGTAAACATACTGTAGCCTACCATATGGTACTCTCATGTAAACATACTGTAGCCTACCATATGGTACTCTCATGTAAACATATTGTAGCCTACCATATGGATCACGTTCATGAAAACTGTCAGAAAAATAAAATCCTCCCCAACAATGATACAAAAATGATACCGTCCTCCCCCAAAATGAGGAACGGTCTTATGAGGAACGGTCTGAGAGATGTGTGAGATATTACAGTCAAAACAGGAGGTCTGTGAGAAAGCGCCTCAAGGCTAAAAGAGATTCATAGACACAGAACCCTGCAGGGGAATGAAAGAGATAAGAGACTAGTCAGGCATAAAGGAACTTGGGGAGTGGAAAATTACTGCTGAGCCCTTAGAAAACACTGGAACTATTGTTCTCTCCTGCAAGTTTGTATAACTGTATATGCATGGCATGGTCTCATGAGTAGAAGGTGTTGACGTAGGCAGTTACATCATTAGGGGTCGACAGCAAGCTTATTAAAGCAACTTGGACCCTTTCCTATTTTTCAGAACTTACTCGGAAACATGCGTGCCATGTTCCCATTGTCAACTTCTGTCTGCAATTGCATTAATAAATGAATGATTGATTTACTTAAAGATATCGTCTGACTGCTGATTTCACCAATAAGCAAATGATTGACAAGGAACAGGGAACCTACCCCAACAAGTCCATCCTCTACCATGGCAGGGTATTTCAGAAGTGTTGGGAGTCATTTTTCTGTGAGGTGCCAGCACAATGTGCCATCGTAGTGGAAAGACACACACCATTAATAATCCTCACCCATTGGACACTCCTCTGAGATCCATCCCTCTCTCCTCCATCCCTCTATCCCTCCATCCCTCTATCCTCTCTCCTCCATCCCTCTCTCCTCCATCCCTCTATCCTCTCTCCTCCATCCCTCTCTCCTCCATCCCTTTCTCCTCCATTCTCCATCCCTCTCTCCTCTCTCCCTCTCTCCTCTCTCCTCCATCCCTCTCTCCTCCATCCCTCTATCCCTCCATCCCTCTATCCTCTCTACTCCATCCCTCTCTCCTCCATCCCTCTATCCCTCCATCCCTCTATCCTCTCTCCTCCATCCCTCTCTCCTCCATCCCTCTATCCTCTCTCCTCCATCCCTCTCTCCTCCATCCCTCTCTCCTCCATCGTCCATCCCTCTCTCCTCTCTCCCTCTCTCCTCTCTCCTCCATCTCTCTCTCCTCCATCCCTCTATCCTCCATCCCTCTCTCCTCTCTCCTCCATCCCTCTATCCTCCATCCCCTCTCCTCTCTCCTTCCATCCTTCTATCCCTCCATCCCTCTCTCCTCTCTCCTCCATCCCTCTCTCCTCTATCCTCCATTCCGCTATCCTCCCTCCTCCATCCCTCTCTCCTCCATCCCTCTCTCCTCCATCCATCCCGCTCTCCTCCATCTCTCCAGCCCTCTCTCCTCCATCCCTCTCTCCCTCCATCCCTCTCACCTCCATCCCACTCTCCTCCATCCATCCATCCATCCATCCATCCTTCTCTCCTCCATCTCTCCAGCCCTCTCTCCTCCATCCCTCTCTGCTCCACCCCTCCGTCCCCTCTTCTCCATCCCTCCATCCCGCTCTCCTCTCTAATCCATCCCTTTCTCCTCCATTCCTCTGTTCTCCATCCCTCCATCCCCATCTCCACTGTCCTCCATCCCTCTCTCCTCCATCCCTCCATCCCCCTCTCCGCTCTCCTCCATCCCTCTCTCCTCCATCCATCCACCCCCCTCTCCTCCATCCCTCTCTCCTCCATCCATTTGTCCTGTATCCCCACATCCCTCTCTCCTCCGTCTGTCTATCCCTCCATCCCTCTCTCTCTCCTCCATCCATCCATCCCTCTCCTCCATCTCTCCAGCCCTCTCTCCTCCATCCCTCTCTGCTCCATCCCTCCACCCCCCTCTCCTCCATCCCTCCATCCCCCTCTCCTCCATCCTTCTCTCCTCCATTCCCCTGTACTCCATCCCTCTCTCATCCATCCCTCCATCGCCCTCTCCACTCTCCTCCATCCCTCTCTCCTCCATCCCTCCACCCCCCTCTCCACTCTCCTCCATCCCTCCATCCCCCTCTCATCCATCCCTCTCTCCTCCATCCCCCTCTCCTCTCCATCCCCCTCTCCTCCATCCCCCTCTCCTCCATCCCTCTCTCTTCCATCCCTCCATCCCCCTCTCCTCCATCCCTGCATCCCCCTCTCCTCCATCCCCATCTTCTCCATCCCTCCATCCCCCTCTCCTCCATCCCTCCATCCCTAGCTCCTCTCTAATCAATCACCCTCTCCTCCATCCATCCATTTCTCTCTCCTCCATCCCTCCATCCCCATCTCCTCCTCTCCTCCATCCATCTTTCCTCCTCTCCACCATCCCTCTCTCCTCCATCCCTCTCTCCTTCATCTGTCTCTCCTCCAACCCTCTCTCATCCATCCCTCCATCCCCCTCTCCACCATCCCCCTCTCCTCCATCCCTCTCTCCTTCTCTCCTCCATCCGTCTCTCCTCCATCCCTCTCTCATCCATCCATCTATCCCCTTTTCTCCATCCCTCCATCTCTCCACCCCCTCTCCTCTCTCCTCCATTCCTCCATCCCTCTCTCAATCCCTCCATCCCTCTCTCCTCTCCTCCATCCCTCCATGTATCTCTCCTCATCCCCCACCTCTTCCTCTCCTCCATCCCTCTCCTGTTGTCCTGGTTTCCAATGGTTTGCAGAAGAGGATGTCTTCCTTAATTGACCCCACATAAACGAAATGGACATATACCAGGAGCTGTCCCAGGCCCGCCACGTCTGTTGACTCATCCAGCTGTAAAGCATAGAATTCACTGGCTTGTATGAGAAGCAGTAATTGTTTCAAAACATCTCCTGCCATGTTTTTTTGGCCTTTTCCCCCAGCATTGTCCCAGCCATATCCGCGGCAGCAGGAATAATTAAGTCCTCCACGATAGTATGGGGCTTGCTTGTCCCAGCCACTCGGTAGCTCACCATATAAGACTCTTCTAGCCCCTTCTTATTAATGGTATCTGTTGCTTTTATACGTCTTACCACTCGAATGTCGTCTTAATTCTCACTCAAATAAACTCCTGTGGCTTACTTTTCAAATTGCCATGTTTTGTTTATAAATATCTGTGCAAGAGTGAAGGTTTTATCGAGTTGTGAGATAGTACTTTTGCACATACAACACACCATGGCTGAGGAGTTCTTAAAATTTGTTTTATTTAACTAGGCAAGTCAGTTGAGAACACATTTTTATTTACAATGACGGCCTACAGAGGAAAGGCACTACTCCCAATATAAGTGAACCCCACATCAATGTGGAGTTCTCATCATATTTGCGCCAACGTCCCTGTCTGTTGTTCGGTGCTTTCCCGGGTAAGGGGGGAGTAGCTCTTCGGCTGCGTCAGATTCACAACTGTCAGTGTCCATGCTAGCTGAGCTAACAACACATGTAGAATTACTGATGCTAGCATTGGATGTGCTCGTGGAAGCAGAACAACTTGTGTCATCGACAGGTGCAGGTGTAGTACTGCTGGTAGTAGCAGGTGTAGTACTGCTGGTAGTAGCAGGTGTAGTGCTGCTGGTAGTAGCAGGTGTAGTACTGCTGGTAGTAGCAGGTGTAGTACTGCTGGTAGTAGCAGGTGTAGTACTGCTGGTGGTAGCAGGTGTAGTACTGCTGGTAGTAGCAGGTGTAGTACTGCTGGTAGTAGCAGGTGTAGTACTGCTGGTAGTAGCAGGTGTAGTACTACTGGTAGTAGTAGGTGTAGTACTGCTGGTAGTACTGCTGGTAGTAGCAGGTGTAGTACTGCTGGTAGTAGCAGGTGTAGTACTGGTGTAGTACTGCTGGTAGTAGCAGGTGTAGTACTGCTGGTAGTAGCAGGTGTAGTACTGGTGTAGTACTGCTGGTAGTAGCAGGTGTAGTACTGCTGGTAGTATCAGTACTACCAGTAGAGCTGGTATGTGTCTCTATGGACCCGGGCCTTACCATATGTCGCAAGTCACAGGAGAGCCATTTCAACATAAACATTTTTTTAAATCAAAATTAGTGTTTTTTAGCCAGAAATAACTTTAAAATATGACTTTCATGTGCCTTAATAACACACTTGTATTCCATCTGTAAATACAAATACATTTGTTAAATTACGAGCCTTGTTGGTTAAGCCACAGAAAAAGTCAGCAACCTTCCCACTAGCCATGATTGGCTGGGATAATGAGTGGGCTGGACAAGCCGAGAGACAAGTTCGGATTGGTCTGCCATATAGAATCATCTGTCTATTTGAGCTCATCAGTCTGTGTTGGTAATCCTGTCGAAAGCGGCTTTAAAAAAAAAATATCATGTAGTGGAGCTGCATAAGCTCTCCACTTTCTGGAGGATCAAGTTTTGAAATCAGTGGAATTAGAGTATGATAGCTAAAGAGATGAAGAAAACTTCTGTCTCCGGATTACATCTTCAAACTAAAGGGCAACCGTGGTATGGCATTCCTGACAGGGAGATGCGTCCATCATGCATGATGATGTATACAGGTAAGATAGCTTGCTACATTTTCAGATATTACACATTTCTAATTTTGACAGAAAGTGATTTAATTTCAAGCTAAAGTGGACTGATAGCTAGCTAGCTAGCCTTATACATGCAGGGTAGTAACAACATGATTTGGCACTGTGTTCATTGTTGTTTAACTAGCTAACGTTAGCTGGCTGGCTCGTTAGCTAACATTACGTGACGTGTGTGATCTTAAAGATATCCCTCTAGTGGTGTGGGGGCTGTGCTTTGGCAAGGTGGGCGGAGTTATATCCTGCCTGTTTGGCCCTGTCCGGGGGTAGCATCGGATGGGGCCACAGTGTCTCCTGACCCCTCCTGTCTCAGCCTCCAGTATGAGACAGGAGTATTATACCTGGAGTATTATACCTGTCTCATCCGGTGTCCTGTGTGAATTTAAGTATGCTCTCTCTAATTCTCTCTTTTTCTCTTTCTTTCTTTCTCTCTCTCGGAGGACCTGAGCCCTAGGACCATGCCTCAGGACTACCTGGCATGATGACTCCTTGCTGTCCCCAGTCCACCTGGCCATGCTGCTGCTCCAGTTTCAACTGTTCTGCCTGCAGCTATGAAACCCTGACCTGTTCACCGGACGTGCTACCTGTCCCAGACCTGCTGTCCCAGACCTGCTGGAACCCTGACCTGCTCACCCGCTCGTGCTACCTTGTTCCCGTACCTGCTGTTTTCAACTCTCTAGAGACAGCAGGAGCGGTAGAGATACTCTCAATGATCGGCTATGAAAAGCCAACTGACATTTACTCTTGAGGTGCTGACTTGTTGCACCCTCGACAACTACTGTGATTATTATTATTTGACCATGCTGGTCATTTATGAACATTTGAACATCTTGACCATGTTCTGTTATAATCTCCACCTGGCACAACCAGAAGAGGACTGGCCACCCCTCATAGCCTGGTTCCTCTCTAGGTTTCTTCCTAGGTTTTGGCCTTTCTAGGGAGTTTTTCCTAGCCACCGTGCTTCTACACCTGCATTGCTTGCTATTTGGGGTTTTAGGCTGGGTTTCTGTACAGCACTTTCAGATATCAGCTGATGTAATAAGGGCTATATAAATACATTTGATTTGATTTGATTAAATGTTGTTTACCTAGCTAGGTTCATTGTTTAACTAGCTAGCTAGCTACAGTTGAAGTCGGAAGTGTCATGACTTCCGCCGAAGTTGGTCCCTCTCCTTGTTTAGCCATCGCTGATCCACTTTTCATTTTCCATTGGTTTTGTCTTGCCATCACACCTGGTTCCAATTCCATCAATTACATGTTGTGTATTTAACCCTCTGTTCCCCCCCATGTCCTTGTCCGTAATTGTTTGTTGTAGTGCTTGTGCACGGTATGCTGGTATTTACCGGGTTTTGTTTGACCCATTTATTTTATTGTTCTGTTGACGGTGGTTTATGGATACTAAACGACACTGTTGTAAATCAGTTTTCGCTCTCATGCGCCTGACTTCTCTGCCACCAGTACACACTGCACTACAGGAAGTTGACATACACTTAGGTTGGAGTTATTCAAACTCATTTTTCAACCACTCCACACATTTCTTGTTAACAAACTATAGTTTGGGCAAGTTGTGTAGGAAAACCACTTTGTAAATGACACAAGACGTTTTTCCGAACAATTGTTAACAGACAGATTATTTCACTTATAATTCACTGTATCACAATTCCAGTGGGTCAGAAGTTTAAATACACTAAGTTGACTGTGCTTTTAACCAGCTTGGAAAATTCCAGAAAATGATGTCATGGCTTTAGAAGCTAATTGACATAATTTGAGTCAATTGGAGGTGTACCTGTGGATGTATTTCAAGGCCTACCTTCAAACTCAGTGCCTCTTTGCTTGAAATCATGGGGAAATCAAAAGAAATCAGCCAAGACCTCAGAAAAGTGTAGACCTCCACAAGTCTGGTTCATCCTTGGGAGCAATTTCCAAATGCCTGAAGCTACCACGTTCATCTGTACAAACAATAGTACGCAAGTATAAACACCACGGGACCACGCAGCCGTCATACAGCTCAGGAAGGAGATGTATTCTGTCTCCTAGAGATGAACGTACTTTGGTGCAAAAAGTGAAAATCAATCATCAATCCCAGAACCACAGCAAAGGACCTTGTGAAGATGCTGAAGGAATCAGGTACAAAAGTATCTATATCCACAGTAAAACGAGTCCTATATCAACATAACCTGAAAGGCCGCTCAGCAAGGAAGAAGCCACTGCTCCAAAACCACCATAAAAAAGCCAGACTATGGTTTGCAACTGCACATGGGGACAAAGATCCTACTTCTTGGAGAAATGTCCTCTGGTCTGATGAAACAAAAATAGAACTGTTTGGCCATAATGTCCATCGTTATGTTTGGAGGAAAAAGGGGGAGGCTTGCAAGTTGAAGAACACCATCCCAACTGTGAAGCATGGGGGTGGCAGCATCATGCTGTGGGGGTGCTTTGCTGCAGGAGGGACTGGTTGACTTCACAAAATAGATGGCATCATGAGGCAGGAAAATGATGTTGATATATTGAAGCAACATCTCAAGACATCAGTCAGGAAGTTAAAGCTTGGTCTTCCAAATGGACATTGACCCCAAGCATACTTCCAAAGCTGTGGCAAACTGGCTTAAGGACAACAAAGTCAAGGTATTGGAGTGGCCATCACAAAGCCCTGACCTCAATTCTATTGAAAATTTGTGGGCAGAACTGAAAAGGCGTGTGCGAGCAAGGAGGCCTACAAACCTGACTCAATTACACCAGCTCTGTCAGGAGGAATGGGCCAAAATTCACCCAAATTATTGTGGGAAGCTTGTGGAAGGCTACCCGAAACGTTTGACCAAAGTTAAAGAATTTACAGGCAATGCTACCAGATATTAATTCAGTGTATGTAAACTTCTGACCCACTGGAAATGTGATGAAAGAAATAAAAGCTGAAATAAATCTTTCTCTCAAAAATTATTCTGACATTTCACATTCTTAAAATAAAGTGGTGATCCTAACTGACCTAAAGCAGGGAATTTTTACTAGAATTAAATGTCAGGAATTGTGAAAAACTGAGTTTAAATGTAATTGGCTAAGGTGTATGTAAACTTCCGACTTCAACTGTATATGTCTTAAGCTAAAGTGTACTGTTAGCTAGCTGACATTATTTTTCGTGTCCCAGAGCTGTTTGCTTTTCTAGTTAGAGCTTAAAACCTGTTAAGGTATAGGGGGCAGTATTTTCATGGCCGGATGAAAAACATACCCAAATTAAACGGCCTACTACTCTACTACTCGCACCAATGTAAAATGCTGTTTTTGGATATAAATGTGAACTTTATCGAACAAAACATACATGTATTGTGTAACATGATGTCCTAGGAGTGTCATCTGATGAAGATCGTCAAAGGTTAGTGCTTCATTTTAGCTGTATTTTGGGTTTTTGTGACACATCTCCTTGATTGGAAAATGGGTGTGTGATTATTTCTGGCTGGGTACTCTCCTAACATAATCTGATGTTTTGCTTTCGCTGTAAAGCCTTTTTGAAATCAGACAATGCGGTTACATTAAGGAGCACTCTCTGGGGTATGTGGGACGATTTCGTCCCACCTACGTAACAGCTACTGAAATTCCAGTGGCTCGATTTTTGAATCGTTAGAAATACTATTACTTCAATTTCTCAAACATATGACTATTTTACAGCTATTTAAAGACAAGAATCTCGTTAATCTAACCCCACTGTCCGATTTCAAAAAGGCTTTACAACGAAAGCAAAACATTAGATTATGTCAGCAGAGTGCCCAGCCAGAAAAAATCAGACAGCCATTTTTCAAGCTAGCATATAATGTCACACAAACCCAAACCACAGCTAAATGCAGCACTAACCTTTGATGATCTTCATCAGATGACACACCTAGGACATTGTGTTATACAATACATGCATGTCTGTTCAATCAAGTTCATATTTATATCAAAAAACAGCTTTTTGCATTAGCATGTGACGTTCAGAAAACGCATAACCCCCGGCAAACTTCCGTTGAATTTACTAACAGTTTGCTAAATTACTCACGATAAACGTTCACAAAAAGCATAACAATTATTTTAAGAATTATAGATACATTACTCCTCTATGCACTCGATATGTCCGATTTTAAAATAGCTTTTCGGATGAAGCACATTTTGCAATAATCTAAGTACATAGCCCGGCATTACAGGGCTAGCTATTTAGATACCCACCCAGGTCAGCCTCCACCAAAATCACATTTCCTATAAGAAAAATGTTCTTACCTTGCTTGTTCTTCATCAGAATACACTGCCAGGACTTCTACTTCAATAACAAATGTTGGTTTGGTCCCAAATAATCCATCGTTATATCCAAACAGCGACGTTTTGTTCGTGAGTTCTAGAATGCTTCTTCACGGTCCTGCGCATGGCGCATTGGCGTGTCAAAAATGTCTAAATATTCCATTACCGTACTTCGAAGCATGTCAACCGCTGTTTAAAACCAATTTTTATGCCATTTATGTCGTAGAGAAGTGATAATATTCCGACCGGGAGTATGCATTGAGCCTAAACAGCCGAATAAAATTTCTCCTCGGGAGCGACTCATGCACGCGCATCATTCAAAGGTCCTCTGAGCATCCACTTACAAAAGGCGATAATCTGTTTCAACCTGAGGCTCCCTCGTAAACCTTCAGGTTTTTCGCGGGCTCTGAGAGCCTATTGGAGCCCTGGGAATTGTCACGTTACAGCTAAGATCCTTACTTTTCAATAAAAAGATGCAAGACGCACGACTCCTTGTCAGACAGGGTACTTCCTGCTTGAAACCTTGTCAGGTTTTTGCCTGCCATAGGAGTTCTGTTATACTCACAGACACCATTCAAACAGTTTTAAAAAATTCAGAGTGTTTTCTATCCAAACCTGAACAATAATATGCATATTCTAGCTTCTGAGTTGGTGTAGGAGGCAGTTAAAAATGGGAACATATTTTTTCCAAAATTCTCAATACTGCCCCCTAGCCCAGACAGGTTAAAATGGTGTAAAATAGTCGTATGTTTGAGAAATTGAAATTATTCGATTTTTGATGTTTTTGTATTTCGCGCCCTGCTGTATTTCGCGCCCTGCGTTCCTGGTGAGGACAGGAACGCCTGTCCTCAACAGGTTTTAATGTTAGCTAGCTAACATTGAACCTGTTTGGTTAGCTCCCAGCACTGTGGCATTGTTGGCACTGTGCATTGTTGTTTAACTAGCTAACATTAGCGAACGTTACGTGACATGTGTACAACACCCGTTGAACATGGCTAGTGTCAGTAAACGTCTGCAAAAAAAAGTGTAATGAAAATGCTGACAGCTGTTTTAATGTTATCCAATCATCGGCTAGAGCGTCAAGTGTGCGCTCTTAGAGTGAAACGAGATGGGTGGGGCTAGAGGGTGGGAACGATGCTGAATGGATGTAGACTAAGAAGAGCTCTCCAGGAGGCACCAAAACATTCAAAGGCCATTTACCAAAACAGCCATTTTCTCAAAAGTGAATTTACAAATTCATCAACTTCAAAAAGCAGAATTACTTTCCCATTGTTCCTCAACTGTAGTTTATGATATACCATTTTGTAGCTCTGAGTCTAAGACCGAATGCAAGTGGTGAGTCACATTTATAAATTTTCGAGCAAACAGAATGAGCAGCAGCTACGTTTGGCTACATGCAGACCGTTAGTGGAATTCCCTCGAGAGAAACAGTTACAGTGAGGGAAAAAAGTATTTGATCCCCTGCTGATTTTGTACGTTTGCCCACTGACAAAGAAATGATCAGTCTATAATTTTAATGGTAGGTTTATTTGCACAGTGAGAGACAGAATAACAACAAAAAAGTTGTTAAAGCAAAAAGGAGGAGGAGGAGAGGAGGTGGAGGAGATGAGAAGAGGAGCAGGAGAGGAGAAGGGGAAACAGTGTATGTTTGTCATTATGGTGCGCATCTAAAAGTACTACCGACTGTATTGCAGTCAGTCTCCTAGAGATAACCCAGATGGCCCACACAACTCCTCTCCTAGAGAGATCTCCCAGATGGCCCACACAACTCCTCTCCTAGAGAGATATCCCAGATGGCCCACACAACTCCTCTCCTAGAGAGATCTCCCAGATGGCCCACACAACTCCTCTCCTAGAGAGATCTCCCAGATGGCCCACACAACTCTTCTCCTAGAGAGATATCCCAGATGGCCCACACAACTCCTCTCCTAGAGAGATATCCCAGATGGCCCACACAACTCCTCTCCTAGAGAGATCTCCCAGATGGCCCACACAACTCCTCTCCTGGATATCTCCCAGATGGCCCACACAAGTCCTCTCCTGGATATCTCCAAGATGGCCCACACAACTCCTCTCCTAGAGAGATATCCCAGATGGCCCACACAACTCCTCTCCTAGAGAGATCTCCCAGATGGCCCACACAACTCCTCTCCTAGAGAGATCTCCCAGATGGCCCACACAACTCCTCTCCTAGAGAGATCTCCCAGATGGCCCACACAACTCCTCTCCTAGAGAGATATCCCAGATGGCCCACACAACTCCTCTCCTAGAGAGATATCCCAGATGGCCCACACAACTCCTCTCCTAGAGAGATCTCCCAGATGGCCCACACAACTCCTCTCCTAGAGAGATCTCCCAGATGGCCCACACAACTCCTCTCCTAGAGAGATCTCCCAGATGGCCCACACAACTCCTCTCCTAGAGAGATATCCCAGATGGCCCACACAACTCCTCTCCTAGAGAGATATCCCAGATGGCCCACACAACTCCTCTCCTAGAGAGATATCCCAGATGGCTCAAAACGTCTCTCCCCTCCCCTCCTCCCCTGGAGATATCCCAAATGGCCCACAGAACTCCTTACCTCTCCTCTTCCCTCTCCTCCCCTCTCCTCTCCAGGCTGGGGGCACTGCCAGGGTGTGGATGCGTGTGTGAGTGTCTGTGTGCGTGTGAGAGTGCCAGCCAGAACACACACACAGCACAGACGGGAGACTTGGCAACGTGACTCTCCACAGAGGGCTCTTCCCTGCCAGGACAAAGGAGGAAGTTGCTAGAGGTCATTCCAGTGGTCATTCCAATGTTTTTCAGTCTCAGTCTACTTCACTTTATATTACCATGACCACCCTCTGTCTGTCTGCTAGGGCGATGGTCTGTCTGTCTGTCTGTCTGTCTGTCTGTCTGTCTGTCTGTCTGTCTGTCTGTCTGTCTGTCTGTCTGTCTGTCTGTCTGTCTGTCTGTCTGTCTGTCTGTCTGTCTGTCTGTGTCTGTCTGTGTCTGTCTGTGTCTGTCTGTGTCTGTCTGTCTCCTGGGGGGGATGTGTGATTGAGCCTTTTGAAGATAGAAACATTATAATATCATGTGAATATCAATATGAAGGATGTTGGCTTTTATGAATTAAAGTTCATTCAAGTTAAACAGATTTCTGCTGCTGCCCCTCAGGCTGTGCTCTATGTCCTTTGGGTTTTAGGAATAGTTTGGTTTTGGATCATTCCACTTTAAACCAGCACAAGAAACAAGATATTAACACCTACCTTGTTCTGAAATCCTTTCTGTTGCTAGAAACAGATAAGATTAGCATTCCTGCAACATTATTTGTTTGAAATATAATTTGATGTCTGAGTAATTAAGCTAATTGATTGTATCCAAATCGGTCATTTCAATTTATAGGATTCATTTACAGTATACTGAACAAAAATATAACCGCAACATGCAACAATTTCAAAGATTTTACTGAGTCATTTGAAAAAAATTCATTAGGCCATAATCTATGAATTTCACGACTGGTCAGGTTGCAGCCATGGGTGGGCCTTGGAGGGCATAGACCCACCCACTTGGCAGCCAGACCCACCCACTGGGAAACCTGGCCCAGCCAATCAGGAGTTTTTCCCAACAAAATGGCTTTATTACAGACAGAAATACTCTTCAGCATCCCCCGTCCCCGTCAGACGATCCAGCTGATGAAGAAGCCGGAAGTGGAGGTCCTGGGTTGGCGTGGTTACATGTGGTCTGCGGTTGTGAGGCCGATTGGACGTACTGTCAAATTCTCTAAAACGACGTTGGATGCGGCTTATGGTAGAGAAATTAACATTTAATTCTCTGGCAACAGCTCTGGTGAACATTCCTTCACTGCACTGACCTTAGGCCACTGTTGAACGTAACGCCACTGTTGAACGTAACGCCACTGCTGAACCTAACGCCACTGTTGAACCTAACGCCACTGTTGAACCTAACGCCACTGTTGAACGTAACGCCACTGTTGAACGTAACGCCACTGTTGAACCTAACGCCACTGTTGAACCTAACGCCACTGTTGAACGTAACGCCACTGTTGAACGTAACGCCACTGTTGAACCTAACGCCACTGCTGAACCTAACGCCACTGTTGAACCTAACGCCACTGGTGAACCTAACGCCACTGTTGAACCTAACGCCACTGTTGAACCTAACGCCACTGTTGAACCTAACGCCACTGTTGAACCTAATGCCACTGCTGAACCTAACGCCACTGCTGAACCTAACGCCACTGCTGAACCTAACGCCACTGCTGAACCTAACGCCACTGTACTGACCTCAGCAAGGTCTGGTCTGGTATGTCTGGTCTGTCTGGTCTGTCTGGTCTGGTCTGGCCTGATGTGTCTGGTCTGGTGTGTCTGGTCTGATGTGTCTGGTCTGGTCTGGTCGGTCTGGTCGGTCTGGTCTGGTCGGTCTGGTCTGTCTGGTCTGTCTGGTCTGGTCTGGCCTGATTTGTCTGGTCTGGTGTGTCTGGTCTGATGTGTCTGGTCTGGTCGGTCTGGTCGGTCTGGTCTGGTCGGTCTGGTCTGTCTGGTCTGTCTGGTCTGGTCTGGCCTGATTTGTCTGGTCTGGTGTGTCTGGTCTGATGTGTCTGGTCTGGTCGGTCTGGTCGGTCTGGTCTGTCTGGTCTGTCTGGTCTGGTCTGATGTGTCTGGTCTGGCCTGATGTGTCTGGTCGGTCTGGTCGGTCTGGTCTGCCAAAATACTGACCATCTGATGAGGCAACCAAAATACTGACCAGCTGATGAGGCAACCAAAATACTGACCATCTGATGAAGCAACCAAAATACTGACCATCTGATGAAGCAACCAAAATACTGACCATCTGATGAGGCAGCCAAAATACTGACCATCTGATGAGGCAGCCAAAATACTGACTATCTGATGAAGCAACCAAAATACTGACCATCTGATGAAGCAACCAAAATACTGACCATCTGATGAGGCTGCCAAAAATGTGCAGAGGTACGAGCAGGGTCCGAAATTGACACCTGCCAAGCGCCAAATGCGGGTAGATTTTCCGTTTGGCGAGTAAATCTCAGAAGGCTATCCGCCACACTCGCGGGTAAATGTTTGTACCAAAGTAGTCATGTAATAAAATCTGGCATGATGGCTCGAGGAAATTACTCATGTTTGCCATGTTTGTCTCTCGTGCTCCTCGTTTCGCGGCACTGTTTACCGTACGGGACATCAGCTACTCGACACCGCTCACTTCTCACGGGTCTGCTGCTAGCTACCGTTCATTATATAGCTGTTACGTGGCGACATTTACCTGGAGTAAGCCAACCTTTTGAAACGAAAACCCACAGACGAAAAAGGAGGATGAATCACATTTTTTTAAATTACGTTTTGTAAGAAATGGAGGTTTGGAGATAAAGCAATTTCAAGAGGCTGGCTACAGTATGATGCTGAGGCTGTGGTGATGAGTTGTTCTGCATGTCGCCAGTATGCTGAAGATAAAAGCAGAAACAACTCGTTTCGTCATCGGAAATAAAACGATGAAGCTAGAGAACAGTCGTCACCATGAACACAACAAGTGTCACATTGCCTGTGTATCTCTGTGTCCCGGGCTCAATCGGTGCCTCTCCTCTTGACACCCTCTGTGGTTTGCCTGCGTGTCTCTGTGTCCCGGGCTCAAATCGGAGCCTCTCCTCTTGACACCCTCTGTGGTTTGCCTGCGTGTCTCTGTGTCCCGGGCTCAAATCGGAGCCTCTCCTCTTGACACCCTCTGTGGTTTGCCTGCGTGTCTCTGTGTCCCGGGCTCAAATCGGAGCCTCTACTCTTGACACCCTCTGTGACGGCGCTAATGGAAACGTCAGAGCAGACCAGCACGGAGATGAAGATCCTGTTTAGGACTGTACACGCCATTGGCAAGAAGACCAGACCACTTTCTGACTTGGAGTGGATGTGTGAGTCAGTGAAAATGGTGTTACTCTTGTAGCTTGACTAGTAGTGTTGTAGCTAGTTTTACAGGTCTAGTTTTTACAGGTCTAGTATTTACAGGTCTAGTATTTACAGGTCTAGTTTTTACAGGTCTAGTATTTACAGGTCTAGTATTTACAGGTCTAGTATTTACAGGTCTAGTATTTACCGGTCTAGTTTTTACAGGTCTAGTATTTACAGGTCTAGTATTTACAGGTCTAGTATTTACAGGTCTAGTTTTTACAGGTCTAGTTTTTACAGGTCTAGTTTTTACAGGTCTAGTATTTACAGGTCTAGTATTTACAGGTCTATTTAACAGACGTGGTCCAGTATTGGAGGTTAATTTTCAGCTCCTGATAAGCTTTGGTTCACCTCAAAATAGTTTATAAATACCATAAAATGATAGGCCTACTGATGCTGGCATGGATCTCCATGCTTTCCAATGGCTCCCTAACATTCTATTTTAACGCTTGTCTCCAGATGCTGTTTACATTTTAAAGCATTGTGACACAATTGACTTCGCCTGCCTTATAGTGTTGATCCTTAAGTAAACAAAGGGTAGAAGGCTAATTTAGCACAATCAACTGCCAGCTACAGTATAGTCCAGTGAGTGTGTATATAGTGTGTATATATAGTCTAGTGTGTGTATATAGTGTGTATATATAGTCTAGTGAGTGTATATAAAGTGTGTATATAGTGTGTATATATAGTCTAGTGTGTGTATATAGTGTGTATATATATATATATATATATATATAGTCTAGTGAGTGTGTATATAGTGTGTATATATAGTCTAGTGTGTGTATATAGTGTGTATATATAGTCTAGTGTGTGTGTATATAGTGTGTATATAGTGTGTCTATATAGTCTAGTGAGTGTGTATATAATGTGTGTATATAGTGTGTATATAGTGTGTATATAGTGTGTATATATAGTGTGTGTATATAGTGTTTATATATAGTGTGTATATAGTGTAATGAGTGTGTATATATAGTGTATATAGAGTGTATATATAGTCTAGTGAGTGTGTATATAGTGTGTATATATAGTCTAGTGAGTGTGTATATGGTGTGTATATAGAGTGTATATAGTGTGTATATAGTGTGTATATAGTGTGTATATATAGTCTAGTGAGTGTGTATATGGTATGTATATATAGTCTAGTGAGTGTGTATATAGTGTGTATATAGTGTGTATATAGTGTATATATAGTGTATATATAGTCTAGTCAGTGTGTATATATAGTGTAATGAGTGTGTATATAGTGTGTATATAGTGTGTATATAGTGTGTATATATAGTCTAGTGAGTGTGTATATGGTGTGTATATAGAGTGTATATAGTGTGTATATAGTGTGTATATAGTGTGTATATAGTCTAGTGAGTGTGTATATAGTGTGTATATAGTGTGTATATAGTGTGTATATAGTGTGTATATAGTGTGTATATAGTGTGTACATAGTGTGTATATGGTGTGTATATATAGTCTAGTGAGTGTGTATATAGTGTGTACATAGTGTGTATATAGTGTGTATATAGTGTGTATATAGTGTATATATAGTGTGTATATAGTGTGTATATAGTGTATATATAGTGTATATAGTGTGTATATAGTGTATATATAGTGTATATATAGTGTGTATATAGTGTGTATATAGTGTGTATATAGTGTATATATAGTGTATATATAGTGTGTATATAGTGTGTATATATAGTCTAGTGAGTGTGTGTGGAGTCTGTGAAAGATAGTCAGTGCAGATATTGTGGATAACATTAAATGACTACTTAGGAGTCTGACTACTTAGCAGTCTGACTATTTAGGAGTCTTATGGCTTGGGGGTAAAAGCTGTCTCGGAGCCTGTTGGTCGAAGAGCCGAGGCTCCGGTACCATTATCCGGATAGTAACAGAGTGAACAGTCTATGACTAGGGTGGCTGGAGTCTTTAGAAATTCTTTGGCCTTTCTCTGACACCGCCTGATATAGAGGTCCTGCATCGCAGGGAGCTCGGCCCCAGTGATGTACTAGGCTGTCCGCACCACCCTCTGTAGCGTTTTGTGGTTAAAGGGCGGTGCATTTGCCATACAAAGGTGGTGATGCAGTTAGTCAAGATGCTCTCGGTGGTGCAGTTGTAGAACTTTTTGAGGATCATAGGGCTCATGCCACATCTTTTCAGCCTCCTGAGGGGAAAGAGGCGCTGCTGTGCCCTCTTCGTGACTGTGCGGGTGCGGGTGGATTATGTTAGGTCCCAAGTGATGTAGACGCCAAGGAACTTGAAACTCTCGACCCGCTCCACAACAGCCTCGTCGATGTGGATGGGGGTGTGCTCTCCCCTCTTTCTGCTATAGTCCATGATTAGCTCCTTGGTCTTAATGACATTGAGGGAGAGGTTGTTGTCTTGGCACCACACTGCAAGGCCTCTGACCTTCTCCCGATAAGCTGTCTCGTTGTCATCGGTGATCAGGCCTACCACCGTCGTGTCGTCAGCAAACTTGATGATGGTGTTGGAGTCATTGAGTGGCCACGCAGTCGTGGGTGAACAGGGAGTACAGGAGGGAACTGAGCACGAACCCCTGAGGAGGCCGCCGTGTTAAATGTCAGCGTGGCGAAGGTGTTCTAGCCTACCTTCACCACCTGGGGGCGGCTTGTCAGGAAGTCCAGGATCCAGTTACAGAGGGAGGTGTTTAGTCCCAGGGTCCTTAGCTTAGTGATGAGCTTGGAGGGCACTATGGTGTTGAACGTTGAGCTGTAGTCAATGGAACAGCATTCTCATGTAGGTGTTCCTCTTGTCCAGGTGGTAAAGGGCAGTGTGGAGAGCAATTGAGATTGTGTCATCTGTGGATCTGTCGGGGCGGTATGCAAATTGGAGTGGGTCTAAGCCTGGGTGTCCAACGCATTGTAATGGGAGATAGAGAGATGGGGGGGGGGGGGAGTTAGTGATAGTGGGAATCGGACCGTATTTTTCGACTTTTACTTAGTTTTACCTCAATCTGTAAGTTCCAAAGAAGGCATTCATATCTGAAAGTTCACCTCTGAATACAGCAGGAGTCTGTTGAGTTACTGTAATTAAACATCTCCTTCTTTAAACACATTTATTCATTAGGCTGATGTGATTCATATGCATAGTGCTGACATCATTTAGATTTTTAATTCTTATCTGCCGTGGCTGGGGGACTGTCTCTGCTTGCCTGCATCTAAAATCAATTATCTCACCTCGTCCCCCGGTAGGTGAGAGAGAGAGAGAGTCTGCTTCTTCCTGCCGTCAGCAGCTCCGCGGTGAGCCAAGAGTGACAAATGGCCATGAGTGACAAATCAAAAGTCAGGGGCAAAAACTTCCTGCTGGCGGGTGGCACTGGAGCGTCACGGGAGCTGCGGCGGGCGCAGCGGGTGCCGGAAAACGCAGCCTGGGCAGATGGAGGGTGGTGCAGCGATGCGGAGCGAACAGATGGTCCCTCCAAACTTGATATATGAAATTAATAACGTTTCTCAAATAGAATTCAGGAACATGGAATACATTAACTCAATTTCAATAACAGGATTCTTTTTTTTTCTTCCTCCGTTGTATAATTTGCAAGTCAATGAGAGAAACGATTGGAGAGGGTGACACAAATATGCAATATATCATATTTACGAGGACATTTTTAGTCATACATGATAATGCACAATAAACAGGTGGTTGCCAGGATATTTTTTTGAAATTCCAAACCCTTCTGCCTAACTTCCTGGTTATACCCACAGTGAACAATAGATGACCTTCATATCTGCAAAGGTCATGTGGAGCGCTGCATCGTATACAGGTTGATTCATCATAGCATAAATTTACATTAATATAATGCAGCTTTTCAGAATAACAGGTTATTTACTACATTGGATTCATTATTAAACTGATGCTCTGATTTATTCAACACTGAGGGCGTGTGTCCAATGGCACCCTATTCCCTATATATAGTGCACTACTTTAGACCAGAGCCCTATGGCATTCTATTCCCTATATAGTGCACTACTTTAGACCAGTACCCTATGGCACCCTATTCCCTATATAGTGCACTAATTTAGACCAGTAACCTATGGCACCCTATTCCCTATATAGTGCACTACTTTAGACCAGAGCCCTATGGCACCCTATTCCCTATATAGTGCACTACTTTAGACCAGAGTCCAATGGCACCCTATTCCCTATATAGTGCACTACTTTAGACCAGAGCCCTATGGAACCCTATTCCCTATATAGTGCACTACTTTAGACCAGAGCCCTATGGCACCCTATTCCCTATATAGTGCACTACTTTAGACAAGAACCCTATGGAACCCTATTCCCTATATAGTGCACTACTTTAGACCAGAGCCCTATGGAACCCTATTCCCTATATAGTGCACTACTTTAGACCAGAGCCCATAGGTAAAAGATGGCCATTTGGCATACACTTTAATGCCATTCAGTTAGATGTGTATTGAACATCCCCATAACTACAGGAGAGTAGACCTTGTAGACGTCTAGGACTCTCTCTTTAATGCCATTCAGTTAGATGTGTATTGAACATCCCCATAACTACAGGAGAGTAGACCTTGTAGACGTCTAGGACTCTCTCTTTAATGCCATTCAGTTAGATGTGTATTGAACATCCCCATAACTACAGGAGAGTAGACCTTGTAGACGTCTAGGACTCTCTCTTTAATGCCATTCAGTTAGATGTGTATTGAACATCCCCATAACTACAGGAGAGTAGACCTTGTAGACGTCTAGGACTCTCTCTTTAATGCCATTCAGTTAGATGTGTATTGAACATCCCCATAACTACAGGAGAGTAGACCTTGTAGACGTCTAGGACTCTCTCTTTAATGCCATTCAGTTAGATGTGTATTGAACATCCCCATAACTACAGGAGAGTAGACCTTGTAGACGTCTAGGACTCTCTCTTTAATGCCATTCAGTTAGATGTGTATTGAACATCCCCATAACTACAGGAGAGTAGACCTTGTAGACGTCTAGGACTCTCTCTTTAATGCCATTCAGTTAGATGTGTATTGAACATCCCCATAACTACAGGAGAGTAGACCTTGTAGACGTCTAGGACTCTCTCTTTAATGCCATTCAGTTAGATGTGTATTGAACATCCCCATAACTACAGGAGAGTAGACCTTGTAGACGTCTAGGACTCTCTCTTTAATGCCATTCAGTTAGATGTGTATTGAACATCCCCATAACTACAGGAGAGTAGACCTTGTAGACGTCTAGGACTCTCTCTTTAATGCCATTCAGTTAGATGTGTATTGAACATCCCCATAACTACAGGAGAGTAGACCTTGTAGACGTCTAGGACTCTCTCTTTAATGCCATTCAGTTAGATGTGTATTGAACATCCCCATAACTACAGGAGAGTAGACCTTGTAGACGTCTAGGACTCTCTCTTTAATGCCATTCAGTTAGATGTGTATTGAACATCCCCATAACTACAGGAGAGTAGACCTTGTAGACGTCTAGGACTCTCTCTGTTTAACCTCTTCCCAGTCAGACTCTCTCTACTCATTCACTATCAAAAACACAGAAAAACACTCCACTCTCCAAGAAACAGACAAAACACAACCTATGAAAGTGAGGTGGTACCATGACTTAGCCCTTGGTCACAACTTTGAATTGAATGCCGTGTTAGATGGTATTTCAGAAGAAAAATTGGCAAACAATCTTCCCGTTATTAAATAACTTATATTCTCATATTTGGACCCTCTCGTTCTTTACATTCAACACTAGGGTTGCAAAATACGTTTTCGAAAATTCAGGATTTACTGCTTATTCCCTTTGAATTCCATGAATCTTCTAACCAGGATTTGTGGAAAAACTGGGGTATTTTGGGAAAGTTCCCAGAATTTACAACCCTTTTCAACATCATACTGTTAACTTTCACTGTTTTCTTCCATATATCTGCAGAAGGACCATAGAGGGAAAAGCACATCAATGCAGTACCAGACTCTCCTTTCCTCAGGACCCAGACTCTCCTCTCCTTCCCTCAGGACACAGACTAGTCTCTCCTCTCCTTCCCTCAGGACCCAGACTAGTCTCTCCTCTCCTTCCCTCAGGACACAGACTAGTCTCTCCTCTCCTTCCCTCAGGACCCAGACTAGTCTCTCCTCTCCTTCCCTCAGGACC
>NC_042992.1:1684765-1845476 GCF_901001165.1 Salmo trutta | reverse complement strand
CCAGCCCTATATCCATCTCCACCCCTATACCCCATCTCCCCCCTATACCCCATCTCCCCCCTATACCCCATCTCCACCCCTATACCCCATCTCCACCCCTATACCCCATCTCCCCCTGTACCCCATCTCCCCCCCTATACCCCATCTCCCCCCTATACCCCATCTCCAGCCCTATATCCCATCTCCACCCTATACCCATCTCCACCCCTATACCCCATCTCCCCCCTATACCCATCTCCACCTCTATACCCCATCTCCCCCCTATACCCCATCTCCAGCCTATACCCCAGCTCCACCCCTATACTCCAGCTCCACCCCTATACCCCATCTCCCCCTATACCCCATCTCCCCCCTATACCCCATCTCCAGCCCTATACCCCAGCTCCACCACCAAACTCCATCCCTATACCCCATCTCCCCCATATACCCCATCTCCCCCCTATACCCCAGCTCCACCACTATACCCCAGCTCCACCTCTATACCCCATCTCCACCCCTATACCCCATCTCCACCCCTATACCCCAGCTCCACCCCATACCCCATCTCCAGCCCTATACCCCATCTCCCCCCTATACCCCATCTCCCCCCCTATACCCCAGCTCCACCACTATACCCCAGCTCCACCTCTATACCCCATCTCCAGCCCTATATCCCATCTCCACCCCTATACCCCAGCTCCACCCCATACCCCATCTCCAGCCCTATACCCCATCTCCCCCCTATACCCCATCTACCCCCCTATACCCCAGCTCCACCACTATACCCCAGCTCCACCTCTATACCCCATCTCCACCCCTATACCCCATCTCCACCCCTATACCCCAGCTCCACCCCATACCCCATCTCCAGCCCTATATCCCATCTCCACCCCTATACCCCATCTCCCCCCCTATACCCCATCTCCCCCCCTATACCCCATCTCCCCCCTTTACCCCAGCTCCACCTCTATACCCCATCTCCACCCCTATACCCCATCTCCACTCCTATACCCCAGCTCCACCCCATACCCCATCTCCAGCCCTATATCCCATCTCCACCCCTATACCCCAGCTCCACCCCTATACCCCAGCTCCACCCCTATACCCCATCTCCACCCCTATACCCCAGCTCCACCCCTATACCCCAGCTCCACCCCTATACCCCATCTCCACCCCTATACCCCAGCTCCACCCCTATACCCAATCTCCACCCCTATACCCCAGCTCCACCCCATACCCCATCTCCAGCCCTATATCCCATCTCCACCCCTATACCCCATCTCCACCCCTATACCCCAGCTCCACCCCTATACCCTCATCTCCACCCCTATACCCCAGCTCCACCCCTATACCCAAGCCCTATACCCCATCTCCACCCCTATACCCCATCTCCCCCTATACCCCATCTCCCCCTCTACTCCAGCTCCAGCCCTATACCCCAGCCCTATACCCCATCTCCACCCCTATACCCCATCTCCACCCCTATACCCCATCTCCCCCCTATACCCCATCTCCCCCCCATACCCCATCTCCCCCCCTATACCCCATCTCCCCCCTATACCCCATCTCCCCCCCCTATACCCCATCTCCCCTTATACCCCATCTCCAGCCCTATATCCCATCTCCACCCCTATACCCCATCTCCACCCCTATACCCCATCTCCCCCCCTATACCCCAGGACCCATCTCTCCCTGCCAGGACCCATCTCTCCCTGCCAGGACCCATCTCTCCCTGCCAGGGACCCATCTCTCCCTGCCAGGACCCATCTCTCCCTGGACCCATCTCTCCCTGCCAGGACCTATCTCTCCCTGGACCCATCTCTCCCTGCCAGGGACCATCTCTCCCTGCCAGGGACCCATCTCTCCCTGGACCCATCTCTCCCTGCCAGGACCCATCTCTCCCTGCCAGGACCCATCTCTCCCTGGACCCATCTCTCCCTGCCAGGACCCATCTCTCCGTGCCAGGGACCCATCTCTCCCTGCCAGGACCCATCTCTCCCTGCCAGGACCCATCTCTCCCTGCCAGGACCCATCTCTCCCTGCCAGGACCCATCTCTCCCTGCCAGGGACCCATCTCTCCCTGCCAGGGACCATCTCTCCCGGCCAGGGACCATCTCTCCCTGCAAGGGACCCATCTCTCCCTGGACCCATCTCTCCCTGCCAGGACCCATCTCTCCCTGCCAGGGACCATCTCTCCCTGCCAGGGACCCATCTCTCCCTGCCAGGACCCATCTCTCCCTGCCAGGGACCCATCTCTCCCTGGACCCATCTCTCTCTGCCAGGGACCATCTCTCCTGCCAGGGACCCATCTCTCCCTGGACCCATCTCTCCCTGCCAGGACCCATCTCTCCCTGGACCCATCTCTCCCTGCCAGGACCCATCTCTCCCTGCCAGGGACCCATCTCTCCCTGGACCCATCTCTCCCTGCCAGGGACCATCTCTCCCTGCCAGGGACCCATCTCTCCCTGGACCCATCTCTCCCTGCCAGGACCCATCTCTCCCTGGACCTATCTCTCCCTGCCAGGACCCCATCTCTCCCTGCCAGGGACCCATCTCTCCCTGCTAGGACCCATCTCTCCCTGCCAGGGACCCATCTCTCCCTGCCAGGACCCATCTCTCCCTGCCAGGGGCCCATCTCTCCCTGCCAGGGACCATCTCTCCCTGCCAGGGACCCATCTCTCCCTGCCAGGACCCATCTCTCCCTGCCAGGACCCATCTCTCCCTGCCAGGGACCATCTCTCCCTGGACCCATCTCTCCCTGCCAGGACCCATCTCTCCCTGCCAGGGACCCATCTCTCCCTGCCAGGGACCATCTCTCCCTGCCAGGACCCATCTTTCCCTGCCAGGACCCATCTCTCCCTGCCAGGACCCATCTTTCCCTGCCAGGGACCCATCTCTCCCTGCCAGGGACCATCTCTCCCTGCCAGGACCCATCTCTCCCTGCCAGGGACCCATCTCTCCCTGCCAGGACCCATCTCTCCCTGCCAGGACCAATCTCTCCCTGCCAGGGACCCATCTCTCCCTGCCAGGGGCCCATCTCTCCCTGCCAGGACCCATCTCTCCCTGCCAGGGACCATCTCTCCCTGCCAGGGACCGTCCTCAGGAACTAAGCATCACATTATATTACATTCTCACTCAATCACTGTTGCAGGAGAGACAGAGGAGCTGCAGGCATCTACAGTAGACCTGGTGGAAATACACACACACACACACACCATACTTACACACACACACACCACACACATCACACTCACACACCACACACCACACACACACACACACACACACACTCACACACACCACACTCACACACCATACTCACACACCATACTCACACACCACACCACACACACACACCACACACCACACACACACACACACACACACACACACACACACACACACACCACACACTCTCACACTCACACACACACACCACACTCACACACACACCACACACACCACTCACCACACACACCACTCACCACACACACACCACACATCCACACCATGTAGATAACAAAATGCTCAATGTCTGAATGCAGAGGGAAAGACTTTGTGTCTCAGTTTAATAAACCAGAGTGTGTGTTTCTCCTTCAGATCTCTATCATGTTGCAGAAATCCCAGTCGTCCTCCTACACGTTTCCACTATTGATCTGTTGTCCAACAATTTCACATGCAGACTCTCAGGATAAAACCTCATCTAAAACACACATGACGAAGAACAATGATTAACAAATCACATTCAGTTTGCTCTCAAGGGCTCAGTCCCAAGTGGCACCCTGTTCCCGATTTATAAGTGCACTACTTTGAGAGATAGGTTTGTTTCTCCAAAAAGTCCGATAGAAGTCCATTTGGGATGAGCGTAAATGATGCAACAGAATGTCTGAGGTTAGATTCAAGAACATTCCAGACCTCTAGGAAGGTTCGACACGTCTCTTGGCAGGAATCACCACGGCATCGTTCGAGAAACGGCCAGACGGGGAAGTTAAGCGGTTTAACATGTGATGCTACAGAGCAGACGGATGAATTCATGCCATGAATGAGATGCTCTAGTGGTTCTGGATGAGACGGGCCTCTGCACCATGTGGAATACATTGATTCTCTCTCAGCAGAGTAGCGGTGGTGCTGGGCAGCTGTGAGCTGTTATAGTGGATCTATGTACATCAGAACCAGCTGCTATAGTGGATCTATGTACATCAGAACCAGCTGCTATAGTGGATCTATGTACATCAGAACCAGCTGTTATAGTGGGATCTATGTACATCAGAACCAGCTATGAACTGTGTCCTAAATATGCACTATATAGGGAATAGGGTGCCATAGGGCTCTGGTCTAAAGTAGTGCACTATATATAGGGAATAGGGTGCCATAGGGCTCTGGTCTAAAGTAGTGCACTATATAGGGAATAGGGTGCCATAGGGCTCTGGTCTAAAGTAGTGCACTATATAGGGAATAGGGTGCCATTTGGGACACATACTTTCTGTAACATGTTTCTTCAGATTCCAGGGGAACCCCATGAGGTGAGGGAGGTTTCTTCAGATTCCAGGGGAACCCCATGAGGTGAGGGAGGTTTCTTCAGATTCCAGGAGAACCCCATGAGGTGAGGGAGGTTTCTTCAGATTCCAGGGGAACCCCATGAGGTGAGGGAGGTTTCAGATTCCAGGGGAACCCCATGAGGTGAGGGAGGTTTCAGATTCCAGGGGAACCCCATGAGGTGAGGGAGGTTTCAGATTCCAGGGGAACCCCATGAGGTGAGGGAGGTTTCTTCAGATTCCAGGGGAACCCCATGAGGTGAGGGAGGTTTCTTCAGATTCCAGGGGAACCCCATGAGGTGAGGGAGGTTTCTTCAGATTCCAGGGGAACCCCATGAGGTGAGGGAGGTTTCTTCAGATTCCAGGGGAACCCCATGAGGTGAGGGAGGTTTCTTCAGATTCCAGGGGAACCCCATGAGGTGAGGGAGGTTTCAGATTCCAGGGGAACCCCATGAGGTGAGGGAGGTTTCTTCAGATTCCAGGGGAACCCCATGAGGTGAGGGAGGTTTCAGATTCCAGGGGAACCCCATGAGGTGAGGGAGGTTTCTTCAACACGCTGTGGAATAGTTTGTTCTACTTCTATTTTACCAGGAAGTCCTGTGAAATAAGACATTTTTTGTTGTTGAAGGAGAGCAGGCCAAGAAGTAGAGATGGAAAGATATTACACACAATGGAATATAATTTCCTGAAGAGCAACAACACTTTGCAATCATTTAAAAATGTAGAAAACAGACCAATTACATCTACTATACAAAGGATGGCAACAGTTTAAATCCAAGTTTCTGCATTGCAACAACTTAGCTTTTTTTTTTAAGTAAAACGTTTTTATCTTAGCTACTCAAAATATGAAGAAGAAGCTATTTTTTGGTCAAAACATTTTATTTTTAGTTTGCTACATTCAGAATGTGGTTGACATGTCATTAACATCTCTCCCTGGGCATCTGGCTTATCTCCCCCTGACTGATGGGCTTCACCTCAGTACGAGGTCAAACGAGTAAACGCACACACACACACACACACACACACACACACACACACACACACACACACACACACACACACACACACACACACACACCACACACACACACACACTCACATGCATGCATACACACACACATACACACACACACACACACACACACACACACACACACACACACACACACAGACAAACACACACACACACACACGCATGCATACACACACACATACACACACACACACACACACACATTGCTGATGGGTTTGACCTCATGAGTGTGATCTCCGTAATGGGTCACTTGGTCTGTTGTAACTACTGAATACTCCTCAGAGACACTACTACACTCCACCGTAGAGTAACCACTGCACTACTGAATACTCCTCAGAGACACTACTACACTCCACCGTAGAGTAACCACTGCACTACTGAATACTCCTCAGAGACACTACTACACTCCACCGTAGAGTAACCACTGCACTACTGAATACTCCTCAGAGACACTATTATACTCCACCGTAGAGTAACCACTGCACTACTGAATACTCCTCAGAGACACTATTATACTCCACCGTAGAGTAACCACTGCACTACTGAATACTCCTCAGAGACACTATTATACTCCACCGTAGAGTAACCACTGCACTACTGAATACTCCTCAGAGACACGTGTCCTGGTCTGCAAGGTTGGGTTGGTTACCTTCTAAATGGAATCCGTTTAAAGTTTCTAGTTACTTGTCCAAAAAATATGTATCATTAACGGTAACTTTTAGATTACCCAAACTCAGTTACGTAATCTGATTACTTTCAGTTAGTTTTTAAAATCGGTAATATCATTTAATTACTTTCAGTTACTTTTTTAAATCAGTAATGTAATCTGATTACTTTCAGTTACTTTTTAAAATCAGTAATGTAATCTGATTACTTTCAGTTACTTTTGGAAAACATTTCCCTTAAGAGGCTGTACAAGACAAAAAATAACCCATCGAACACATGGAAGTATTCCTAGGATTACACCAGGGTTGGATAGGTTACTTTCTAAATTAACTCCATTACAGTTACTTTTTTAAAATCAGTAATGTAACTTAACTCAGGAATGTAATCTGATTACTTTTCGTTACTGTTGGATTACTTTCCCCTTAAGAGGCTGTACAAGACAAAAACAATCCATCAAACACATTTGGTGTGTCATCACAGTGGTCTCTGATTGGTCGTCATTACAGTGGTCTCTGATTGGTGGTCATCATAGTGGTCTCTGATTGGTGGTGGTCATCATAGTGGTCTCTGATTGGTGGTCATCATCTCCAGGAACAGGGTTGGAGTGTAAACCTACAGGACGGTATCTCTCAAATACAGTACAGTAAACACATGGTTTCCATGTGTTTGATTTCTTTCCATTCGCTCCGTTCCAGACATTGTTTTGAGCCATCCTCCCCTCAGCAGTCTCCACTGGTTTGTTTTAAAGGTGTTAGCTCCCCTTTACAGACTGTATGTTGAAGTGGACGAAACTTTTTCTCATTAGTCAAAGTGATTTTGGTGTAAGTTAGCATGACTCAACATTTAAAGTTAGTATATTTTGAAAAACTTAATGCAGCACAATAACTTTGAGTTTTTACATCGGCCAACATATTACAATAGAATGTATGAAATCTGAACTTGCTTTAACTACATATGATGTAGGTTTACAATGGACTTCATATAAATGGACAAATTGTATTAATTCAGCTCATGTCACGTCCTGACCAGTATAAGGGGTTATTTGTTATCGTAGTTTGGTCAGGACGTGGCAGGGGGGGTGTTTGTTTAGAGTGTGTCGGGGTTTTGGGGGTATTGTTCTATGTTTTGTATTTCTATGTTCGTATTTCTAGTATTTGTATTTCTATGTTAGCTTTGGGAACGACCTCCAATTAGAAGCAGCTGGTTATCGTTGCTTCTAATTGGAGGCCATATTTATATGGGTTTATTTTCTCTTGGGTTTGTGGGTGGTTGTTCCATGTATAGGCAAGGTTACCTTACAGGACTGGCGTGCGTGGTCTTGTTCTTGGTTTCAGTGTTCACGTATGAATAAAAATATCAGTATGGACACTTACCACGCTGCGTATTGGTCCGATATTTCTTACTCTTCATCAGAAGACAAAACGTATGACAGCTCAACATATTGAGGTAAATTAACTGTGTAGTACAGCGTTTCCCAAACTCGGTCCTGGGACCCCAAAAGAGGCGGGTTTCGGTTTTTGCCCCTGAACTCGTCATCTCTCTTTGATTATTGGAATCAGCTGTGTAATGCTAGGGGCAAAAACTAAAACGTGCATCCAGAAGGGGAAACCCTGGTTTAGTTATTAATATTATTCTGATTTCTATCAGAATTACCCCATTCCTGTTCCAGCTATATCAATTAATACAAACAAGTGATTTTTACTTAGCAACCAGAAGTCCCAGAAATATGTGGGAACATCTGTGAACCTACTCTGGAGTCCTACTGTTTCAGCCCTCTGAGATAAAACAAAACATTGGGACCATACTGGGAATGCATTACGATCCCAGACAAAGCTATATTGCTAAGCCATCACCAGGACCTTGTCTGTTTCACTCAATGTCTACAGACTCCATTTGACCCACTTTCTGACACTCACTCTCCTAAATGCAGGGTTGGGTGAGAAATGGATTACATTTAACTGATTACATTTATATTTATTTATTATTGTAATCTATTACGTTAGCAGCAAAAATATTGTAATCAGATTACAGATTGGGGAAAAAAAGTGGATGATCACTTCAAGATAACCTTTTTAATTCAGAAAGGATATTTGTCAAATAAATAAAACATTTTACACCTGTTTTCTTAATGACATTCAAATCAGCATTGAAAAAATGATTTGTAAACATGTTCCGGCTAAGTGGGCCAAGTTAGAGACCACTATGATCAGTGGTGTAAAGTACTGAAGTAAAAATACTTTAAAGTACTACTTGTCATTTCTTGGGGGGTATCTGTACTTCACCTTACTATTCATATTTTTGACTACTTTTACTTCACTACATTCCTAAATAAATAATGTACTTTTTATGACATACATTTTCCCTGACACCCAAAAGAACATGGTCCATGTCACGCATTTCTCAAGAGAACATCCATGGTCATCCCTACTGCCTCTGATCTAGAGGACTCACTAAACAGAGAACATCCCTGGTCATCCCTACTGCCTCTGATCTGAAGGACTCACTAAACAGAGAACATCCCTGGTCATCCCTACTGCCTCTGATCTGGAGGACTCACTAAACAGAGAACATCCCTGGTCATCCCTACTGCCTCTGATCTGGAGGACTCACTAAACAGAGAACATCCCTGGTCATCCCTACTGCCTCTGATCTGGAGGACTCACTAAACAGAGAACATCCCTGGTCATCCCTACTGCCTCTGATCTGGAGGACTCACTAAAGAGAGAACATCCCTGGTCATCTCTACTGCCTCTGATCTGGAGGACTCACTAAACAGAGAACATCCCTGGTCATCCCTACCGCCTCTGATCTGGAGGACTCACTAAACAGAGAACATCCCTGGTCATCCCTACCGCCTCTGATCTTGAGGACTCACTAAACACACATGCTTTGTTTGTAAATGATGTCTGAGTGTTGGAGTGTTCCCCTGGCTGTCTGTAAATGATGTCTGAGTGTTGGAGTGTTCCCCTGGCTATCTGTAAATGATGTCTGAGTGTTGGAGTGTTCCCCTGGCTATCTGTTAATGATGTCTGAGTGATGGAGTGTTCCCCTGGCTATCTGTTAATGATGTCTGAGTGATGGAGTGTGCCCCTGGCTATCTGTAAATGATGTCTGAGTGTTGGAGTGTTCCCCTGGCTATCTGTAAATGATGTCTGAGTGTTGGAGTGTTGGAGTGTTCCCCTGGCTATCTGTAAATGATGTCTGAGTGGTGGAGTGTTCCCCTGGCTATCTGTTAATGATGTCTGAGTGATGGAGTGTTCCCCTGGCTATCTGTTAATGATGTCTGAGTGATGGAGTGTTCCCCTGGCTATCTGTTAATGATGTCTGAGTGATGGAGTGTGCCCCTGGCTATCTGTAAATGATGTCTGAGTGATGGAGTGTTCCCCTGGCTATCTGTAAATGATGTCTGAGTGTTGGAGTGTGCCCCTGGCTATCTGTAATGATGTCTGAGTGATGGAGTGTTCCCCTGGCTATCTGTAATGATGTCTGAGTGTTGGAGTGTGCCCCTGGCTATCTGTAAATAATGTCTGAGTGTTGGAGTGTTCCCCTGGCTATCTGTAAATGATGTCTGAGTGTTGGAGTGTTCCCCTGGCTATCTGTAATGATGTCTGAGTGATGGAGTGTTCCCCTGGCTATCTGTAATGATGTCTGAGTGTTGGCGTGTGGCCCTGGCTATCTGTAAATGATGTCTGAGTGTTGGAGTGCTCCCCTGGCTATCTGTAATGATGTCTGAGTGTTGGCGTGTCTGAGTGTTGGAGTGTTCCCCTGGCTATCTGTCAATTTAAAAAACAAAAACATGGTGCTCTCTGGTTTGGTTAATAAGGAATTTGAAATGATGTATACTTTTACAGTTGATACTTAATTATAATTTAATCCAAATACTTTTACTCAAGTAGTATTTTACTGGGTGACTTTCACTTTCACTTGAGTCATTTTCTATGAAGATATCTTTACTTTTACTCCAGTAGGATGGTTGGGAACTTTTTACACCACTGACTATGATGACCCCCAGTCATCAAATGTGTTTGATGGATGGCGGGAAAAAAGCAGGAATAAGCTTTTGTAGGCTACAGTCCAAACTATGTCTTCCAATGGTGCGACTGCTGTCGGCATCCAAAGATTATCCAACTCGAATAAACACCTGGAGGCAAGGAGGACAGCAGTGGTGTAGTCTACAGGAGGACAGCAGTGGTGTAGTCTACTGGAGGACAGCAGCGGTGTAGTCTACGGGAGGACAGCAGTGGTGTAGTCTACGGTGGACATCAGTGGAGTAGTCTAAAGAGGACAGCAGTGGTCCAGGGTTCTAGCTAGGAGTCGACCTGAATTACAACCCTGGTGGTCCAGGACTCTAGCTAGGAGTCGACCTGAATTACAACCCTGGTGGTCCAGGACTCTAGCTAGGAGTCGACCTGAATAACAACCCTGGTGGACCAGGACTCTAGCTAGGAGTCAACCTGAATTACAACCCTGGTGGTCCAGGACTCTAGCTAGGAGACGACCTGAATTACAACCCTGGTGGACTTCTTCTATGAAGTCCATATCTCTCACCAGAGACAGTTATAGAGGAGGAAATATATCAGGTTTTTTCAAATGCAGCGAATATTCAGGATGTTGTAGTAGAGCAGCTCACACCACACACACACACACACACACACACATAGTAAAGTGTATTCTCAGACAGACTACAGAACTGAACAGATGGCAGTGATTCCTCACAGCACCATGCTCATTCCACGCTCAAGGAGCCAGATGTCTCGGGGCTGACAGGCAGGTGGGACGAGGCTGCTGGGGCTCCTGCACCAACCCGAGCTGAGCTGGAGCTGGAGCTGGAGCTGAGCCGGAGCTGGCAGCACTTCAAACCTGGTGGGTATAACCTTTAATTCACATGCTTTTCCTGGCAAGAAGGCCAGGGGAACCATCTGCCAGGCTGGGCTGTGTGAGGAGTGTGTGTGTTTGTGTGGGGGTGGGGGGGGGCAAACAGACAAGCATGCACGGAGGTACACACAAATACACACACAAACCAGGCCAAACTTGTCACTTGGTAGACAACATCTCATCTTATTCAAGCTAATGAATTCTTTTCAATGGTCTGTTATTCCCATTAGTGACGTGTTGCTGGTTTTGTAACCCAGAAGCCTCCTTGAGGCCTCAGCACTTTTGATTCTAAAATCTGCAGGGATTTCAGTGTGTGTAACATGGATTTAATAATAATTCTGCCTCAATATCCCACACTACCAAGTTTTCATAATAACATGTATTGAGTTCTGAGTACTCCATCATACGTTAGGGTTGTGTCCCCATACGGTCCCTATTCCCTCTGTTGTGCACTATGACCAGGGGCCCAGATGAAAATTAATACATTAGGGTTGTGTCCCAAACTGTCCCTATACCCTCCAGTCAGCCTCAGAGAATAACATCGACCTATACGCTGACTCAGTGAGTGAATTTATAAGTAAGGGAAGACCCCCCTGAAATGGACAAAAATGAATGGGAACATATTGGCACTGTACGAAACATATACACGGTGTCCAATACCACTCAAATTACATTTACATTTTAGTCATTTAGCAGACGCTCTTATCCAGAGCGACTTACAGTAGTGAATGCATACATTTCATACATTATTTTTTTTTTCCTGTGCTGGCCCCCCGTGGGAATCAAACCCACAACCCTGGTGTTGCAAACACCATGCTCTACCAACTGAGCTACAGGGCATTTCATTCAAAACATATTGCAAATGTCATATGGCAAATGCCAAGTGTCACACAGCAAAAATCCAATAGATGGTGAGCGCGCTCCACCGTAACTTTTTCTTATTGCAAATGTAACACAAGTCAAGACCGATTTTTTTCCTAAAACTTATCACCCCCTTAAAAAAGTGCTTTCTGGACCGTTTTTCAAAATTCTTTCGATTTGTTTGTCAATTACACATGTATAAAAACTGTATGAACATACTTTTGTCATATTTTATTGTCATCATTTTTTTTTTACTTGTCCATAAGGCATATGTTTTGTCCATTTGCAATATGATTTCATAGGAAGTCAAAAGTCAAAGTCAAAAGTCAATTTTTTCTTTTTTTTACCAACTGCCATAATAAATGTCCACCCCCTAAAGGCATTTAAAAACATTATAAAAATGTTATCCTGGTAACCCGTTCCAATCACCAGGCGCACGGCTGTCCATTTGCAATATGTTTCAATGGGCATTTACCATCACGAATTTGACATGCTCAAAAAAACTGCCGGAATGCGAAATTGACTGGCCCGATGAACTCGGGATGGCCGGGCAGTGATTCTGGTTTCTCTCCATCGCTCGTTGGTGTTGATTTCTGAATGTCATTTTGGTGATGGGCTATCACTGTTTAAACATATTGCAAATGGACAAAAGTCAGCCAGAAAGTCACTGTCCATCAGTCAATTAGGTATCATTCTGACACCAAACTGACACCAGACCCACTTTTTCCAACTCGATTATAAGCCCACTATCACATATATAGGCCCATAATTCACAGCGCCTTCTGTTTAAAGCATAATAAAAACATAAAACACATAGTTACGTTCTAGCTGCGGGTCCAGTTCTGACATTATGTGTAGGCCTAGCTGAGGCGACCCCGAATCCCAAGTTTCGGCTCGATAGGTCATTTGGAGCCTGAGCAGCGACCTGAATTGGTGCTGAAAATCCAAATCTTCCGGGCGTTGCTACGGGGTCCTCGAATGAGCTATCGGACAGAATTACTATACAAAGCCTATTCATGTAGTAGTGACTATGTAGAGACTATGTAGAGACTATGTAGCAACTAAGTAGAGACCATGTAGTGACTATGTAGAGACTATGTTGAGACTATGTTGAGACTATGTTGAGACTATGTTGAGACTATGTAGAGACTATGTAGAGACTATGTAGAGACTATGTTCAGACTACATAGTGACTATGTAGTGACCATGTAGTGACCATGTAGTGACCATGTAGAGACCATGTAGAGACCATGTAGAGACTACGTAGTGACTATGTAGCGACTGTGGCGACTATGGGATGACTACGTAGTGACTATGTAGAGACTATGTAGTGACTATGTAGAGACTATGTAGAGACTATGTAGGGATTGTGTAGTGAATATATGGTGATAATGTACAGTCTATGTAGTGACTATGTACAGACTATGTAGAGACTATGTAGGGATTGTGTAGCGAACACTACAAAACTCAAGTAGAGATGTATAGTGTTCAGTAGGAAAACAGTAGTGTTTCCTGTAGAAATCAGTTAGAGATGTTGACTACTTGATGTTGGTAGTAAATAAATAGTTACAACACTACAGCTTTTACTGCACCAGATTTTCACAATCGTAGAAAAAGAAAGACAAACCAGGAAGTAGTTGGTTGTTGTTAGCTAGCTACTGTTTTTGACAATCCCGAATGTAACCATCTTCCATCCTTTGTCATCCTGTCTTTCAGAGCCTTTCCACTGGCACCATCTAGAAGTTTAACTTTCCTTTGTGTTTTATGAATACTGTCATGTCGTTGTTTAGCTGTTTATATAACTTTTTACCACATCCAAAAGATTGCTAGCCAAAACGGTGTTAGCCGTTAGCTGTTGTCATGAAGATGTATTGTGTTTAGACTAGCTGTTTGCTAGCCCTGTTGAAATGTAGCTATGTGGCCTCTGTTGTCGTGGTAATTAGTATGTTTGCTTGTTTGCAAATGTACAGTATGTTCATATTGGTATACTTACCTATTCTACTTACCTCTTTTGACGTGTTGCCAAGGAGGGCCTCAAACATAAGAAGACTGGAAGATGTTGTTGGTGAAGTTAACACTGTTAATCAACTGTTTTCTGTCTTGTCTTACGTGACCTCTGTCAGCAGATAGATGGCAGTCTCTTGTGTTTGTCTTTATTTTCTAAAAGGTTACGTGGTGGAGAAGCAAAGAAGAAGCTCTGCAGAGAGTTAAATCAAAGCTGAATGAGGACGAGGCCTCAAAGGGATTAAACAAAAAGTGTCAAGTGTTTGGTGTAAATCTTGTTAGTAACAGTAATTCACTAGTAAAACCAGTAGGTTTGGTGTAAATCGTGTTAGTCAGGATGAGTAGTAATTCAGGAAGAGGTTTTTAAGCGAGAGGTGGAGGGGTAGCAGAGCGAAAGAGATCAGACAGGCCTTCTGCACCACAGAATCTCATCATTCAGATAATTATGATGTGAAATCTCCCTGCAGGCAGAGACAGTCTGCGTCCCAAATAGCATCCTATTCCTTACACAGTGCACATCTTCTGACCAGGGAATAGTGGATTCATTTGGGACGAGGCATTGCACCAGTGGAAATGGAAAGCCTTTGTTCTAACCACATGCTGAAGGAGCTGGTGGGGCACGGTGTAGATGAGACGACAGATGTGCACTTTTAGACACACTCAAACACACACACTCAAACACACACTCAAACACACAAACTCAAACACACACACTCAAACACACACTCAAACACAAACTCAAACACACACACTCAAACACACACTCAAACACACACTCAAACACACACACTCAAACACACACTCAAACACACACACTCAAACACAAACTCAAACACACACTCAAACACACACACTCGAACACACACACACACGACCATGCACGCAACCACTCCACTTTCAATCATAATTAAACACAAACATTTCTTTGACAGGTTTTCCCTCCTGACCCTACTAAAGAGGGTTGGAATTCACCAACCTGACCCTACTAAAGAGGGGTTGGAATTCACCAACCTGACCCTACTAAAGAGGGTTGGAATTCACCAACCTGACCCTACTAAAGAGGGTTGGAATTCACCAACCTGACCCTACTAAAGAGGGTGGAATTCACCAACCTGACCCTACTAAATGAGGTTTGGAATTCACCAACCTGACGTACTAAAGAGGGTTGGAATTCACCAACCTGACGTACTAAAGAGGGGTTTGAATTCACCAACCTGACGTACTAAAGAGGGTTGGAATTCACCAACCTGACGTACTAAAGAGGGTTGGAATTCACCAACCTGACGTACTAAAGAGGGGTTGGAATTCACCAACCTGACCCTACTAAAGAGGGTTGGAATTCACCAACCTGACCCTACTAAAGAGGGTTGGAATTCACCAACCTGACCCTACTAAAGAGGGTTGGAATTCACCAACCTGACCCTACTAAAGAGGGTTGGAATTCACCAACCTGACCCTACTAAAGAGGGTTGGAATTCACCAACCTGACCCTACTAAACAGGGTTGGAATTTACCAACCTGACCCTACTAAAGAGGGTTGGAATTCACCAACCTGACCCTACTAAAGAGGGTTGGAATTCACCAACCTGACCCTACTAAAGAGGGTTGGAATTCACCAACCTGACCCTACTAAAGAGGGTTGGAATTCCCCAACCTGACCCTACTAAAGAGGGTTGGAATTCATCAAACTGACCCTACTAAAGAGGGTTGGAATTCACCAACCTGACCCTACTAAAGAGGGTGGAATTCACCAACCTGACCCTACTAAAGAGGGTTGGAATTCACCAACCTGACCCTACTAAAGAGGGTTTGAATTCACCAACCTGACTCTACTAAAGAGGGTTGGAATTCACCAACCTGACCCTACTAAAGAGGATTGGAATTCACCAACCTGACCCTACTAAAGAGGGTTGGAATTCATCAAACTGACCCTACTAAAGAGGGTTGGAATTTACCAACCTGACCCTACTAAAGAGGGTTGTAATTCACCAACCTGACCCTACTAAAGTATCAGGTTTGAAGGTAAGACCCAGGTGCAGACAGTGTCGAAGTAACAACAGTTTATTAATTCGAACACGGGATGTCAAAGGTACAGGATGGCAGTTAGGCTCAGGGTTACGGAAGGCAGAAAGGTCAAAACCGGGAAAACTAGAAAACAGGAACTGTAGACAAGACAGGAGCAAGAGGGAAAATGCTGGTAGGTTTGATGAACAAATCAAACTGGCAACAGACAAACAGAGAACACAGGTATAAATACACAGGGGATAATGGGGAAGATGGGCGACACCTGGTGGGGGGTGGAGACAAGCACAAGGACAGGTGAAACAGATCAGGGTGTGAAACTAAAGAGGGATTGGAATTCACCAACTAACCCTAATAAAGAGTGGTTGGAATTCCCCAACTAACCCTAATAAAGAGGGTTGGAATTCATCAACTAACCCTAATAAAGAGGGTTGGAATTCACCAACTAACCCTAATAAAGAGTGGTTGGAATTCACCAACTAACCCTAATAAAGAGGGTTGGAATTCACCAACTAACCCTAATAAAGAGGGTTGGAATTCACCAACTAACCCTAATAAAGAGTGGTTGGAATTCACCAACTAACCCTAATAAAGAGTGGTTGGAATTCACCAACTAACCCTAATAAAGAGTGGTTGGAATTCACCAACTAACCCTAATAAAGAGTGGTTGGAATTCACCAACTAACCCTAATAAAGAGTGGTTGGAAAAAAACATTAAATATTACACCCACAAACGTTTCAAAGGAATATAAACATTTAAAATGTCATATTATGTCTATATTCAGTGTTGTAATGATGTGCAAAGAGTTAAAGTACAAAAAGGAGAAGAAATGTAGCATAAATATGGGTTGTATTTACAGTTGGTTCTTCACTGGTTGGCCTTTTCCTGTGGCGACAGGTCACACATCTTGCTGCTGTGATGGCACACTAGTATTTCACCCAGTAGATATGGGAGTTCATCAAAATGTGATATGTTTTCTAATTCTTTGTGGGTCTGTGTAATCTGAGGTAAATATGTGTTTCTAATATGGTCATTCACTCAACAGAGCCTGCTGTCTCCAACCCTCTCTCTCTCTCTCCCTGTCTCTCTCTCTCTGTCTCTCTCTCTCTCTCTCTCTCACCCTCTCTCTCTCTCTCTCACCCTCTCTCTCTCTCTCTCTCTCTCTCTCTCTCTCTCTCTCTCTCTCTCTACTGAACCTGCTGTCTCAAACCCTCTCTCTCTCTCTCTCTCTCTACTGAACCTGCTGTCGCCAACCCCCCCTCTCTCTCTCTCTCTCTCTCTCTCTTTCTCTCTCTCTCTACTGAACCTGCTGTCTCCAACCCTCTCTCTCTCTCTCTCTCTCTCTCTCTCTCTCTCTCTCTCTACTGAACCTGCGGTCTCAAATCCTCAATTGGTAAGTTCATTATTACTTACATTGTCAAACTATACATATATAAAAATATAAAATATATATATATTTATATATAAATAAATGGTGGGACCAACAGCAATAACAATAGTAGTAGTGGACATGGGATTACCATTAACAACTACAACAACAATATTAATTAGAACAACAATACATTAAAACGATGGTAGTAGACCAGTGTCAACATGACTGAGAAGACACATGACCTGGTATGAAAGACAAAACAAAACTACATGGGAAATATTAACCACATTACATTCACTGGCAGTCCCTCAAAACTGCACATTTTGGCTTTTCACCCAATAAATATTTGATTTTTTCTTCATCTTTTATAGTTTCAAAATCTTTGTATTGAATTATAATTTGGGGAAATAAATATTCTCTTAGGTCTGACTTTTTGTCACAGTGTAATAGGAAATGCAGCTCTGTCTCTACCTCTCCCCTGGAGCAGAGTGAGCACAGCCTGTCCTCTCTGGGCAGCCAGACTGTCCTCTCTGGGCAGCCAGCCTGTCCTCTCTGGGCAGCCAGACTGTCCTCTCTGGGCAGCCAGGTTTGCCTGTGGCGACCGGTCTCTATAGCCAGACTGTCCTCTCTGGGCAGCCAGGTTTGTCTGTGATGACCGGTCTCTATAGCCAGACTGTCCTCTCTGGTCAGCCAGACTGTCCTCTCTGGTCAGCCAGACTGTCCTCTCTGGTCAGCCAGGTTTGTCTGTGACGACCGGTCTCTATGGCCAGACTGTGCTCACTGGGCAGCCAGACTGTGCTCTCTGTACCTAGTCTGTACCTAGTCAGTGTTTTCCTAAGTTTTCTATCAGTCACAGTGGTCAGACAGTCTGCCACCATGTACTGTCTGTTTAGAGACAAATAGCATTGAAGTTTACTTTGATTTTTGTGGTGTCTTTCCAATAGGTGATATATTTTTCTTTTTGTTTTGTGATGTTTTGGTTGGGCCAGATTTTCTGAGTGCTGTCCTGAGGCTCTATGGGGTTGGTTTGGGTTTGTGAACTGAGCCTCAGAACCAGCTGGCTGAGGGGACTCTTCTCTGGTTTCATCTCTTGACGTTGTAGAGCTGTGTGATGGAATGTTTTGGGGTCACTTGTTTTTAGACGGTTGTAAAATTTGATGGCTCTTTTTTCTATTCGAATGAGGAGGGGGTATTGGCCCAATTCTGCTCCACATGCGTTATTTTGAGTTTTTCTTTGCACTTGCAATACAGTCTGGCAAAACTCTGCATGCAGTATTTCGATTGGATGTTTGTCCCATTTGGTAAATTCATTGTTAGAGAGTGGACCCCATACTTCACTACCATACAGAGCAATTGGTTCTATAACCGATTGGAACATTTTGAGCCAGATTCTAATTGGAATTTCGATTTTAATGTTCCTTTAAATGGCATAGAATGCTCTTCTTGCTTTGTCTCTCAGCTCATTCACAGCCATGTGAAAGCTTCCTGTGTTGCTGATATTTAGTCCTAGATACGTGTAGTTTTTGGTGTGCTCTAAAAGAACTGTGTCCAAATAGAATTTATATTTGTCATCCTTATTTCCGGACCTATTTTGGAATATCATTATAATTTTTTTTTTTTTAGGTTAACGGTCAGAGCCCAGGTCTGACAGAACCTGTGAAGACGGTCTAGGTGCTGCTGTAACCCCTCCTTAGTGGGAGACAGCAGCACCAGGTCATTTGCAGCACCAGGTCATCCTCTGTAATTATTTGGGTCAAATTTGTCTCCATTTTTATAGACTGGTGTGATCAATCCCTGGTTCCAAATATCGGTGAAAATACCTGCAGTGAGGATAATGTTGAAGAGTTTGAGTATAGCCAATTGGAATTTGTGGTCTGTATATTTGATCATTTCATTTAAAATACCATCAGCACCACAGGCCTTTTTGGGTTGGAGAGTGCATAGTTTTTCCAATAATTCTTCTTCTGTAATTGGGGTATCCACAGGATCCTGATAGTCTTTGACTGCTGATTCAAGGATTTGTAATTTTTCTTGTATATCTTTTTGTTCTGGGCTCTTTGTTATATTGCTGTATAGGTTTGCCAAGTGATTTCTCCACATATCCCCATTTTGGATAGCCAATTCCTCATGATGAGGTTTGTTTAATTTATTCCAATTCTCCCAGAAGTGGTTTGATTCTATGGATTCCTCATTTCCATCCAGCTGATTTCTAATGTGCTGTTCCTTTGTTCTTAGGATGTGTTTGTCTTGCTTCAGTGTTTCTCCATATTGAAGGCCTATATTTTTGTTGTCTGGTTCTCTGTGTTTTTGATTAGATATTTTTCTCAATTACTTTCTTAGATTTTTGCAATCATTATCAAACCATTTTTCATTATCTGTTATTTCTGGTTTGCTCTTATGCTTCTTTAGATTAGCCAAGGAAGCTAATTTGTCAAATATAAAGTTTATGTTCCAAACAGCAAAATTTACACCTTCATTGCTGTAGGAGAATGTTAAGGCTAAAAAGTTGTCCAGGAGAGATTGTATTTTTTTGGCTACTAATTGCTTTTTGGTAGATGTTGTGGTGGCTAATTTCTGCATTACCAAATGAGGAGAGTTACAAACTTCACACACAAGTCAGAGTTATACTTATAACTACATCTTTAATAATTAAGATCTTTTGCAAAAGCACTTTGACTTTCAATGATGCGCTATCTCTAATGAACCATTGAAAAGTGACAACACAAAAGTACAAAGATATTTTATAGCCAAGATACACCCCCTCAACGTACATGACAAACCACAGATACATAGAATGGGTCACAAGGTTAAGTTTTGTATGAAAGATATCTATAAAACATAGCAGACAGCAACTGCTGTATCAACAGTGTTCATTGTATAGACCAGTGTCTGGTCCTCCTACTCCAAACTGGAACCGTCTCTCCCTGGTACGGTATAGAACAGAAACACCATCTCATCCAATGGCATAAATCAATTGACAACTCTAGATACTCCCATCTCAAGTAAACCCCTTCTTGACTCCACTCCTGGACAAGCTCACTGAGGGGAGTGAGCCTCTAGGTCATACACTATCCCAAGATAAGTGCAACATCAGAGAGGACATACAATGGTCCAGACACTGCCATACACCTTCCCCCAATGCCAAAGGAGGGAGTGACCTGCGCCCAGACATTGTGGAGACAAGTAATTGGTTCCCCATTAATCACGCCATCCCTTCACATGGTTTAACAGATACATTCACATATGACAAGTATCTCACATAAGCATATTATGCAAATAAAACATCTTAATTATCCATGTTACCCAACTAATTCTGATTCATCTGCCACAATGGCTGTACTGTTTTTCACTCCATCTATAGGCCTGTTTACTACCATGTCATTTATTGGGCCATGATGCTTCATGGTTGGGTTCCGCTCTTCTCAGATTCACTGTGATTTTACTGTGGTCTGAGAGAGGTGTTAGTGGGCTGACTGTGAAGGCTCTGAGAGACTCTGGGTTTAGGTCAGTGGGCTGACTGTGAAGGCTCTGAGAGACTCTGGGTTTAGGTCAGTGGGCTGACTGTGAAGGCTCTGAGAGACTCTGGGTTTAGGTCAGTGGGCTGACTGTGAAGGCTCTGAGAGACTCTGGGTTTAGGTCAGTGGGCTGACTGTGAAGGCTCTGAGAGGTGTTAGTGGGCTGACTGTGGAGGCTCTGGGAGACTCTGGGTTTAGGTCAGTGGGCTGACTGTGAAGGCTCTGAGAGACTCTGGGTTTAGGTCAGTGGGCTGACTGTGAACGCTCTGAGAGACTCTGGGTTTAGGTCAGTGGGCTGACTGTGAAGGCTCTGAGAGACTCTGGGTTTAGGTCAGTGGGCTGACTGTGAACGCTCTGGGAGACTCTGGGTTTAGGTCAGTAGGCTGACTGTGAAGGCTCTGAGAGACTCTGGGTTTAGGTCAGTGGGCTGACTGTGAAGGCTCTGAGAGGCTCTGGGTTGAGGTCAGTGGGCTGACTGTGAAGGCTCTGAGAGACTCTGGGTTTAGGTCAGTGGGCTGACTGTGAAGGCTCTGAGAGGTGTTAGTGGGCTGACTGTGAACGCTCTGAGAGACTCTGGGTTTAGGTCAGTGAGGAAGTTGTCTACAGTACTGCTGCCAAGGGATGAGCTGTAGGTGTACCTACCAAAAGAGTCCCCTCTCAGCCTGCCATTGACTATATACAGACCCAGTGTTCCACAGAGCTTCACGAGCTGTACTCCATTTCTGTTTTTCACTTCGTCCTAGTTGTTTCTGTGGGGGTATGTGGGGAGGGAAAGGTTGCTGCTTCCTGGTAGGTGTTTATCTCCATGACTGTTAATAGTGTCTGTTTCTTCTGCTGTTCTAGCATTCAGGTCTCCACAGACCAGGACGTTGCCTTGGGCCTGAAAGTGACTCATCTCCCCCCTCTAGAATGGAGAAACTCTCTTCATTGAAGCAGGGTGACTCTGATGGGTCAATGTATGTGGCACAGAGGAAGATGTTTTTAATCTGTCCAGACAGCCTCCTGTTTGATTTTTAACCAGATAAAGAAATCTCCTGTTTTGATCAATTCGATTGAATGAATTAGTTCAGATTTATACCATATTAGCATTTTCCCTGAGTCTCTGCCCTGTCCTGAGTCTCTGCCCTGTCCTGAGTCTCTTCCCTGTCCTGAGTCCCTGCCCTGTCCTGAGTCCCTGCCCTGTCCTGAGTCTCTGCCCTGTCCTGAGTCTCTGCCCTGTCCTGAGTCTCTGCCCTGTCCTGAGTCTCTGCCCTGTCCTGAGTCCCTGCCCTGTCCTGAGTCTCTGCCCTGTCCTGAGTCCCTGCCCTGTCCTGAGTCCCTGCCCTGTCTGATTCCTTTTAATTAGTGGATGGTAGGACGATCTCCCTATAACCTAGTGGACAGCCAGTGGAAACATCACCCCCCCTCTCTCTCAACTGAGTCTTCTGTTTCCAACCCTCCTCCCTCTCTCTCTCTCTCTCTCTCTCTCTCTCTCTCTCTCTCTCTCTCTCTCTCTCTCTCTCTCTCTCTCTCTCTCTCTCTCTCTCTCTCTCTCTCTCTCTCTCTCTCTCTCTCTCTCTCTCTCTCTCTCTCTCTCTCTCTCTCTCTCTCTCTCTCTCTCTCTCTCTCTCTCTCTCTCTCTCTCTCTCTCTCTCTCTCTCTCTCTCTCTCTCTCTCTCTCTCTCTCTCTCTCTCTCTCTCTCTCTCTCTCTCTCTCTCTCTCTCTCTCTCTCTCTCTCTCTCTCCTTCTGTCTCCAATCCCATTCAGTCTCTATGTATTATATTAGAAGACTCTTAGCTGCATATGGAACATTTACAGAATGGGTTTTTGTTGTTGGATTGTATTTATGTGTTATTATCATGGCTTGATGTTAAACCTGAGCAGTTTGGAAGCTCTTTGCTAAAATGTGGGAGAAGAAGAGGGGGGAGAACATTTAGAGAAAATTATCGACCGAATTGAAACTGCACAAAACCAATTTAGATTGGCCGTCGCCCAGACATTTCTGTATAGCAATTGATGTCCCATTCATCCTTGGTGGTAATGTTGGTATTGTGAACTGCAACTCCCAAAGGAAGGTGAATACAGAGTGATTCACACGAGGTGAACAGACACAAAAACACACGAGGAGAGGCCATCGGATCTGACTGACTGACAGGACTTGTTGTGTGTGTCTACTGACATGTACAGTATGATAGATACACTACATGTTCATGTTTTTAAATGTGTCTAAATTGTAAAGTATTTTGTCTGTAATGTATTTTTGGTTTTGTGTCAAACTCCAGTTAGACTAGCTGTCCCCAGTTAGACTAGCTGTCCCCAGTTAGACTAGCTGTCTCCAGTCAGACTAGCTGTCCCCAGTCAGACTAGCTGTCCCCAGTCAGACTAGCTGTCCCCAGTTAGACTAGCTGTCTCCAGTTAGACTAGCTGTCTCCAGTTAGACTAGCTGTCCCCGGTCAGACTAGCTGTCTCCGGTTAGACTAGCTGTCTCCAGTCAGACTAGCTGTCTCCAGTCAGACTAGCTGTCTCCAGTTAGACTAGCTGTCTCCATTTAGACTAGCTGTCTCCAGTTAGACTAGCTGTCTCCAGTTAGACTAGCTGTCCCCGGTTAGACTAGCTGTCCCCAGTTAGACTAGCTGTCTCAAGTTAGACTAGCTGTCTCCAGTCAGACTAGCTGTCCCCGGTTAGACTAGCTGTCCCCAGTCGGACTAGCTGTCCCAAGTCAGACTAGCTGTCTCCAGTTAGACTAGCTGTCTCCAGTCTGACTAGCTGTCTCCAGTCTGACTAGCTGTCTCCAGTTAGACTAGCTGTCCCCAGTTAGACTAGCTGTCTCCAGTCTGACTAGCTGTCTCCAGTCTGACTAGCTGTCTCCAGTTAGACTAGCTGTCCCCGGTTAGACTAGTTGTCCCCAGTTAGACTAGCTGTCTCCAGTTAGACTAGCTGTCTCCAGTCAGACTAGCTGTCTCCAGTTAGACTAGCTGTCTCCAGTCTGACTAGCTGTCCCCAGTCAGACTAGCTGTCTCCAGAGGAGGGGAGAGGAGAGGAGAGGAGAGGAGGGGAGGGCTTTACAGACACACAGGTCCTTTACAGACACACACACAACCAGGACTCCTGGTTAACGAGGGTAACGGAGAAGACACCCCTGGGGCCTCCTCCTTCCCCTGTGGCCTCCTGTATTTCTGAGTGTGTTGTCCCTTCCTGCTTTCGTCTATCAGTCCTACCACCACTTCCTACCAAAATAGAAGCCTGGGGGTTTTAACCTACCATCACTTCCTACCAAAATAGAAGCCTGGGGGCTTTAACCTACCATCACTTCCTACCAAAATAGAAGCCTGGGGGTTTTAACCTAACACCACTTCCTACCAAGACAGACGCCTGGGGTTTTTTACCTCTCAGAGGGCACTTTAAACCCCTGTCTGTCTGTTTTCAGGTACCCAGTCAGGTGCAGACACCCAAGGAGACAGCCTGTCTGTGGGCGAGACAGACAGATCACAGGCCTGGTCTCTTCACCAGCTGGTACCGTACCAGGGAGCATCATGGGAGCATCCCCTGCATACTCAGACAGCTGGAGAGATCATCCATCTCCCCCTTTCCTTTTCTCTCTCTCTCTGCCTTCTCTCCCCTGTCTCTCTCATTCTCTCTCTTTTTATTTCCCCCCTCTCCTCCCCCCTCTCTCTCTCCTGCCCCCCTCTGTCTATGCCTTCTCTCCCCTATCTCTCTGCATTCTCTCTCTTTTTTCTCCCCCCCTCTCTCCCTTTCTCCTGCCCACCTCTGTCTCTGTCTTCTCTCTCTTTCTCCCTCCCCCATCTGTCTCTCCCCCCATCTCTCTTTGTCCTCTCTCTCCCCCCTCCCCATCTCTCTCTCTCCACGTATTTCCGTAGCAGATGTTAAAACCGCAATATGTGTGGCTTGGTTGGGTTACGTTTCGGGAGGACGCACGGCTCTCGACCTTCGCCTCTCCCGAGTCCGTACGGGAGTTGCAGCGATGAGACAAGACAGTAACTACTAACAACTGGATACCATGAAATTGGGGAGAAAAAGGGTGTAATTTAAAATAAAAAATAAAAACTGTAAAAAAAAAAATACTATATTTTTGGTTATGGAAAATATATTCAAAGGTTTAGATGGTACAATGATTCTCTACACAACGACTGCTTGTTTCGTCACATAAACTGAAATTAGGCAAACTATTCAAATGTTAGTAACCAGGAAATGGTAGAGCAATTTCTGCATAGCGCACCTTTAATGAAATGTATAGCTGCAAATAGATCATAACATATGGATGTTCGTATATATTCATCAGCCAACGAACTTACAGGTTTGGCTCTTTCTCTGATGGTTTTCACTGTGATGTCATTCTCACAAGATAAACACAGGTTTTTGTGAAATAACCAGTATCAGAAGTGAAACAGTCAAAAGTGGCTGGAAAGATAGTACCAAAGTTGTTTCATTTGCCTCGACTACATTTGCGTAGCCATCCTACATGTGCAAATACCCGCTCAGTGAACCTTGTAGCATTTTCCGTAAGGCATCTGGGTAGAGGTGAGGGGTTAACATCTGGGTAGAGGTGAGGGGTTTACATCTGGGTAGAGGTGAGGGGTTAACATCTGGGTAGAGGTGAGGGTTTACATCTGGGAAGAGGTGAGGGGTTTACATCTGGGAAGTGGTGAGGGGTTTACATCTGGGTAGAGGTGAGGGGTTAACATCTGGGTAGAGGTGAGGGGTTTACATCTGGGTAGAGGTGAGGGGTTAACATCTGGGTAGAGGTGAGGGGTTTACATCTGGGTAGAGGTGAGTGGTTGCATTCTGGGTAGAGGTGAGGGGTTTACATCTGGGTAGAGGTGAGTGGTTGCATTCTGGGTAGAGGTGAGGGGTTAACATCTGGGTAGAGGTGAGGGGTTTACATCTGGGTAGAGGTGAGGGGTTTACATCTGGGTAGAGGTGAGGGGTTTATATCTGGGTAGAGGTGAGGTGTTAACATCTGGGTAGAGGTGAGGGGGTTTACATCTGGGTAGGGATTTACATCTGGGTAGAGGTGAGGGATTTACATCTGGGTAGAGGTGAGGGGTTTACATCTGGGTAGAGGTGAGGGGTTTACATCTGGGTAAAGGTGAGGGGTTTATATCTGGGTAGAGGTGAGGGGTTAACATCTGGGTACAGGTGAGGGGTTAACATCTGGTAGAGGTTAGGGATTAACATCTGGGTAGAGGTGAGGGGTTAACATCTGGGTAGAGGTTTACATCTGGGTAGAGGTGAGGGGTTGCATTCTGGGTAGAGGTGAGGGGTTTACATCTGGGTAGAGGTGAGGGGTTGCATTCTGGGTAGAGGTGAGGGGTTAACATTTGGGTAGAGGTGAGGGGTTTACATAAGATATCTGGGTAGAGGTGAGTGGCCACTATCTTCCCTAAGGGCCTGAACTGATATATATGAGAGAGAGAGAGAGAGAGGTTGGCTTCCGGGTTAAGTGTGTGGTTTTTAAGAGCGGTGAGGCGGGTCATGTTTCGGAGGACGCATGACTCAACCTTCGCCTCTCCCGAGCCTGTTGGGGAGTTGCAGAGATGAGACAAGATCGTAATTGGATGGTAATTGGATGGTAATTGGATGGTAATTGGGGAGAAAAAGGAGGTCAAATAGCATAATAAAATAAAAAAGTAAAATAAATAAAAATACAATAAAATACCATAAAATACCATAAAATAAACAGCCACACGGTTTCTCTCGTTTCTACATCACCAAATGTTGCACAAGGCAAACAAGTATTCTTCAGTGCGCTTCCTCGTTGGCTACAGCAGACTGCAGCGGTGTAGTGCTGCTTGCCAGAGCACACCGGAGGGTCGTTCCGCCACTTCTCATGAAAAACCAAATATAACATGACATTAATCAACACATCATTTCTTATTCAATGTTAGGATGGTTAACTTAATAGTCTCCCAAAAATGATCATGCGGTCTAATGTCACGTCCTGACCATAGAAAGCTGTTATTTTCTATGGTAGAGTAGGTCAGGGCGAGACAGGGGGGTTTTCTAGTTTAGTTTTTCTGTGTTATGTTCTAGTTTTGTATTTCTATGTTGGGGTTTTGTTTGGGATGATCTCCAATTAGAGGCAGCTGGTCCTCGTTGTCTCTAATTGGAGATCATACTTAAGTAGGTGTTTTTCCTCACCTGGGTTTGTGGGACATTGATTTGGAGTACGTGTATGTTAACTCTTCGTCACGGTTTGTTGTTTTTGTTCAGTCAGTTTATTTTGTATGTATTGCGTAGTTTCACAGTGAAAATAATATGTGGAACGACACACACGCTGCACTTTGGTCCGCTCATTCCTACGACAACCGTGACACCTAAACTCAACACTAGATATATACTTTGATTGAAACAAAATAAAAGAAAGGCTAATAACACCATCTGTTCTAATTCACTCATCAAACAGTAAGTCAATAAGATCTAAATTCCCATGAAACTGATTGAGATCAAATGATTGGTATGCAGATGTAGTTTTTTGGACATTACACCGGTAAAACGTGGATGAATTATCATTCTTGATTGACAGTAATGATGCCATGGCCTATTTTGAAATGAGGTATGCCTAACTTGGTGCTTAACAAGGGTACCTAAAATAAAACATATTTTTGAGACAATATCTGTGGGCATAGGCAGACGTTTCAATTGGAGGATGGATTTTATGCATATCCTATAATGATATTCAATAGGATGTCGGTACAAACTTTGAGAAATTATGATGTAATTTACATTTTTATTGCTCTCTGGCACTTAAAAAATGTGCAATACAGCATGAGTGGGAAGGGGACATGTGTGTGGGAGGGGGGATGTTTTTATTCATGTGGGCTACACTGTCCCGCAAAATAATTATGTTGTCCCGCATTTGGGTATTTTAAAATGTAGTCGACTTAGTCACGTTTGTTCTTAAGCTATCAACGGTCACCGAAAGACGTAATATTTTATTTTATTTGACAGATAAAACATCTTGATGTTGTGTTTAGCGGAGATCTTCTGTGTATAAAGTGACGAGGACGGGCAAAAAAAAGCATCTAACAACGTACTTAGCTGTTCTACGAGTGGTCTTTTCAAGAGCATCTTTACTAACAACGGTTTTAGTAACAACGGTTCACGATGCTCCCACGAAGGTTCACGATGCTCCCACGCAGGTTCACGATGCTCCCACGCTGGTTCACGATGCTCCCACGAAGGTTTAAACAATGAACGTAGCCTTAAGATGCTTTTGGGAAACCGGGCCCAGCTAGCTAGATAACTAGCAAGTTGTCTGTGACCTAACATTAGCTAGCTAGATAACTAGCAAGTTGTCTGTGACCGAACGTTAGCTAGCTAGATAACTAGCAAGTTGTCTGTGACCTAACGTTAGCTAGCTAGATAACTAGCAAGTTGTCTGTGACCTAACGTTAGCTAGATAGCTAATTTGCTAGCTAACGTGTCCGCTAATATCACTGCCCAGCAACAAACAAAGCAACAACTTTTTACCTTAAATAATTATTACCTTAAGATAATAGCTAGTTAACTTTTTCAGTTTGGACATTCAACATGGGTACAATAATCCAATATCTGACCACGATGTACTAAAGTTACTTCTTCTTTTACGGTATTACGGCAGTCAGGCAAAAACTTTAGAGGTGCATACTGCCACCTACTGGATGGTGTGAGAACTAATCAACTTTAATGCAGAAATATTAGGGGGAAGGTGAATGAAAACAAAACCTTTACTCCTTCAATCAGATTCAAATGTCTTCTCAGATCCCTACAGGATACTGAGAGGAGAGAACCTCTTCATTCTGTACAGATCCCTACAGGATACTGAGAGGGAACCTCTTCATTCTGTACAGATCCCTACAGGATACTGAGGGAACCTCTTCATTCTGTACAGATCCCTACAGGATACTGAGGAGGGAACCTCTTCATTCTGTACAGATCCCTACAGGATACTGAGGAGGGAACCTCTTCATTCTGTACAGATCCCTACAGGATACTGAGAGGGAACCTCTTCATTCTGTACAGATCCCTACAGGATACTGAGGAGGGAACCTCTTCATTCTGTACAGATCCCTACAGGATACTGAGAGGGAACCTCTTCATTCTGTACAGATCCCTACAGGATTGAAAAATGTCATCAAACTCGATTGCCTTTTCTTATCCACTGTTTATGTGGCTTTCCCACCATTCAAATGCAGTAAGGAGACGACTAACCTCTATGTACACATACGAGAACAAGTCTGGAATCAGTGTGGCAGGATAGGATGATTACATAAAAGGATCCCCACGCTTTTACATGATGGTCTTTCTGGAGGGGGGGATAACTAACGAGGAGGCAACTTGATTTAACACCGGTTGCTTTTATTAGAATGTCTACAGTGCGAACAGTGAAATAATTAATAAATCATGCCGCGAGAGGTACCAGATACGGGCAGATATTTCCCAGAAGAAACACATTCAAATCTGAGAGGGAACAGGATCCACCTTGAATTAAGCCCTGGTCTCACCTCATATCTCACATACCCAGGTTTTTACACGAGTCAGGAGAACCGCGTCATCAAACCACAGTAAAACTGATAGGCTTTCCTTCTTCTTTCCGTCAATCATTCGGTTTAATCGACGGGTGTCTACCACTCCAGGTATTAATGGTGCTTCTTGTTTTTCTCTGGTATAACGGCGCTCACACACATTTAATGTGCGTTCCTCCGTCTACTGTAAAGGGTAGTGAACTGTAGATAAAATATCATGTCCATTGCGGAATGTAAACCCTGGCGTTGCAAGCACCATGCTCAACCAACTGAGCCACCAAGACCCCTAAGGCTCTCACAGAATATCTCATCTATTCCATCTTTACAAACATCAGCAAAACCTTCTTTCCATCCACTATATGTTCAGGCGCCTCCACTCCTGGAATCTTCTTTTTAAAAGACATAACCTCAATGTCCAGCGATACTCCTGATATCACACCTTAAATTGGTGCCCTGCTTCGAAAATCAAAGCTTTCCACTTCAGATGTCGCCAACTTATGGAGCCACAAAGCTTTCTCCTTCTGCTCTTCTGAGACACATGAAATCAGAATAAAACGGGAAATTCTGACTGATTCTACCTTTCGTAAATGCATCCTTTTTCATCGTTAACCTCAAATGGATCTCCCCAAGTATACGTTATGATTAACACATCATTATAAACACATCTCTCTCCGACAAGAAACCAATGATCATTTACAATATTTGCTCTACTTTTCTATTGCCACAGTCTTGCCAGGAGTGACTACCTCATGAAGCTGGTTGAGAGAATGCCAGGAGTGACTACCTCATGAAGCTGGCAAAGGAATCAAGGCAAAGGGTGACTACTTTGAAGAATCTCAAAAATAAAATATATTTTGATTTAACATTTTTTTGGTTACTACATGATTCCATATTTTTTATTTAACCTTTATTTAACATATGTGTTATTTCATAGTTTTGATGTCTTCACTATTATTCTACAATGTAGAAAATAGTAAAAATAAAGAAAAACCCTGGAATGAGTAGAAGTGTCCAAACTGTTGACTGGTACTGTAGACGAAAATACCCTCAAGTTGAAGCTGACAGTCTGCAGTGTAACCTCATAGTCATTGTATAATTTAAAATCCAAAGTGCTGGTGTACAGAGCCAAAATGTTTCACCGTCCCAATACTGTTGGAGTTCGCTGTAGTTAGGATTCATGGGTCAATAATGGATGTTTCCAGTATTACTGTAGGAGAATGTTTCTCTGGCACTTTAATATTGGATATCTGTGTGGTTTCACAGCACGAGGCGAGGAGTGTGTGTGTGTGTGTGTCTGCCTATGAGGCAAGAGGTGTGTGTGTGTGTGTGTGTGTGTGTGTGTGCCTATGAGGCGAGGGGTGTGTGTGTGTGTGTGTGTGTGTGTGTGCCTATGAGGCGAGGGGTGTGTGTGTGTGTGTGTCTGCCTATGAGGCGAGGGGTTTGTGTGTGTGTGTGTGTGTGTGTGTCTGTGTGTGTGTCTGTGTGTGTGTCTGTGTGTGTGTGTGTCTGCCTATGAGGCGAGGGGTGTGTGTGTGTGTGTGTGTGTGTGTGTGTGTGTCTGCCTATGAGGCGAGCGGTGGACCCGTGTAATTACTCTTGGTGACATAGTGACTAACGAGACTAGCTCAGTCCACCACAGACAGTTCATTTGGCACATAAACAGGCAGTCAGGTTACTATGGCTGTTGGCTACTTCAGCTTTAATGAATCCAAAAGAAACACAAGTTAAGGTCGCTATAAACGCTATGAAGCTGCGATACATGATTCATTTCTATGCAGATGTATGGTGGGAACACACACACACTCACAAAACACACACACAGGCACACACAGAAACACAAACTCAACATTCAAGCCACAAAATACACAGACATGACGAGCACCAACCCAATACACACATTATAACAGGTCGTTAGTATTACCACTGGACAGAGGAATGGAGTGTACCTGTTCATTATTCTGATAGATGGTGAGAACTGGAACTCTAATATAGACCAGGCTGAATGAGATCAATACAGGCAGCAACCTGTTAGAGACTATTACAGATCAATACAGGCACCAAGCTAATAGAGACTATCACAGATCAATACAGGCACCAAGCTATTAGAGACTATCACAGATCAATACAGGCACCAACCTGTTAGAGACTATCATAGATCAATACAGGCACCAACCTGTTAGAGACTATCACAGATCAATACAGGCACCAACCTGTTCTAGAGACTATCACAGATCAATACAGGCACTAATTTTTTTGAGACTATCACAGATCAATACAGGCACCAACCTGTTAGAGACTGTCACAGGTCAATACAGGCACCAACCTAATAGAGACTATCATAGATCAATACAGGCACCAACCTGTTAGAGACTATCATAGATCAATACAGGCACCAACCTGTTAGAGACTATCATAGATCAATACAGGCACCAACCTGTTAGAGACTATCACAGATCAATACAGGCACCAACCTGTTAGAGACTATCATAGATCAATACAGGCACCAACCTAATAGAGACTATCATAGATCAATACAGGCACCAACCTGTTAGAGACTATCATAGATCAATACAGGCACCAACCTGTTAGAGACTATCATAGATCAATACAGGCACCAACCTGTTCTAGAGACAATCATAGATCAATACAGGCACCAACCTGTTAGAGACTATCATAGATCAATACAGGCACCAACCTGTTAGAGACTATCATAGATCAATACAGGCACCAACCTGTTAGAGACTATCACAGATCAATACAGGCACCAACCTGTTAGAGACTATCACAGATCAATACAGGCACCAACCTGTTCTAGAGACTATCATAGATCAATACAGGCACCAACCTGTTAGAGACTATCACAGATCAATACAGGCACCAACCTGTTCTAGAGACTATCATTGATCAATACAGGCACCAACCTGTTAGAGACTATCATAGATCAATACAGGCACCAACCTGTTAGAGACTATCACAGATCAATACAGGCACCAACCTGTTAGAGACTACCACAGATCAATACAGGCACCAACCTGTTAGAGACTATCACAGATCAATACAGGCACCAACCTGTTCTAGAGACTATCATAGATCAATACAGGCACCAACCTGTTAGAGACTATCACAGATCAATACAGGCACCAACCTGTTCTAGAGACTATCATAGATCAATACAGGCACCAACCTGTTAGAGACTATCACAGATCAATACAGGCACCAACCTGTTAGAGACTATCATAGATCAATACAGGCACCAACCTGTTAGAGACTATCACAGATCAATACAGGCACCAACCTGTTAGAGACTATCATAGATCAATACAGGCACCAACCTGTTAGAGACTATCACAGATCAATACACTCAAGCAGTCGTCAGATTCTTCTTATTATCAGATTAGCTGTAATGCCCCAGGAGAAGGTACTGTAGTCTTAGGGTCAGGGGTTAGGGGTTAGGGGTTAGGGTCAGGGGGTTAGGTTCAGGGGTTAGGGTCAGGGGTTCGGGGTTAGGGTCAGGGGTTAGGGTCAGGGGTTTGGGGTTAGGGTCAGGGGTTAGGGGTTAGGGTCAGGGGTTAGCGTCAGGGGTTAGCGTCAGGGGTTAGGTTAGGGGTTAGGGTCAGGGGTTAGGGTCAGGGGTTAAGGTCAGGGGTTAGGGTCAGGGGTTAGGGACAGGGGGTAGGGTCAGGGGTTCGGGGTTAGGGGTCAGGGGTTAGGGGTTAGGGTCAGGGGTTAGGGTTAGGGTCAGGGGTTAGGGTCAGGGTCAGGGTCAGGGGACAGACTAGCAAACAGATACGTTTGGATGAGGAAGTTACTACAGCAAATAATCCCTGCCACCTGTTGAGGTTAGCATAGGGCTAACGTGTGCCAGGTTATCTGATGGGACCAGCTACAATGTAGCGTTCACGTGTCTCGTGACACACAGTCAACGATTTTAATTGGCTGATGCTTAAGCTTAACCTTGAACTTAAAACCTGTTGAGGATCTTATCCCGATCTTATCCCGGTATTGGGATTCATTGTCATGTGACCATGGCGGGGAATTCAAAACTGCAAGAGTAATCATTTCAAAAAATCAAATAATCAACTATTTTCCTCCATTTGAAAGATATATCTCCTAAATCTAACCACGCTGTCCGATTTTCAGAGGCATTACGGAGAATGCATAAAGTTAGGTTATGTGAGGAGAGTACATTGACAATAGCTGCGTGTAATGTTTAGCCAATTCAAAGAAGGGCATCAACAGACAGAAAACTAGCTAGAATTATGCACTTACCTTTGACAATCTGCATCAGATGACACTCATAGGACATTATGTTATACAATACATGCATTTTTAGTTCCATCAAGTTCATATTTATATCCAAAAACAGCATTTACAGTCGCGGTGAAATTCAGAATTTTTTTCGGCTCGAATGCACCCAGTGAATCCAGCATTACAAATCACGGAATTACTATTCGAAAACATTGGTAAATTATAATATTGTCATTCAAAGAATAATATATTATCATCTCGTAATTGCTACCGAATGGCCAGATCTCAAAATAACTTTACTGGGAAATCACATTTTGCATAAACTGGGTACTATGCTAACAACAATAAGCTATATGCTAAGCTAAGCTATACCGTTAGCATTAGCATCATCTAATATCGATAATAACATTCTAAATATCCCCTTACCTTTGATTATCTCCCTCAGAAGGCGCTGCCAGAGATCCCAGGTCCAGAACAAATGTGGTTTCTTTTGACAAAGTTCATAATTTATGTCCAAATAGTTAGCGTTCAGTAGGCTCCCACAAAATGAGGTGGGCAGTGTAAAGTCACGTCGAAAAGCTAAAGAAAACCTAGTAAATAATCTATTTACGTTTGTTTAAACATGTCAAACGTTGTTTAGCACTAATCTTTTGTTCCATTTTTAACGTGAAACATCAGTAAACATCAGTAATATTTTCACACAACCTATCAAGTGTCTAGAATAAACGATAATGACAAAGGCACTCTTCTCAGATTCATGCGCAGGCGCAAAAAATGAAGTGATGACGTGTCAACTTGTAAGCTTTCTAATTCGGTCTGTATTCATGACAGATGCTTCCAACAACTTTCTAAAGATCGTTGACATCTAGTGGAAGCAGTAGGAGTTGCGAACTGAATCCTTTCTCACTGTGGTATCTTTAAAACAATGACACTAAATAGTACAGTCACAAAATTCTCATTTTTTTAAATCTATTTTTCACAGGTTTTTGCCTGCAATATGAGTTTTGTTATACTTACAGACACCATTCAAACTGTTTTAGAAAATTCAGAGTGTTTTCTATCCGAATGTGTTAATAATATGCATATCCTAGCTTCTGAGTTGGTGTAGGAGGCAGTTAAAAATGGGCACATATTTCTTTCAAAATTCTCAATACTGCCCCCGTGGCCCGTAGAGGTTAAACTTTTCCTAATATTCGCAAGTATGTCCCCACCGTGTCTGCAGTCCTCAAGATTCACCATCATAAAAACTAAAAAAGTGTTCACCATCCTAACTAACCTAGCAAGCTGTAAAAACATAAGCCATTTTACCTTCATAATCAATTCTTCTGTAAATGTGAGTCATTTATAATACTCCTATGCTTTTATACAAATTAGCACCATAAAGTTACTCTCGTGTACTTTGTTTAAATACAGGCTTCATTGTTTACCTGCAGAACTCCGCGGCGATAATATATAAAGCGTGAACCTTAGTGACTTGAGTGGTACGGACACCCTTAATATAATACATTTAGTCTGTCTCCCAAATGGAACCATTTCCCCTTTTTAGTGCACTACAATTTACCTGGCGTCCATAGGGCTCTGACCAAAATGTGTGCACTATATAAGGTACAGGGTGCCATTTGGGACTCACTTCCTTAGAAAAAGAACATAAATGTACAGGGAGAGTGCGACTAGGAAGGTAATTACTCACCTCCTACTGTTAACAGACTATTGGCCAGCTGTGGCTGATAATGAGCGGGGTGACGTGTGAACACCTCCAAGCTGTTGTCATCTGGAAGGTAGGAGTCCTAGAGACAGGAAGTGACTGGTGTGTTATACAGGATTATATTTGTGGTACCTGGAAATGAAAGACTCCCCAACACCATCCATTGTAGTTATGTTCCAGATATTAATTCTACGTTGTTATCATCTAGATTTTAGAAACTGCCTAATGGGTTACAGTAGTGTGGGTTACAGTAGTGTGGGTTACAGTAGTGTGTGGGTTACAGTAGTGTGTGGGTTACAGTAGTGTGGGTTACAGTAGTGTGGGTTACAGTAGTGTGTGGGTTACAGTAGTGTGGGTTACAGTAGTGTGTGTGTTACAGTAGTGTGTGTGTTACAGTAGTGTGGGTTACAGTAGTGTGTGTGTTACAGTAGTGTGGGTTACAGTAGTGTGTGTGTTACAGTAGTGTGGGTTACAGTAGTGTGTGGGTTACAGTAGTGTGGGTTACAGTAGTGTGGGTTACAGTAGTGTGTGGGTTACAGTAGTGTGGGTTACAGTAGTGTGTGTGTTACAGTAGTGTGGGTTACAGTAGTGTGTGGGTTACAGTGTGTGTGGGTTACAGTAGTGTGTGTGTTACAGTAGTGTGGGTTACAGTAGTGTGTGGGTTACAGTAGTATATGTGTTACAGTAGTGTGGGTTGCAGTAGTGTGTGGGTTACAGTAGTGTGTGTGTTACAGTAGTGTGGGTTACAGTAGTGTGTGTTACAGTAGTGTGTGTGTATGTTACAGTAGTGTGGGTTACAGTAGTGTGTGGGTTACAGTGTGTGTGGGTTACAGTAGTGTGTGTGTTACAGTAGTGTGGGTTACAGTAGTGTGTGGGTTACAGTAGTGTGTGTGTTACAGTAGTGTGGGTTACAGTAGTGTGGGTTACAGTAGTGTGTGTGTGGGTTACAGTAGTGTGTGTGTTACAGTAGTGTGGGTTACAGTAGTGTGTGGGTTACAGTAGTGTGGGTTACAGTAGTGTGGGTTACAGTAGTGTGGGTTACAGTAGTGTGTGGGTTACAGTAGTGTGGGTTACAGTAGTGTGTGTGTTACAGTTGTGTGTGTGTGTATGTGTGTTATATAGTAATGTGTGTGTGATATATATATACACAGTTGAAGTCCGAAGGTTTACTTACACTTAGGTTGGAGTCATTAAAACTAGTTTTTCAACCACTCCACAAATTTCTTGTTAACAAACTATAGTTTTGGCAAGTCGGTTAGGACATCTACTTTGTCCATGACACAAGTAATTTTTCCAACAATTGTTTACAGACAGATTATTTCACTTATAATTCACTGTATCACAATTCCAGTGGGTCAGAAGTTTACATACACTAAGTTTACTGTGCCTTTAAACAGCTTGGAAAATTCCAGAAAATTATGCCATGGCTGTAGAAGCTTCTGATAGGTTAATTGACTTACTTTGAATCAATTGGAGGTGTACCTGTGGATGTCATGGGAAATCATGGGAAAATCTAAAGAAATCAGCCAAGACCTCAGAAAAGAAAATTGTAGACCTCTACAAGCCTGGTTCATCCTTAGGAGCAATTTCCAAACGCCTGAAGGTGCCACGTTCATCTGTATTAACAATAGTATGCAAGTATAAACACCATGGAACCACGCAGCCGTCACACCGCTCAGGATGGACACGCGTTCTGTCTCCTAGAGATGAACGTACTTTGGTGCGAAAAGTGCAAATCAATCCCAGAACAACAGCAAAGGACCTTGTGAAGATGCTGGAGGAAACAGGTACAAAAGTATCTATATCCACAGTAAAACGAGTCCTATACTGACATAACCTGATAAGCTGCTCAGCAAGGAAGAAGCCACTGCTCCAAAACCGCCATAAAAAAGCCAGACTACGGTTTGCAACTGCACACGGGGACAAAGATCGTACTTTTTGGAGAAATGTCCTCTGGTCTGATGAAACAAAAATAGAACTGTTTGGCTATAATGACCATCGTTATGTTTGGAGGAAAAAGGGGGAGGCTTGCAAGCCGAAGAACACCATCCCAACCGTGAAGCACGGGGGTGGCAGCATCATGTTGTGGGGGTGCTTTACTGTAGGAGGGACTGGTGCACTTCACAAAATAGATGGCATCATGAGGTAGGAAAATTATGTGGATATATTGAAGCAACATCTCAAGACATCAGTCAGGAAGTTAAAGCTTGGTCGCAAATGGGTCTTCCAAAAGGACAATGACCCCAAGCATACTTGCAAGCAAAGTTGTGGCAAAATGGCTTAAGGACAACAAAGTCAAGGTATTGGAGTGGCCATCACAAAGCCCTTACCTCAATCCCATAGAAAATGTGTGGGTAGAACTGAAAAAGCATGTGCAAGCAAGGAGGCCTACAAACCTGACTCAGTTACACCAGCTCTGTCAGGACGAATGGGCCAAAATTCACCCAACTTATTGTAGGAAGCTTGTGGAAGGCTACCCAAAACATTTGACCCAAGTTAAAAAAAAAATGTAAAGGCAATGCTACCAAATCCTAATTGAGTGTATGTAAACTTCTGACCCACTGGGAATGTGATGAAAGAAATAAAAGCTGAAATAAATCATTCTCTCTACTATTACTCTGACTATTTCATATTCTTAAAATAAAGTGGTGATCCTAACTGACCTAAGACAGGGAATTTTTACTAGGATTAAATGTCAGGAATTGTGAAAAACTGAGTTTAAATGTATTTGGCTAAGGTGTATGTAAACTTCCGACTTCAACTGTATATACACTACCGTTCTAAAGTTTGGGGTCACTTAGAAATGTCCTTGTTTTTGAAATAAAAACACATTTTTTTGTCCATTGAAATAACATCAAATTGATCAGAAATACAGCGTAGACATTGTTAATGTTGTAAACGACTATTGTAGCTGGAAACGTCAGATTTTTTATGGAATATTTACATAGACGTACAGAGGCCCATTATCAGCAACCATCACTCCTGTGTTCCAATGGCACGTTGTGTTAGCTAATCCAAGTTTATCATTTTAAAAGGCTTATTGAACATTAGAAAACCCTTTTTCAATTACGTTAGCACAGCTGAAAACTGTTTGTTCCGATGAACAAACAGAAGCAATAAAACTGGCCTTCTTTAGACTAGTTGAGTATCTGGAGCATCAGCATTTGTGGGTTCGATTACAGGCTCAAAATGGCCAGAAACAAAGACGTTTCTTCTGAAACTCTTCAGTCTATTCTTGTTCTGAGAAAATGCTATTCCATGCAAGAAACTACCAATAAACTTAAGATCTCGTACAACGCTGTGTAATACTCCCATCACATAACAGAGGAAACTGGCTCGATACAGAATAGAAAGAGTGGGAGGCCCCGGTGCACAACAGTGAAAAGGCGACTCCGGGATGCTGATGTGTTCTCCTGCCCATCTTAATCTTTTCTTTTTATTAGCCAGTCTGACATATGGCTTTTTCTTTGCAACTCTTCCTAGAAGGCCAGCATCCTGGAGTCACCTCTTCCCTGTTGACATTGAGACTGGTGTTTTGTGGGTACTATTTAATGAAGCTGCCAGTCCAAGTCCATAATAATATATATTTTTTTTAAACTTTATTTAACTAGGCAAGTCAGTTATGAACAAATTCTTATTTACAATGATGGCCTACACAGGCCAAACCCGGACGACGCTGGGTCAATTGTGCGCCGCCCTACGGGACTCCCAATCACAGCTGGTTGTGATACACCCTGGATTTGAACCAGGGTGTTTGTAGTGACGCCTCTAGCACAGAGCTGCAGTGCTTTAGACCGTTGCGCCACTCGAGAGCTCCATAAGGCGAGAACAGCTCAAATAAACAAAGAGAAACGACAGTCCATCATTTTTTTAAGACATGAAGGTCAGACAATCTGGAAAATTACAAGAATTTTACATTTTAGTAATTTAGCAGATGCTCTTATCCAGAGCGACTTCCAGTAGTGAATGCATACATTTCTTTTCTTTCTTTTTTCCCCCCGTACTGGTCCCCCATGGGAATCGAACCCACAACCCTGGCATTGCAAACACCATGCTCTACCAACTGAGACACACGGGACCAAGAACTTTTTTCTTGGAAATAACTTTTTTACCTCCTCAGGTAATAAATGATTACTACTAAAAAAATATTATCTTCAGTCTTTAGAGGAAAATATAAGGATATGATAAGACCTAGGTCTCCACATGGATCCTGTAGTGATAAGACCTAGGTCTCCACATGGATCCTGTAGTCATAAGACCTAGGTCTCCACATGGATCCTGTAGTCATAAGACCTAGGTCTCCACATGGATCCTGTAGTCATAAGACCTAGGTCTCCACATGGATCCTGTAGTCATAAGACCTAGGTCTCCACATGGATCCTGTAGTCATAAGACCTAGGTCTCCACATGGATCCTGTAGTCATAAGACCTAGGTCTCCACATGGATCCTGTAGTCATAAGACCTAGGTCTCCACATGGATCCTGTAGTCATAAGACCTAGGTCTCCACATGGATCCTGTAGTCATAAGACCTAGGTCTCCACATGGATCCTGTAGTCATAAGACCTAGGTCTCCACATGGATCCTGTAGTGATAAGACCTAGGTCTCTACATGGATCCTGTAGTCATAAGACCTAGGTCTCTACGTGGATCCTGTAGTCATAAGACCTAGGTCTCCACATGGATCCTGTAGTGATAATACCTAGGTCTCCACATGGATCCTGTAGTCATAAGACCTAGGTCTCCACATGGATCCTGTAGTGATAAGACCTAGGTCTCCACATGGATCCTGTAGTCATAAGACCTAGGTCTCCACATGGATCCTGTAGTCATAAGACCTAGGTCTCCACATGGATCCTGTAGTCATAAGACCTAGGTCTCCACATGGATCCTGTAGTCATAAGACCTAGGTCTCCACATGGATCCTGTAGTCATAAGACCTAGGTCTCCACATGGATCCTGTAGTGATAAGACCTAGGTCTCTACATGGATCCTGTAGTCATAAGACCTAGGTCTCCACATGGATCCTGTAGTCATAAGACCTTGGTCTCCACATGGATCCTGTAGTCATAAGACCTAGGTCTCCACATGGATCCTGTAGTCATAAGACCTAGGTCTCTACTTGGATCCTGTAGTGATAAGACCTAGGTCTCTACATGGATCCTGTAGTCATAAGACCTAGGTCTCTACATGGATCCTGTAGTCACAGACCTAGGTCTCTACATGGATCCTGTAGTCATAAGACCTAGGTCTCTATGTGGATCCTGTAGTCATAAGACCTAGGTCTCTACATCTTTCATGCATTGACTTTCATTACCTAATTGGAACGCTAATAGTTTCTGTAATGAAAGCCGGTGAGGATGAGATGTGGTCTGCGTCTCAAATGGCACCCTATTCCATTTATAGTATGCTACGTTTGACCAGAGCCCTATGGGAAGTGGTGCACTGTTTAAAGTCCTATGGGAAGTGGTGCACTACGTTTAGAGTCCTATGGGAAGTGGTGCACTACGTTTGACCAGAGTCCTATGGGAAGTGGTGCACTACGTTTGACCAGAGCCCTATGGGAAGTGGTGCACTACGTTTGACCAGAGTCCTATGGGAAGTGGTGCACTACGTTTGACCAGAGCCCTATGGGAAGCGGTGCACTACGTTTAGAGCCCTATGGGAAGTGGTGCACTACGTTTGACCAGAGTCCTATGGGAAGTGGTGCACTACGTTTGACCAGAGCCCTATGGGAAGTGGTGCACTACGTTTGACCAGAGCCCTATGGGAAGTGGTGCACTACGTTTGACCAGAGCCCTATGGGAAGTGGTGCACTACGTTTGACCAGAGTCCTATGTGAAGTGGTGCACTACGTTTGACCAGAGTCCTATGGGAAGTGGTGCACTACGTTTGACCAGAGCCCTATGGGATGTGGTGCACTACGTTTGACCAGAGTCCTATGGGAAGCGGTGCACTACGTTTGACCAGAGTCCTATGGGAAGTGGTGCACTACGTTTGACCAGAGCCCTATGGGAAGTGGTGCACTACGTTTGACTTGAGCCCTATGGGATGTGGTGCACTACGTTTGACCAGAGTCCTATGGGAAGTGGTGCACTACGTTTGACCAGAGCCCTATGGGAAGTGGTGCACTACGTTTGACCAGAGTCCTATGGGAAGTGGTGCACTACGTTTGACCAGAGCCCTATGGGATGTGGTGCACTACGTTTGACTTGAGCCCTATGGGAAGTGGTGCACTACGTTTGACCTGAGCCCTATGGGAAGTGGTGCACTATATAGGAAATAGGGTGCCTTTTTGGAAAGCCCTGATGTGTGTTTTGATATTCAGCACAAACATTCAGTCAATCAGCGGAAGGCTTTCTATCTAATCCCATACGCTAATCTCTGGGATCTATAAAGTAGAGGTAGCTGTGTGTGTGTGTGTGTCTGTAAGCAGACGTTTGTGCTCAGGAATCTGAGTTGAGAAAACGTAGCAGCATGACTACAGAGTTTTAAGGACATAGCAAAACCTAACGACGTCCTTGGGCCGTGAGGAGAGGTGATTGGAATATGATTAGTGTCATGACTTTCCACGAGAATCCAAATAGGTCAGATCAGGTTTTACAATGAATAAACTTCAATCAGGCCCCATCTCACCCTAGAGGAAGAAGGAAATAACTAAATCAAAGGACAAGATTCAGGTCTGTCAAGATTCAAAGTAATCTTCTTTGTTTAAACAGACTTTTTCCACTGAAACTAACTTCTTCAAAAGCAAATACTGGAACAATATTTCTAACATAGAATGTGGGAAATGGTTGGAGGCGATCTATTGAACAATGTCATTTTGTTTGTTATTTTGTGATGTAATTCAAAATGTTATCAAGAAAATACCGGAAAGTATACCCACTACGGGTATGAAGTGTCCATACTATGCATTGTGCTGGTAATATGAACAATTATGAAAGTGTTTTTTGTTAATTAAAGAGAGGGATGTGATAAATTGTTTTTATAACTGTGCACAATAAGTAGTTACCCGAGTGAGGCGTGTCAACCTGCCGGAACCACACCTTTCCTGCAAACTGTATAAATGAATGAAATTAACATACCAGACTAGAAAGATTTAGAGCTTTAGCTGCATATTTAAAGTGGTTTGAACTCTGAATCTCAACACGAGGTGGAGACGATAAAACTCACCTCTCGGACAATATTATCGTATTACGCTACTCTCATCACCCCACTGGGAAAACCATCGACAAGGCTGGCTATCTTCAAGAGCGAATGGAAGGAAAGTCAATTGTGTAGTTCTGTTCAGGTCTACACAAGTCACAATATACCGGACAACTACAGAGAAGAACAGTAAAAATACTTGTCGGAACCATTTCGGACAATCAGAGCCTTACATGCAGTGAAAAGGCCCAACTCCCTTTCCAAGGCTGCCCTGTTCACTGAGAGAGATCCCAGGCATTTCACATAAATATATTCATGATTTCTTACTCAAAGCGGGTGGCGGTTCATGTGCAAAGTATATGATTACTGCAGGTGAGAGTAGTTTCTGAATGTACCAATGTTAAGTGTCTCGGTCTCTCTCCAGCTCTTCTTTAACAAGCAGCCATATTGTTATAATTCCGCTAGGTACCTGTTTTCAGAATATTAAGTCTCTAGTCAATAACCGATGCAAAGTGTGTATGTTTATCCTGTGTTTCCATTGAATTAGCTAGTAAATAAATAAACCAATTTGTGTAGTACTGAATCATAAGGCTTGTTTTTTTTCCAGATGCAAGGAGATTACGACTGTTCAGAATGATATGATACGAGGTTTTAATAAGTTGAGTGTTTATAGATGTGATAGGTAAAGACCTTTTAAAGTTTAATTCAGGAGATGGTAACTCTTATAGAACCGCTCTCGTGGTGCCCCATACATGATTAATTCAAAATCGGGTAACAATTAAACAGTTTAGGTAAATAGATAAGTCTTCAGATGAAATGTTAAAGTTAAGTCACGACATTAGGTAGCAACATGACTCCGCAGTCTTAAGGACAGAGCAAATCCTGACGTCTTTGGGCAGAGAGGAGAAGTGACGTGAATATGATTAGGTAGCAGTCAGTCCACATTCATCCATGATTCTTGATGCTTCGCAATGGCTCCCTATTCCCCATAGGGCTCTGGTCAAAAGTAGTGCACTATATAGGGAATAGGGTTCCATAGGGCTCTGGTCTAAAGTAGTGCACTATATAGGGAATATGGTGCCATAGGGCTCTGGTCTAAAGTAGTGCACTATATGTTTAATTGCTAAATTGTAATTATTTCGCCACTAAGGCCAATTTATTGCCTACCTCCCTTATTTTACCTAATTTGCACACGCTGTATATAGACTTTTTCTATTGTATTATTGACTGTGTTTGTTTTACTCCATGTGTAACTCTGTGTTGTTGTTTGTGTCACACTGCTTTGCTTTATCTTGACCAGGTCGCAGATGTAAACAAGAACTTGTTCTCAACTGGCCTACCTGGTTAAATAAAAGGGGAAATAAAAAAATAAATGAAAAATATAGGGAATAGGGTGCCATAGGTCTCTGGTCTAAAGTAGTGCACTATATAGGGAATAGGGTTCCATAGGGCTCTGGTCTAAAGTAGTGCACTACATAGGGAATAGGGTGCCATAGGACTCTGGTCTAAAGTAGTGCACTACATGTGCAACGCTCTTAGAGACACAGAAACAACACTGCCAAAGGTGCTTCAGGTGGTAGAATACGTATCTAATAAAACGATATTAGTGTTTATACTTAAATGTGTGTGTGTGTGTGTGGGGAGGGGGGCTAACATAGAAATTGTTTTAAGGTCATGCCATGGTTTGGAATTTTAGGACCCCTTTTACTACTACAGCACATTGAAAAACAGTTCAAAAATATATATTTTTTAATCATCAGGAACAAGGTTTTAAAGCGTCTGTCCTATATCTAGGACATATGAAAGCTGGAGAAATCTAACCCCTTATTTTTGTTGGCAAAAAAATACCTCCATATTTCCATATGTTTGTATGGGTTTCATTTAGACCCGTGACACTTGTGTAGAGCAAAACATTGTGTTCGTGAAAGTCTCTCCTTTCCATAGTGGGGTCATAATACTTTATGACCCGGTCGGACTCCACAGACGTTTTCGCGAGAAGATTTTCGGGACGTCTCGTCTGACAAACACCGCTGTGCCTCGGCCACCTTCCACCGCTGTGCCTCGGCCACCTTCCACCGCTGTGCCTCGGCCACCTTCCACCGCTGATGCGGAAGGTAAACACAGGTGGATTCTGTGGATTGAGAGAAAGATCACGCAAAAAAATTGGGGATTTTGTTGTCCTTTCGATTGATGCACGGGTGTGTCAATAGACTCTTAAGGACACTTCGTAACACAACAAAATGCAGGAAAAGTGAAGATGTGTTAATAGTTTCTGAAGGACAACGTTACTATTCAGATGGTATTACAGTCAAACAAAAAAAGGGAGCAATGAAACCAAGAAATCTGTATAAAAATATATGTATAATAATGGGATAAGAGAAGAAGAGTGGTATTCCAACAATCAGGTAACAATCTCCAAGGCGGTTTAAAACTTCAGTTGATCGATGCATAATAGTAATAATAATAATCTCCCACAAAGGCAGACGGTCTTTAGCGTCACGTAGAAGACAATATCCGTGTTTCTCCTTCTGTTAGTGCCGGGTCGAGGTTGGAAAGTCTCCTCTGTAAATCAGGAAGACTCTTCAGATGGCGATCCAGAGGAGTAGAGGTTACATCCTGTCCTGGACGGACAGGATGTATATATAAAATCTGTGTTGCAGAGAATCCAGATATAAAAAAACAGAATTCAACAATATTCCAACATTTATTGAACATTCATTAATATTCTCAACATTACTATATAAAAAGACATGAATAAAATGCATCAGTGATTCATATTTATGAAGAGGCAACAGGACTGCCCGTCTGAGTGTTCACGCATTTGTCTACCACTTTATGTAGCTGTTAGCGATGATGCTAATGCAATGTCAACCGTCTTCTTGGTAGATGGTAAAGCTTTCCCCCCCTCCCCCCAAAAAAACCCTTCTCAATTAAATGTTAACTACAAACAGTAGACTATTCCTAATTGGCAGAATGATATGTTTATTTGCAACAATCCAGTGGCCAATTGTTTCGCAAACTCTGCCATCATATGAACGCTAGAGTATAATCGCTTATCAAACAGTCTATTGCTGGTGTACACTTGCATCGAAAATTATATATTCGTTTATTTTTCCCCAGACCTCAAGTGGTCTCCTGACGTAGTTTAAGCATCGTTCTGGACTTAGAACCAAAACTAAAATTGAATGTTTTATTTAAAAAAAAAAGTGTGATTTTGAGAACAAAAGCCCCCCCCAAAAAATGGGAAAAACTAAATGGAGAAAACAGATATGGGGAAAATAACTAAACGGAATCAGACAAAAACAAAAAATAAAAATCTTGGGTCAAATTTGCATCCAGATGAGTCAATGAGCCACGTTGACAGAGCCTGAGAATTGACAATGAGCCATGCCATGTTGACAGAGCCTGAGAATTGACAATGAGCCATGCCATGTTGACAGAGCCTGAGAATAGACAATGAGCCATGCCATGTTGACAGAGCCTGAGAATAGACAATGAGCCATGCCATGTTGACAGAGCCTGAGAATAGACCAGCCCAGCAAGACCCCGAGGTTAAGTTGTCCTCTCCTGCTTTAGTCCACATCCAGGTCCATGTCCAATTCAGTGCTCAGGTTGAGGTAGAAGAACGCGTACACACAGAGCATGAACACCAGGACGGCTAAGATGACCAGGAAAGCATCCTGCAATCACAGAAAGGGGAGGGACATGTATATAGTTTAAAAGAGGCAATCTGCAATGTTTAAATAATGTTATACAGCAAGTATACTTTCCATGACACAGAATGACCAGGTGAAAGCTACGATCCCTTCAAATCAGTATAGATGAAGGAGGAGGAGACAGGTTAAAGAAGGACTTTTTAAGCCTTGAGACATAGATTGTGTGTTTGCGCCATTCAGAGGGTGAATGGGCAAGACAAAAAGATTGAAGTGTCTTTGAACAGGGTATGGTAGTAGGTGCCCAGGGGCACCGGTTTGAGTGTGTCAAGAACTGCAACGCTGCTGGGTTTTTCCACATACACATGGGGAAACTGTTGAATCAAGAATGGTCCACCACCCAAAGGACATCCAGTCATCTCGACACAACTGTGGGAAGCATTGGAGTCAACATGGACCAGCATCGCTGTGGAACGCTTTCACACCTTGTAGAGTCCATGTCCTGACTAATTGAGGCTTTTGAGGGTTAAAGGGGGGGGGTGCAACTCAATATTAGGAAGGTGCTCCTAATGTATAGTATACTCAGTGTATATCCATTGATTGTTGAAAAATACAACCCATAGATCCCTCATGAGTTAAACTGTCGTACCTAAAGTTAAGGTACAAAGACCACATGGATTTATAAAAGAGAGGGGTGACAAACATCTGGAAAGAACATTTTGAAAAACGACACCGAAATAAACACAAAATCAAAATCTGATTTAAGGAAAAACTTCTAAAATATTAGAATCAAATCAAAAACCAAACATTTTCCCAATTCCACATGAGGACTTAGCACTTAAGATCAAATCACTAAAATATTGTGGTTTTAACAGCATCAAAAATGAGATGGTGAACAACAGCTCTGAGCTGCAAAGTGCTGTGCTCCAGTTATTCAACCCCATATTGATCTGAGACCGTTAACCCCGAATCACAACTAATCTAGAGGTCAATATTAACACTGTATCACACAGTTATTCAACCCCATATTGATCTGAGGCCGTTAATCCCGAATCACAACTAATATAGAGGTCAATATTAATACTGTATCACACAGTTATTCAACCCCATATTGATCTGAGGCCGTTAATCCCGAATCACAACTAATATAGAGGTCAATATTAACACTGTATCACACAGTTATTCAACCCCATATTGATCTGAGGCCGTTAATCCCGAATCACAACTAATATAGAGGTCAATATTAATACTGTATCACACAGTTATTCAACCCCATATTGATCTGAGGCCGTTAATCCCGAATCACAACTAATATAGAGGTCAATATTAATACTGTATCACACAGTTATTCAACCCCATATTGATCTGAGGCCGTTAATCCCGAATCACAACTAATATAGTGGTCAATATTAATACTGATTCAAACAGAAGCCAACATGGCCTATATAGTGGTCAATAATAATATATTATTTGTGTCCCACACTGATTGAAATGAACTTTTTCAATATTCACAAATCAATTTTCCTAATTTAAAATTTGATGTTGAAGTGTGTAATTGTGCTGTTAATTGGATGGTTGCTGGAGCTGAGTGTTTTTTTTCCTACTTCAAATGAGTTTCTACGTGCTCCTTCAATACGTCTCACACCTCATTACAACTCTCACCAGCCGTGGGTCCACCAGAGTCCCCTCTCACCAGCCGTGGGTCCACCAGAGTCCCCTCTCACCAGCCGTGGGTCCACCAGAGTCCCCTCTCACCAGCCGTGGGTCCACCAGAGTCCCCTCTCACCAGCCGTGGGTCCACCAGAGTCCCCTCTCACCAGCCGTGGGTCCACCAGAGTCCCCTCTCACCAGCCGTGGGTCCACCAGAGTCCCCTCTCACCAGCCGTGGGTCCACCAGAGTCCACTCTCCTCTCAACCTTTGTCTTAAGAAGTCATTACCAAACTTTCTAATCAAAACTGAAGTGATTCAAGTGTTTTGTCCATTCAAATGGTTCATTCAAGGGCATTGCTATACTGTGTCGAGATAGCTGAAAAGGTGTTGCTCTGGGCTAGTTGTTTGCAGAAGGCCTTTCTTTCAAGTAAGAATTTAATTTAAGTAGGTTATTCATAAAAATTTACTAAATTAAAATGGTGAGATAATTTCAATATGCATAAACATACCAGCACCTACAGTATGGGTCTATTTAGACGTAACCAATGGAAACCAAGGTCCTATTAGAGGATGTGAATTTATTCTAAACATATTCACTTATCGGTAATTATAAAGTTATTTTCAACACACACACACACACACACACACACACACACACACACACACCACACACACACACCACACACACACACCACACACACTTCCCTTCAAAAGTGTAATGCTGATATTGATCTCATCTCTAGCTAAATCTATATAGTCCTCAATATGCTGTAGCAGCACTGCCATCTTTCAGAGACAGGGTAGAATGACAGGACAAGGCTGATGAGTAGGTCAGAGACAGGGTAGAATGACAGGCCAAGGCTGACGATGAGTAGGTCAGAGACAGGGTAGAATGACAGGCCAAGGCTGACGATGAGTAGGTCAGAGACAGGGTAGAATGACAGGCCAAGGCTGATGAGTAGGTCAGAGACAGGGTAGAATGACAGGCCAAGGCTGATGAGTAGGTCAGAGACAGGGTAGAATGACAGGCCAAGGCTGATGAGTAGGTCAGAGACAGGGAGGATAAGTTCATTACAGTTACCAGCCTCAGAAATTGCAGCCCAAATAAATGCTTCAGAGTTCATGTAACAGACACATCTCAACATCAACTGTTCAGGAGACTGTGTGAATCAGGCCTTCATGGTCGAATTGCTGCAAAGAAACCACTACTACTGCTTGGACCAAGAAACACGCACAAGGGACATTAGACCGGTGGAAATCTGTGCTGAGATGTTTGGTTCCAACCACTGTGTCTTTGTGAGACGCAGAGTAGTTGAACGAATGATCTCTGCATGTGTGGTTCCCACCGTGAAGCATGGAGGAGGTGGTGTGCATGTGCTTTGCCGGTGACACTGTCTGTGATTTATTTAGAATTCAAGGCACACTTAACCAGCATGGCTACCCCAGCATTCTGCAGAGATACGCCATCACATCTGGTTTGCGCTTAGTGGGACTATCATTTGTTTTTCAACGGGACAATGACCAACACACCTCCAGGCTGTGTAAAGGCTATTTGACCAAGAAGGAGAGTGATGTAGTGCTGCATCAGATGACCTGGCCTCCACAATCACCCAACCTCAACCCAATTGAGATGGTTTGGGATGAGTTGGACCGCAGAGTGAAGGAAATGCAGCCAACAAGTGCTCAGCATATGTGGGAACTCCTTCAAGACTGTTGGAAATGCATTCCTCATGAAGCTGGTTGAGAGAATGCCAAGAGTGTGCAAAGCTGTCATCAAGGCAAAGACTGGCTATTTTGAAAAATCCAAAATATAAAAACACTTTTTTTGGTTACTACATGATTCCATGTGTTATTTCATAGTTTTGACGTCTTCACTATTATTCTACAATGTAGAAATTAGTAGAAATAAAGAAAAACCCTTGAATGAGTAGGTGTGTCCAAACTTTTGACTTGTATATCAAACATTAGAAGGAAACAGTGGATTCTATAGCTCTAGATCAGATCTGTGTGGAATAACTTGAACAACAAGCACTACCTATTCAAAATTGTCAAATTTGGAAAGAACATTTCGAAATTACATCAGGAGAAATAAACTCAAAACCACAATCTGATCAAAGAAAAACTTGTAAATATTAGAATCAACAATCAAAAACCACTTTATTTTCCAATTTCAGAACTAACCCCTCTTTTATGCTACTGCTACTCTCTGTTCATCATACCTGCATAGTCACTTTAACCATATCTACATGTACATACTACCTCAATCAGCCTGACTAACCGGTGTCTGTATGTAGCCTCTCTACTGTATATAGCCTCTCTACTGTATATAGCCTCTCTCCTGTATATAGCCTCTCCTGTATATAGCCTCTCCTGTATATAGCCTCTACTGTATATAGCCTCTACTGTATATAGCCTCTCTCCTGTATATAGCCTCTCTACTGTATATAGCCTCTCTACTGTATATAGCCTCTCTACTGTATATAGCCCCTCTACTGTATATAGCCTCTACTGTATATAGCCCCTCTACTGTATATAGCCCCTCTACTGTATGTAGCCCTCTACTGTATGTAGCCCCTCTACTGTATGTAGCCCCTCTACTGTATGTAGCCCCTCTACTGTATATAGCCTCTACTGTATATAGCCTCTACTGTATATAGCCTCTACTGTATATAGCCTCTCTACTGTATATAGCCTCTCTACTGTATATAGCCTCTCTACTGTATATAACTTGTCTTTTTACTGTTGTTTTATTTCTTTACTGACCTATTGTTCACCTAATACCTTTTTTGCACTATTGGTTAGAGCCTGTAAGTAAGCATTTCACTGTAAGGTCTACTACACCTGTTGTATTCAGCGCCCGTGACAAATAAACTTTGATTTGATAAAAGGTGAAATCACTAAAAACAAAAAGAAAATGTTGGTTTTGACAGCATCAAAAATGAGATGCTGAAAAAAACAGCAAGGTGCTCATGTTATTCAACTTCGTATGTTGAATGTTCTGAATAAAAAAAAATCTAATGGGCTTTCTTCCAAAACACTACTATATATACACATTTACACCCCACACACACACACACACACACACACACACACACACACACACATATATACAAAACCCCAGTGTTCTTCCAAAACACTATTGACTACATTTACACCCCACACACAATAATTGATAGATGATGTAACAAACTAAAAATGGGAAAATATTTGCTTGTTTTATTGATAAAAACAATAACAATAATAATAACAATAAAAATAATAATAAAGGACTCTTTTATAGACTTATTCAGAGAGGTATAGGGGGGAAGTTTGATTTAATAAAATCAAATGTATTTGGAAAACAAGTGCTGAGTTCAAATTCTAGTTGTACACTCAGAGAAGAGAGTATTAGATAGTATCCTCTAGTTCATTGCGCTGTATGGATGTGAGGTATCATAGCTACACTAAATGGGACAAGCATCCAACAGAGATATTGTAGAAATATTTTAAAAACACCAACAAATGCATGTAGGGCCGAATTACGCGTTGACAGACGTCCACTCCAAAAAAAAAAAGAGCACTAAATATCTTGATGCATCTGAAATATAGTCTTGAATTTAGTCCATAATATCATACCACAGTATTTTGTGTCACTGGCCTACACACACACACACACACACAAAACCCCATAGTGTCAAAGCGGGATTATGTTTTTATAAATGTTTATTATTATTTTATTTTAAGTATTCAACCCCTTGTTATGGCAAGCCTAAATAAATTCAGGAGTACCAATTTCAATGACTACCTCATCTCTGTACCCCACACATACAATTCTCTGTAAGGCAGTGAATTTCAAAACACAGCCAAAGACCAGGGAGGTTTTCCATGACTAACAAAGAAGGGAACCTATTGGTAAAAATAAATAAACACAGACATTGAATATCCCTTTGAGCATGGTGAAGTTATTAAATTACACTTTGGATGGTGTATCAATACACCCAGTCACTACAAAGATACAGGTGTCCTTCCTAACTCAGTTGCCGGTGAGGAAGGAACCCGCTCAGGGATTTCACCATGAGGCCAACGGTGACTTTAAAACAGTTAGAGAGTTTAATGGCTGTGATAGGAGAAAACTGAGGATGGATGAACAACATTGCAGTTACTCCACAATACTAACCTAAATGGCAGAGTGAAAAGAAGAAAGCCTGCACAGAATACAAATATTCCAAAACATGAATCCTGTTTACAATAAGGAACTAAAGTAATACTGCAAACAATGTGTCAAAGAAATGTACTTTATGTCCTGAATACAAAGTATTATTTTTGGGGCAAATCCAACATGGTGACCATTTGTTAAATATGTTTCATCATGTGATAGATTGTTTATCTAAATGGTCACACTAACTATTCTTTGGATGTACATCATTACGTTAATCCTTGACTTATCTTGAACACAAACACTTAATAACACGGTGGAAGCTGAACTAAACACTATGGGGAAATAGCAGCCATCTTGTTCTATTTTGCTTTTTTGGCGCTGATCTTAACTTTTCTTGTACGTAATGTTTCCGCCATCGTTTCCTACGACCGAAAAAAAAGCTTCTGGACATCAGAACAGCAATCACTCCCCTCCATTTGGATGAGGATTTCTACTTCAATGAGTCGACGGCGAAGGACATACTACTCATCCTGGACTAGGCCCAAATCCCCGACCCTCATCCTGGACTAGGCCCAAATCCCCGACCCTCATCCTGGACGGCCAGGCCCAAATCCCCGACCCTCATCCTGGACGGCCAGGCCCAAATCCCCGACCCTCATCCTGGGCGGCCAGGCCCAAATCCCCGACCCTCATCCTGGACGGCCAGGCCCAAATCCCCGACCCTCATCCTGGGCGACCAGGCCCAAATCCCCGACCCTCATCCTGGACTAGGCCCAAATCCCCGACCCTCATCCTGGACGGCCAGGCCCAAATCCCCGACCCTCATCCTGAACCAGGCCCAAATCCCCGACCCCCATCCTGGGCGACCAGGCCCAAATCCCCGACCCTCATCCTGGACTAGGCCCAAATCCCCGACCCTCATCCTGAACGGCCAGGCCCAAATCCCCGACCCTCATCCTGGACGGCCAGGCCCAAATCCCCGACCCCCATCCTGGACGGCCAGGCCCAAATCCCCGACCCCCATCCTGGACGGCCAGGCCCAAATCCCCGACCCTCATCCTGGACTAGGCCCAAATCCCCGACCCTCATCCTGGACGGCCAGGCCCAAATCCCCGACCCTCATCCTGAACCAGGCCCAAATCCCCGACCCCCATCATGGGTGACCAGGCCCAAATCCCCGACCCATCCTGGACTAGGCCCAAATCCCCGACCCATCCTGGACTAGGCCCAAATCCCCGACCCTCATCCTGGACGGCCAGGCCCAAATCCCCGACCCTCATCCTGAACCAGGCCCAAATCCCCGACCCTCATCCTGAACCAGGCCCAAATCCCCGACCCCCATCCTGGACTAGGCCCAAATCCCCGACCCTCATCCTGAACCAGGCCCAAATCCCCGACCCTCATCCTGAACCAGGCCCAAATCCCCGACCCTCATCCTGAACCAGGCCCAAATCCCCGACCCCCATCATGGGCGACCAGGCCCAAATCCCCGACCCTCATCCTGGACTAGGCCCAAATCCCCGACCCTCATCCTGGACGGCCAGGCCCAAATCCCCGACCCTCATCCTGGACGGCCAGGCCCAAATCCCCGACCCTCATCCTGAACCAGGCCCAAATCCCCGACCCCCATCATGGGTGACCAGGCCCAAATCCCCGACCCTCATCCTGGACTAGGCCCAAATCCCCGACCCTCATCCTGGACTAGGCCCAAATCCCCGACCCTCATCCTGGACGGCCAGGCCCAAATCCCCGACCTTCATCCTGAACCAGGCCCAAATCCCCGACCCTCATCCTGGGCGGCCAGGCCCAAATCCCCGACCCTCATCCTGCACTAGGCCCAAATCCCCGACCCTCATCCTGGGCGACCAGGCCCAAATACCCGACCCTCATCCTGAACCAGGCCCAAATCCCCGACCCTCATCCTGGGCGACCAGGCCCAAATCCCCGACCCTCATCCTGGGCGACCAGGCCCAAATCCCCGACCCTCATCCTGGGCGACCAGGCCCAAATCCCCGACCCTCATCCTGGGCGACCAGGCCCAAATCCCCGACCCTCATCCTGGGCGACCAGGCCCAAATCCCCGACCCTCATCCTGGGCGACCAGGCCCAAATCCCCGACCTCTCATCCTGAACCAGGCCCAAATCCCCGACCCCCATCCTGGGCGGCCAAGCTCAAATCCCCGACCCCCATCCTGAACCAGGCCCAAATCCCCGAACCCCATCCTGGGCGGCCAAGCCCAAATCCCCGACCCCCATCCTGGGCGGCCAAGCCCAAATCCCCGACCCCCATCCTGGGCGGCCAAGCCCAAATCCCCGACCCCCATCCTGAACCAGGCCCAAATCCCCGACCCCCATCCTGAACCAGGCCCAAATCCCCGACCCCCATCCTGGGCGGCCAAGCCCAAATCCCCGACCCGTATCCTGGACTAGGCCCAAATCCCCGACCCTCATCCTGGGCGGCCAGGCCCAAATCCCCGACATTCGAAAAAGGAAAAGGCAGCGTGATAGAGGCCGGCATACGGAACGCCTGATGAGACCACGTTAGCAAGTTGATAAACCACCCATGCCCTCCGTTCTATTGGCCAACGTGCAATCACTGGAGAATAAACTGGACGAGCTCTGTGGAGACCATCCTATCAACGGGATCTGAATAACTGTAATATCCTGTGTTTCTCAGAGTCGTGGCTGAACAAAGATGTTTTTTTTTCTATATGTAGCATGGTTGCTCATGGTGATGAGGTAGCTTCAGAACCAGTGGATACCCCGTTTCATAACCCGCGTGTTACATTGGCGCCCATCATCGAGCAGTCTCTCGTGGGTGAAGAGGTAAGGGGGGGGGGGGTGAATCCAGCAGACATGAGTCGGGCATGGTTACTCGTGGTCACATGATGTGGTAGCCCTTCCTGCGTACTTTAAAACCAGTGTCTGTATTTTCAGACAACAGGGAGTTTCCTCTTGGTTTAATGGTCTAAGACGTCGGTTTCTCCGGTGCAAAGCCCGGGTTCGTATCCCACGTTTTACATCGACAGAACGGCTGCGTCGGGTAAACTCAAGGGGGGCGCGGGCTCCAATATTACATATTTTTTTTGTCAATGTTACTTTTTTGGGCGACCCGACCATATTCACATAGAAATGTGCATTATAGATCTATCATTCTTATTGAAAGCCAGTCTAAGAAGTGGTAGATCTACTCTGTGCGCTATTACTGTTTTTGCATCTTTTACTTTAGATTTTGTACACCAGCTTCAAAACAGCTCAAAATACTATATTGTAGAAAATAGTAAAAATAAAGAAAAACCCTTGAATGAGTAGGTGTCCAAACGTTTGACCGGATCTGTACTTATTTATGAAAACGCATTGAACGGATGTGGGTGGAGCGATGTCTACATATGGGTGCAAATTAAACTCCAAAAAGCTCTGAGGCTGATATGTAAAACTTTAAAAAAAAAGAGCAGTGTTTCTTTTCTCTCAACTATACTGAACAAAAATATTACATTTCTTATAATGCAATAAAACTGACATATATCATTTCTACCAGCATGTCACCTATGCAACTTAGAGGCAAAAAACATCTAATAAACCTTTACTCCACGAACAGCGACGCATACAAAGCCCTCACCTCTTCCCGCATTTGGCAAATCTCACCATAAAAATCTATCCTCCCGATTCCTGCTTACAAGTGGATACTAAGCTACAGGACTGTTTCACTAGCAGAATGAAGTATGTTCCAAGATTCATCCAATGGCATTGAGGAGTTTACCAGCTCAGTCACCGGCTTCATCAATAAGTGAATCAACAACGTCGTCCCAAAAGTGACCGTACGTACATATCCCAACCAGAAGCCATGGATTACAGGCAACATCCGCTCTGAGCTAAAAGCAAGAGCTGCCACTTTCAAGGAGCGGGACACGCTTATAAGACATCCTGCTATGCCCTCCGCCGAACAATCAAAACAGGCAAAGCGTCAATACAGCACTAAGATTGAATCCTACTACACCGGCTCTGACACTCGTCGCATGGTGTAGTAAGGGAAACCCAGCCGTGAGCTGGCCAGTGATGCGAGCCTACCAGACGAGCTAAATGCCTTCTATGCTCACTTCAAGGCAATTAACACTGAACCATACGAGAGCATTTTCAACTTCTCCCTGACCCAGTCTGTAATACCTACATGTTTCAAGCAGACAACAATAGTCCCTGTGCATAAGAATACCAATGTAACATGTCTAAATGACTATCGCCCTGTAGCACTCACACACACAATACATTGCTCTGGCAACAGCCATTAATTCCAATAAAGCCTTTACTGAATTGAATTGAATTGAGAGAGAGAGAGAGAGAGACCACAGCAGGTGGGTTCCCGCTCCTTGGCTCCCCGAACAACATCACACCACCTGGTCACTGCACAGCAGCTCTCGCAGTATGCCAAGATCCACCAGCTCTATGGAGCAGCTGGCCCAGGCCTACCTGCCTGCCTGCCACACACACACACACGCTCTGAGCTCCAGGACAGCCTGTCTCCCCGCCTGGCTGCACGGCCAGCTGGAGCCCTAGGAGACACCAGCTGCAGCAGAGACCAGAACACACGGAGAGGAGTCCTCAAATCGTCTCACACAATAACAGGCCCAACAAAGCAGCAACCGTCAAGCGAGAGAGAGTGGTGTTCCCCACAATCAGGCTAACAGTGCAATAAAAAAAATTAAGCCCATAGCATCAAAGACAAACAGGAAGATGACCCTTCTATAAAAACATGACTTCTGCAGTGTTAAAATACTATATTGAAGGGGAGGCCATTCCATTATCCACATTTCAATCCAATATTTCGGTATGGCTTTAAGTGGTTTCCATCTTCCAACCAGAGGAATATTTAATCCTATTCCCTTTGATAATCTCCCCATTGCAGTTGATCAGATGCATCATTTAATAAGTATTTCACGATATGGACTAATCTGGACTAATCTAATGGGATTAAGGGAATGCTTGATGAAGACCAGTATCTCTCAAACCAGAATAAATAAACTTTAACATGACCCATACCCATGACACATAGAACTAATTACATTTAATTGGATGTTACATTTCATGAACCCTCCCCTACACTCCTGTGGATGTTACAGTTCAGGAAGTAGAAGGGTTCCCCTGCATTCCGTCCCGGTCGGGTGGTGGTGCCTCTGCATTCCGTCCCGGCCGGGTGGTGGTGCCTCCCCTGCATTCCGTCCCGGTGGTGCCTCCCCTGCATTCCGTCCCGGCCGGGTGGTGGTGCCTCCCCTGCATTCCGTCCCGGCCGGGTGGTGGTGCCTCGCCTGCATTCCGTCCCGGCCGGGTGGTGCCTCGCCTGCATTCCGTCCCGGCCGTGTGGTGCCTCGCCTGCATTCCGTCCCGGCCGGGTGGTGCCTCGCCTGCATTCCGTCCCGGCCGGGTGGTGCCTCGCCTGCATTCCGTCCCGGCCGGGTGGTGCCTCGCCTGCATTCCGTCCCGGCCGGGTGGTGCCTCGCCTGCATTCCGTCCCGGCCGGGTGGTGCCTCGCCTGCATTCCGTCCCGGCCGGGTGGTGCCTCGCCTGCATTCCGTCCCGGTTCGGGTGGTGGTGCCTCTGCATTCCGTCCCGGCCGGGTGGTGGTGCCTCCCCTGCATTCCGTCCCGGTGGTGCCTCCCCTGCATTCCGTCCCGGTCGGGTGGTGGTGCCTCCCCTGCATTCCGTCCCGGTCGGGTGGTGGTGCCTCCCCTGCATTCCGTCCCGGCCGGGTGGTGGTGCCTCCCCTGCATTCCGTCCCGGCCGGGTGGTGGTGCCTCGCCTGCATTCCGTCCCGGCCGGGTGGTGGTGCCTCGCCTGCATTCCGTCCCGGCCGGGTGGTGGTGCCTCGCCTGCATTCCGTCCCGGCCGGGTGGTGGTGCCTCGCCTGCATTCCGTCCCGGCCGGGTGGTGCCTCGCCTGCATTCCGTCCCGGCCGGGTGGTGCCTCGCCTGCATTCCGTCCCGGCCGGGTGGTGCCTCGCCTGCATTCCGTCCCGGCCGGGTGGTGCCTCCCCTGCATTCCGTCCCGGCCGGGTGGTGCCTCCCCTGCATTCCGTCCCGGTCGGGTGGTACCTCCCCTGCATTCCGTCCCGGTCGGGTGGTACCTCCCCTGCATTCCGTTCCGGTCGGGTGGTACCTCCCCTGCATTCCGTTCCGGTCGGGTGGTGGTGCCTCTGCATTCCGTCCCGGTCGGATGGTGGTGCCTCCCCTGCATTCCGTCCCGGTCGGATGGTGGTGCCTCCCCTGCATTCCGTCCCGGTCGGATGGTGGTGCCTCCCCTGCATTCCGTCCCGGTCGGGTGGTGGTGCCTCCCCTGCATTCCGTCCCGGTCGGGTGGTGGTGCCTCCCCTGCATTCCGTCCCGGTCGGGTGGTGGTGCCTCCCCTGCATTCCGTCCCGGTAGTGGTAGTGGTTAGTAGAGTTTTTTTTGTGTGAATCAGGCCTTCATGGTCAAATTTCTGCAGTCTCCTCCAAACAGTTGATGTTGAGATGTGTCTGTTGCTTGAACTCTGTGAATAATTTATTTGTGCTGCAATTTCTGAGGCTGGTAACTCTAATGAACTTATCCTCTGCAGCAGAGGTAACTCTGGATCTTCCTTTCCTGTGGCGGTCCTCATGAGAGCCAGTTTCATCATAGCGCTTGATGGTTTTTGCACCTGCACTTGAAGATACTTTCAAAGTTCTTGTAATTTTCCATATTGACTGACCTTCATGTCTTAAAGTAATGATGAACTGTCATTTCTCTTTGCTTATTTGAGCCGTTCTTGCCATAATATGGACTTGGTCTTTTACCAAATAGGGCTGTCTTCTGTATACCACCCCTACCTTGTCACAACACAACCTATTGGCTCAAACGCATTAAGGCACAAAAGTCCACAAATTAACCTTGAACAAGGCACACCTGTTAATTGAAATGCATTCCAGGTGACTACGTCATGAAGCTGGTTGAGAGAACGCCAAGAGTGTGAAAAGCTGTCATAATACTTTTTTGGTCACTACATTTCATGTGTTGTGTCATTGTATTATAATAGTGAAGATATAAAAACTATGTAGAAAATAGTAAAAATAAAGAAAAACCCTTGAATGAGTAGGTGCAAGCAAACTTTTGACCCGTAGTGTATAAAGTATGTGGACATCTGCTCATCGACCTTCTCATTCCAAAATCATAGACATTAATATGGAGTTGGTCCCCTCTTTGCTGCTATAACAGCCTCCACTCTTCTGGGAAGTCATTAATATGGAGTTGGTCCCCTCTTTGCTGCTATAACAGCCTCCACTCTTCTGGGAAGGCATTAATATGGAGTTGGTCCCCCCTTTGCTGCTATAACAGCCTCCACTCTTCTGGGAAGACTTTCCACTAGATGGTGGGACATTGCTGCGGGGACTTGCTTCCATTCAGCCACAAGACCATTAGTGAGGTCGGGCACTGAGTTGAGGTCAGGGCCTTGTGCAGGCCAGTCAAGTTCTTCCACACCGATCTTGACAAACCATTTCTGTATGGACCTCTCTTTGTGCACGGGGGCATTGTCATGCTGAAACAGAAAAGGGCCTTCCCCAAACTGTTGCCACAATGTTGGAAGCACAGAATCATCTAGAATGTCATTGTATGCTGTAGCATTAAGATTTCCCTTCACTGAAACTAAGGGGCCCGAATCATGAAAAAACAGCCCCAGACCATTATTCCTCCTCCACCAAACTTTACAGTTGGCACTATGCATTGGGGCAGGTAGTGTTCCCCTGGCATCCACCAAACCCAGATTCGTTCGACGGACTGCCATATGGTGAAGCGTGATTCATCACTCCAGAGAACACGTTTCCACTGCTCCAGAGTCCAATGGCGGTGATCTTTACACCACTCCAGCCAACGCTTGGCATTGCGCATGGTGATCTTAGGCTTGTGTGCGGCTGCTCGGCCATGGAAACCCATTTCATGAAGCTCCTGATGAACATTTCTAGCAGTCTGGAACTCGGTAGTGAGTGTTGCAACCGAGGAAAGACGATTTTTATGAGCTACGTGCTTCATCACTCGGCGGTTCCGTTTTGTGAGCTTGTGTGGTCTACCACTTTGCAGTTGAGCCGTTGTTGCTCTTAAGACTGTTCCACTTCACAATAACAGCACTTAGTTGATCGGGGCAGCACTAGCAGGACAGAAATTTGACGAACTGACTTGTTGGAAAGGTGATGATGCTGCCACGTTCAAAGTCACTGAGCTCTTCAGTGAGGCCATTCTAATGCAACTGTTTGTCTATGGAGATTGCATGGCTGTGTGCTCAATTTTATACACCTGTCAGCAACGGGTACGGCTGAAATAGCCGAAGCTACTAATTTGAAGGGGTGTCCCCACACAAACATACTGCACTCGGAAAGTATTTAAAAACCTTGATTTTTTTCCCCACATTTTGTTACGTTACAGCCTTATTCTAAAATGGATTAAAAAAAAAAAATTCTACACACACACACACACACACACACACACACAATACCCCATAATGACAAAGCAAAAGTCTGGGCAACTCAAGGAGTTCTGAGCCACTGCTGTGAGCTTAGAGTCGTTGTCCAGTTGGAAGGTTAACCTTTGCCCCAGTCTGAGCACGTTTTCATCAACGATCTCTGTGCCTTGCTGTCAATATATTGAAGAAAATAAAATGATGGAAGAGTCACCATACCACCACGCCAGTCGGGGAGTTTTAATGGAGACATGGAAGCTTTAGTTATTAGCAAATCCAACCACACAAGGAACAAAGACAAAACATCCTCAAAACTCCTGATCGCGCAAGAGTGGTCCCATGTAGCTCAGTTGGTAGAGCATGGTGTTTGCAACGCCAGGGTTGTGGGTTCGATTCCCACGGGGGGCCAGTATGGAATTTTTTTTTAAAAAATGTATGAAATGTATGCATTCACTACTGTAAGTCGCTCTGGATAAGAGCGTCTGCTAAATGACTAAAATGTAAATGTAAAATGTAAGGGTAACATTAGTATACACCCAGGAGAGGAGACCGAAAAAAGGAGAGCGCACAGACAACACTTACCTAACCCAGCAACTCAACCCCGCTCTCATGAATGTAGGTGACTGAATTCTGCCAAGGTTTCTCAGGGTTCTCCCCAAAGAATGTAAGAGAGGCGCTGTGCCACCTTGTGGACTGGTATAATAATAACATATTTTTTTAACTTTATTTGTTAATAACCAGGTTTCCATCCAACCATGTCACGTGGATGAATTACATGGAAAAGTAATAGCAGGGCTGATGGAAACATGAAATACGATTTTTATAAATGCAGACAGACAATTTGTTTGTTCGACATGGTGGGATCTTTTTGTTTCTGTAAAATTAATTATACGGGAAATGGCGGCCTTTATGCACAAATATCGATATAATAACTATCATATCAAAGTAAACTAGACATTAACTCATTGGTCCCATCACAGTTTACTGCCTACTCCAGACACTTTGTTTTTTTAAATCATATGAGCAAAAAATATATTTCATTTTATTTGGAATGCTAAACCAGACAGGATTAAACATTATATAATGAATGAGTTTGGGAGGCTGAAATTATACAATATTAAAGCATTTAACATCTCATTAAAAGCTTCACTCATACATTAATTGGTTTGCCAGTGGATTATTAGGAAAGGCTTAGCCTTTACACAGACTGAAACTTCTCATTTGCCAATTAATAAAAAATGAAACTTTGTTTAACGTATCACCCTTTCTTAAACAATTAATTTCATCCCCCAGAAAAAGACAGAACAACTAGTACAACAAATATTATGGTTAAACTCAAATATATGGATTGATAAAAATAAAATAAAAAGCATTTTGAGAAATGAGCTCCTTTCTTTAGTCACCAATGGATCAATGCTTCCACACGGAGGTTGGTGAGCTCACATCAGTTGAATTCACTTTTTATTATTTTAATTTCAGATGTTTACGATTAACCAACGTGACAAGAAATGAACATTGTTGACATGAAAAGTGTTCCACCAAAAAAAACGCACAGGTGAAAATCATAACTGCTATGCAGAACAGTAGAATAAATTGTATGTTTTCCCGTTAAAACTCACACGCCGCCTATGAAGACTTTATAAAAATAATTGCCTCCACATTTCCATGGATTTGGTATATAGCCTGATAATATGAAATAAAAAACTTTTCAGGTTTTCTATCGGTCATTTTGGCCAGCAACAGTTTGGTCCCTTTTGGGGTGTATATTGTGGATCGCCCCCCTCGCTCCCCCACATCAGGTTTTACAACATGAATTCCTGCTTAGAAACTCTCTCTTCGCTGCCATGGAGCACGGAGGGAGAGAGAGAGAGAGAGCACGGAGGGAGAGAGAGAGAGAGAGCACGGAGGGAGAGAGCGAGAGAGCACGGAGGGAGAGAGCGAGAGAGCACGGAGGGAGAGAGCGAGAGCACGGAGGGGGAGAGCGAGAGCACGGAGGGGGAGAGCGAGAGCACGGAGGGGGAGAGAGAGAGCACGGAGGGGGAGAGAGAGAGCACGGAGGGGGAGAGAGAGAGCACGGAGGGGGAGAGAGAGAGCACGGAGGGGGAGAGAGAGAGCACGGAGGGGGAGAGAGAGAGAGCACGGAGGGGGAGAGAGAGAGAGCACGGAGGGGGAGAGAGAGAGCACGGAGGGGGAGAGAGAGAGCACGGAGGGGGAGAGAGAGAGCACGGAGGGGGAGAGAGAGAGCACGGAGGGGGAGAGAGAGAGCACGGAGGGGGAGAGAGAGCACGGAGAACAAACAGCTCTTTAGAAAGCTCCTAACCCCCAAAATTAAATTATTTTTGAGAATGTGGGACACTAAAGACAGTCATGTCGAGTGCGTTTCATTTGGTTAAGGACAGGAAACACACAACTATATCTCTTAAAAGTGTACATTTCCCAGCTGTCAGGTTTACTTCTGAATGTTGTATAACATGGATGAATAAGTATAAGAATACTTTTGAAAAGAAAACAATTTGATTTAGTCTTCTAAATGACAATTGGTTGTTTTATGATAATTTATTCACAGTCAGTAGCCACGCCCAGGTAGGCATAAACATGAGGCGTGGGGCAGCAGGGTAGCCTAGTGGTTAGAGGAAGGGGGGGGGGGGGGGCAGGTAGCCGAGTGGTTGGGGGGGGGGGGGGCAGGTAGCCTAGTGGTTAGAGCGTTGGACTGGTAACCGAATGGTTGCAAGATCGAATCTCTGAGCTGACAAGGACAAATCTGTCGTTCTGCCCCTGAACAAGGCAGTTAACCCACTGTTCCTAGGCCGTCATTGAAAATAAGAATTTGTTCTGAACTGACTTGCCTAGTTAAATAAAGGTAAAATAAATAAATAAATAAAAAATGTGACCCGGCCCTTTTCTATTCAAGTATAAAAAATTTAAAAAACAATTCACACCAGACCACGCAAACCACGGTGTAAGCTAAGGTTACAAAATAGTTGAATTTCTAAGACCAGAAGATATGAGGCGGTAGCTACATGTTGAAATGGTTGGCACTACAACTCTACCAAAAAGGACAAGACCAGAGAACGTGGGAGATCATTCCCACGTTGAAATGGAAAATAAAACTAAAAATAACAATTATTCAGACCGCAGCTGTTCAAATACTTTAGTCTGGTAAAAGCATCCGCTCTAAGAACAGTTCCGAATGGTACTCTGAAGTATCCATTATAACAACTACGATAGACTCCTGGGGAACGTAACCAGAGACTTTTCTATCAACTCTCTCCAGCAGATGGACCGCGACCACAGAGAGAGACAAGACATACACTCGTAAATATGTAAATTGCAATTTATTTTTTCGAATGAGCGGTCGTTCATGTAAGGTATTAGCAGTTTCTATGAGTGAAGTTATCAGCTATGAGTTTCCCGCTCGAGGTGTCCATACCCCCTTCCCTTTGTCTACCAAGCCGTCATATCCGTTTCATCCACTAGGGACTTTCTTTGTATTATGTAATACTAATTGTGGGTGTGTTTCATGTATTTCCGTGATTTGATTAGTAAGTTAGTAAATTTATAATTAAGCCAATTTGTATTTTGCTGATTCATAATTTCGTGCAGATATCCAAGGGTTTGCGACGTTCAGTAATGAGAACTGATTATGTAATAATAATAATAATGATAATAATAGAAGACTGTACTCGAGAAAAAAAATTAGATTTGGGAAAACAGACTAAACATTTTCCCGTGGTGCCGACTTCCTAGTTAAAGTTGACATGATTAGTTTAATCACGTAATAATAATTATTACACAGAGAATTAATTTGATAAAATAACAGTCTTCACATTTAATGATAGTCAGACAACGCAGTCATATAAAATAAATAAACTCTTTCATTTACCTTTGGGGGTCCAAAAGCCGGTAATTGCCAGGTAACAGAAACCCTGAACAGATTAAACTATAAACTACAGCTTACTGTAAATAATATTAGTCATGTTTACATAATATTTGCTATTTATTACATTTTGTGTTTTAAATTGTGTACAATTACATTTTGTGTATTGGTCCCAGGGCAAATGAGACCTAGGTCTCAAGCTGTTTCCAACGGTTAAATAGAAGTTAATAAATAATGCTTCTAGAAAGAAATGGACTAAATGCATAAGGGAAATACAACACGCTCTTAATATAAAATAGCAGATTAGACAGTGTGTGTGTGCGTTGGTGACCAGTGGGCATAAAACCACTTCATCACAGAGAGGAGAGGTTGGTAATGAAGGAGGGTGAGACATACAGACAGGTAGCCTAGTGGTTAGGGTGGGGGGGGCAGGTAGCCTAGTGGTTAGGGTGGGGGGGCAGGTAGCCTAGTGGTTAGGGTGGGGGAGCAGGTAGCCTAGTGGTTAGGGTGGGGGGCAGGTAGCCTAGTGGTTAGGGTGAGGGGGCAGGTAGCCTAGTGGTTAGGGTGGGGGGGCAGGTAGCCTAGTGGTTAGGGTGAGGGGGCAGGTAGCCTAGTGGTTAGGGTGGGGGGGCAGGTAGCCTAGTGGTTAGGGTGGGGGGGGCAGGTAGCCTAGTGGTTAGGGTGGGGGGGGCAGGTAGCCTAGTGGTTAGGGTGGGGGGGCAGGTAGCCTAGTGGTTAGGGTGGGGGGGCAGGTAGCCTAGTGGTTAGGGTGGGGGGGCAGGTAGCCTAGTGGTTAGGGTGGGGGGGGCAGGTAGCCTAGTGGTTAGGGTGGGGGGGCAGGTAGCCTAGTGGTTAGGGTGGGGGGGCAGGTAGCCTAGTGGTTAGGGTGGGGGGGCAGGTAGCCTAGTGGTTAGGGTGGGGGGGCAGGTAGCCTAGTGGTTAGGGTGGGGGGGCAGGTAGCCTAGTGGTTAGGGTGGGGGGGCAGGTAGCCTAGTGGTTAGGGTGGGGGAGCAGGTAGCCTAGTGGTTAGGGTGGGGGGGCAGGTAGCCTAGTGGTTAGGGTGGGGGAGCAGGTAGCCTAGTGGTTAGGGTGGGGGGGCAGGTAGCCTAGTGTTAGGGTGGGGGAGCAGTAGCCTAGTGGTTAGGGGGGGGGGCAGGTAGCCTAGTGGTTAGGGTGGGGGGGCAGGTAGCCTAGTGGTTAGGGGGGGGGGGGCAGGTAGCCTAGTGTTAGGGTGGGGGGGCAGGTAGCCTAGTGGTTAGGGTGGGGGGGCAGGTAGCCTAGTGGTTAGGGTGGGGGGGCAGGTAGCCTAGTGTGTTAGGGTGGGGGGGCAGGTAGCCTAGTGGTTAGGGTGGGGGGGCAGGTAGCCTAGTGGTTAGGGTGGGGGGCAGTAGCCTAGTGGTTAGGGTGGGGGGGCAGGTAGCCTAGTGGTTAGGGTGGGGGGGGCAGGTAGCCTAGTGGTTAGGGGGGGGGGGGCAGGTAGCCTAGTGGTTAGGGTGGGGAGCAGGTAGCCTAGTGGTTAGGGTGGGGGAGCAGGTAGCCTAGTGGTTAGGGTGGGGGAGCAGGTAGCCTAGTGGTTAGGGTGGGGGGGGCAGGTAGCCTAGTGGTTAGGGTGGGGGGGCAGGTAGCCTAGTGGTTAGGGTGGGGGGGCAGGTAGCCTAGTGGTTAGGGTGGGGGGGGCAGGTAGCCTAGTGGTTAGGGTGGGGGGGCAGGTAGCCTAGTGAGAGAGAGGAGAGGTTGGTAATGAAGGAGGGAGACATACAGACCCTTATTCCAGGACCACTCTTCTTCGCCTCAGCCTTCAACCTCGTCATCTTCAGAGCTGACTTGGTCTTCTTGTAGTCTTGTTTACCTGAATTGAAAGAAATATATGACAAAAAAAAAATACAATGAATGAGAATGAGGACTGTGGTAATTTGATTTAATTAACTGCACACACACAAAGTGATATATTTGTGTGTGTGGTTCAGTTTGGCTTCTAAACAGCTGTTCTTTCAGGTGAAGCCAGCGGACAAACTGGCCACCAGGTAGGGTGGAGGGGAGGAGGGTGGAGGGGAGGAAAGGAACGGTGTAGAGGAGAGAGGTAGAGAGAAGTGTCCTTGGTGACTATAGCAAAATGCCCAGGGTGAGGTCTGGCTGAGTGCTGTCAACACACAGGGCCAGTTTACAGACACACTCCTAGACAATCACTCTGGAACAAATAGGCCTTGGCCTCCCACATAGAGATGGATGAGGCAGAGTCTGCCTCTCTCTCTCTCTCTCTCTCTGACACTACTCCAGCACTGTGCGTGCATATATATGGTCAATCAGGGTGGAACAGACTAGGGGGGGGAACTCCATTAGCAGACAGAACGTCAAACAGAAAGTCTGGTGGTAAACCTTTGCGATTCACAACTATTTCATTAAGAATTGAAGAAAATGGTACATGATACTCAAGAGCACAAAACAGTTCCACTTAATAACCAATGTAATACTAGCTTGAGTGGCTTCTAAATTTCACCTGTTATAGTGTAAACACCATATGACTGGGCCTAGGTTAGCTAGCTTTATTAGCTTGTTAAAGCATTACCAACCTGCACCTGGAATGCTTTGGTCATTTAGATAAAATGATCCCCATTACTATTCCTGGGGTCCAGCAACATTAATACAGTTACATACATTACATTTCATAACACATTCACTGTGTTCCCTCAGGCCCCTACCACATATCTACAATACACTGTGTTCCCTCAGGCCCCTACTCTACTACCACATATCTACAATACACTGTGTTCCCTCAGGCCCCTACTCTACTACCACATATCTACAATACACTGTGTTCCCTCAGACCCCCTACTCTACTACCACATATCTACAATACACTGTGTTCCCTCAGGCCCCTACTCTACTACCACATATCTACAATACACTGTGTTCCCTCAGGCCCCTACTCTACTACCACATATCTACAATACACTGTGTTCCCTCAGGCCCCTACCACATATCTACAATACACAGTGTTCCCTCAGGCCCCTACTCTACTACCACATATCTATAACACACTGTGTTCCCTCAGGCCCCTACTCCACCACTACAACACACTGTGTTCCCTCAGGCCCCTACTCCACCACTACCACATATCTATAACACACTGTGTTCCCTCAGACCCCTACTCCTGTCCTCTCATCTCCTCTCCCCTCCCCTCCCCTCCCGTCCCATCCTCTTCTCCCCTCCTGTCCTCTCTCCTCCTGTCCTCTCCCCTCCTGTCCTCTCCCCTCCTGTCCTCTCCCCTCCTGTACTCTCATCTCCTCTCCTGTACTGTACTCTCCTCTCCTGTCCAATCCTCTCCTCATCTCCCATACTCTCTGCCAGGCAGGCGGGTGGATGACAGCTGACTAGTCAATTACCATCCCATAATAATAGTATTTAAACCCAGAGTCAGCAGTGTTCTTTTTGACAGTGGCTGACATCACAGAAGCCTCGCTCTTCATAAAAGCGCCAGATTAGTGGCAGCCTATGAATTACCTTAGCGTCATTACCAAAGACCATGTGGCGTTCCCTTTCAGGTCTCTCAAAATAAACTAAAATTGCCTCGTACTATTCTGAAAAAGATTCTCTTTTTTTTTTTTTAATACTCTTTTTGTTGTTAACCAGCAGTTCTCTAAAACTACTTGATAGCTGTTCTTTTCATAGGGAAATAAAAAGGGAGGATTTAACTGTCTGTGACCTGCGGTTACATCTTTGAATTGATGAGTAGGAGAACGGCGAGCAAACGTCGCCGAAGACAACCCTACGTCCCAAACGGCACCCTGCTCCCTTTAACCGGAGCTCTATGGACCACCGTATAGGGAACAGGGTATGGTTTGGGCTTCAGCTCCATTGAAAAAGGGGATACAGCGGGTTTGTTATGTACTGTCCTGTGTGTTCATACAGCACTATCATAACCTAGAGATTACAGCAGTTATGTCTCGTGTTATGAAAGACTGTGGCGGTCATCAAATGGTGTCAGCTGGTTATTGTCATGCAAAAACCTGCCGGTCTAAACAGTTATTTACCCTCAATAAACAGAAACACGTTTAGCATCTCCAGGCCTGCAAGCATACGAGCCACTGATGTTTTCCTGTAACATCTACATAAAACAAAAAAACAGTGATAAATCATTTTAATATTCAGCATCCCAATAAATCCATTAAGTTATTTTAGTCAGGTCCAAAGAAACATTATATGAAGAAAATGTATTTCAGAAGAACAGAATATGAGTTGGCCTACTGTATGTTATCTGGCTATGATATAGACTGTAGACTTGTTCATTTATCAGACTAGATACTGTATGTTATCTGGCTATGATATAGACTGTAGACTTGTTCATTTATCAGACTAGATACTGTATGTTATCTGGCTATGATATAGACTTGTTCATTTATCAGACTAGACACTGTATGTTATCTGGCTATGATATAGACTGTAGACTTGTTCATTTATCAGACTAGATATGCTGATAAGTCCAGTGCCATTAATTGATAGTAAAAAGAAAATACTTGAACTTAGCTAAATAAAATAGAAAGGATCCTTGTGTGATGATCTGAAGTGGCGGAGCGTAAAAAAAAGTGATCATTTGAAACAGGTCCTATATGCTAGATTTAGAGATATTTAGTAACGTTAGTTGTGAATGATCTAAGAGGAAGGACCAAAGACCTCCAGCCATCCAAGCCATAGACTGTTCACTGATGCCATCCAGCAAACATTACCGGAGCGTACAGGCTCCGAGGCAGCTAAACCCCCAAGCCATAAGACTACTAAATAGTCAATTAAAATGGTATCCACTCTATCTGCACTGACTGTCAGTGAGTGAGTGTGTATATATGGTTTGTATATATAGTCGGAGTGTGTAACATGTAACAAATGTAACATGTAACAAATAACATTTTATCTGGAATGTAACATTCTTTGGGGAGTATAGGCAAGACCAGAGATATTCAACTCTTACACTATGAGGTCTGGAGCCTGCTGGTTCACTGTTCTACCTGATAATCAACTGCACCATCTGGTGACCCAGGTCTAAAATCACTCCCTGATTAGAGGGGAACAATGAGATATATATATAAAAATATATAAAAATAAATAAATAATACAGTGGAACTGGCTTGGAGGTCCAGAGTTGAGTTTGAAGAGGATAGACCATATATGTACCAATAAACTGGGTTACACAAGATGGAAGGCCAGTACATGGACAACCTTGGTTTATGTGTACTACACAACAGTGCAATTTTCCAACGCTGTCATTTCCTCAGAAACAAAGGGAATAAAACCCTCTCTCATTGGTGCTCCAGGGAACAAAACACTCTCTCATTGGTGCTCCAGGGAACAAAACCACTCTCTCATTGGTGCTCCAGGGAACAAAACTCTCTCTCATTGGTGCTCCAGGGAATAAAACTCTCTCTCATTGGTGCTCCAGGGAATAAAACTCTCTCTCATTGGTGCTCCAGGGAATAAAACTCTCTCTCATTGGTGCTCCAGGGAATAAAACTCTCTCTCATTGGTGCTCCAGGGAATAAAACTCTCTCTCATTGGTGCTCCAGGGAATAAAACTCTCTCTCATTGGTGCTCCAGGGAACAAAAGCCTCTCTCATTGGTGCTCCAGGGAACAAAAGCCTCTCTCATTGGTGCTCCAGGGAATAAAACTCTCTCTCATTGGTGCTCCAGCTAGGGAAGACAGCTGGCATACTGAAGGCCTGAACTCATGATTGATACGGAGCATGTTGTCTTGGTAGGACATTGACATGTTAGGGAAGACAGCTGGCATACTGAAGGCCTGAACTCATGATTGATACGGAGCATGTTGTCTTGGTAGGACATTGACATGTTAGGGGAAGAAATAATAAAATACCAACCTTTAATAGTATTAAAGTTTGACAAAAACAACTTCTGACAAGATGGCTAGTCCCAAATGAAACCATATTCCCTATTTAGTGCACTACTTTAGACCAGAGCCCTATGGAACCCTATTCCCTATATAGTGCACTACTTTAGACCAGAGCCCTATGGCACGCTATTCCCTATTTAGTGCACTACTTTAGACCAGAGCCCTATGGCACCCTATTCCCTATATAGTACACTACTTTAGACCAGGGCCCTATGGCACCCTATTCCCTATATAGTACACTACTTTAGACCAGAGACCTATGGAACACTATTCCCTATATATATATATATATATATATATAGTACACTACTTTAGCCCAAAGCCCTATGGAACCCTATTCCCTATATAGTGCACTACTTTAGACCAGAGCCCTATGGAACCCTATTCCCTACATAGTGCACTACTTTAGACCAGAGCCCTATGGCACCCTATTCCCTATATAGTGCACTACTTTAGACCAGAGCCCAATGGAACACTATTCCCTATATAGTGCACTACTTTAGACCAGAGCCCTATGGAACACTATTCCCTACAGAGTGCACTACCTTTGACCAGAGTCCTTTGGGCCCTGCCATTTGGGATGGAGGTTGATATCAAAGACTGAGATAGAAGCCGTTGAAATTGGACCAGCCCTAGTCAGAAGACGATACGAAACTGATGGAAACAGAACATTTGTTGGTGAAATTTCTAAAATGTCGACAAAACACGCTAGACACGGTGGGATCGTTTTGTGTCGGTAAAATTCATTATGTGAGAAACGGCGGTGGAAAGGCAACATGTACCAATACCAGAGGGGGAACACTCCCTATATACCACAACATGTACCAGAGGGGAACACTCCCTATATACCACAACATGTACCAGAGGGGGAACACTCCCTATATACCACAACATGTACCAGAGGGGGAACACTCCCTATATACCACAACATGTACCAGAGGGGGAACACTCCCTATATACCACAACATGTACCAGAGGGGGAACACTCCCTATATACCACAAAATGTACCAGAGAGGGAACACTCCCTATATACCACAACATGTACCAGAGGGGGGACACTCCCTATATACCACAACATGTACCAGAGAGGGACACTCCCTATATACCACAACATGTACCAGAGAGGGACACTCCCTATATACCACAACATGTACCAGAGGGGAACACTCCCTATATACCACAACATGTACCAGAGGGGGAACACTCCCTATATACCACAACATGTACCAGAGAGGGAACACTCCCTATATACCACAACATGTACCAGAGAGGGGACACTCCCTATATACCACAACATGTACCAGAGAGGGGACACTCCCTATATACCACAACATGTACCAGAGAGGGAACACTCCCTATATACCACAACATGTACCAGAGAGGGAACACTCCCTATATACCACAACATGTACCAGAGAGGGACACTCCCTATATACCACAACATGTACCAGAGGGGGAACACTCCCTATATACCACAACATGTACCAGAGGGGGAACACTCCCTATATACCACAACATGTACCAGAGGGGGAACACTCCCTATATACCACAACATGTACCAGAGGGGGAACACTCCCTATATACCACAACATGTTGACCAGAGGGGGAACACTCCCTATATACCACAACATGTACCAGAGAGGGAACACTCCCTATATACCACAACATGTACCAGAGGGGGAACACTCCCTATATACCACAACATGTACCAGAGGGGGAACACTCCCTATATACCACAACATGTACCAGAGGGGGAACACTCCCTATATACCACAACATGTACCAGAGGGGGAACACTCCCTATATATCACAACATGTACCAGAGGGGGAACACTCCCTATATACCACAACATGTACCAGAGGGGGAACACTCCCTATATACCACAACATGTACCAGAGGGGGAACACTCCCTATATACCACAACATGTACCAGAGGGGGAACACTCCCTATATACCACAACATGTACCAGAGAGGGAACACTCCCTATATACCACAACATGTACCAGAGAGGAACACTCCCTATATACCACAACATGTACCAGAGGGGGAACACTCCCTATATACCACAACATGTACCAGAGGGGGAACACTCCCTATATACCACAACATGTACCAGAGGGGGAACACTCCCTATATACCACAACATGTACCAGAGAGGGAACACTCCCTATATACCACACATGTACCAGAGAGGGAACACTCCCTATATACCACAACATGTACCAGAGAGGGAACACTCCCTATATACCACAACATGTACCAGAGGGGGAACACTCCTATATACCACAACATGTACCAGAGGGGGAACACTCCCTATATACCACAACATGTACCAGAGAGGGAACACTCCCTATATACCACAACATGTACCAGAGAGGGACACTCCCTATATACCACAACATGTACCAGAGAGGGACACTCCCTATATACCACAACATGTACCAGAGAGGGACACTCCCTATATACCACAACATGTACCAGAGAGGGACACTCCCTATATACCACAACATGTACCAGAGGGGGAACACTCCCTATATACCACAACATGTACCAGAGAGGGAACACTCCCTATATACCACAACATGTACCAGAGGGGGAACACTCCCTATATACCACAACATGTACCAGAGAGGGAACACTCCCTTATATACCACAACATGTACCAGAGGGGGAACACTCCCTATATACCACAACATGTACCAGAGGGGGAACACTCCCTATATACCACAACATGTACCAGAGGGGGAACACTCCCGTATATACCACAACATGTACCAGAGGGGAACACTCCTATATACCACAAACATGTACCAGAGAGGGAACACTGCCCTATATAGCCGTACACAATGTACCAGAGAGGGGAGACCACTCCCTATATACCACACACATGTACCAGAGAGGGGAAACACTCCTTATATACCCACAACATGTTACCAGAGGGGGAACACTCCCTAATATCCCACAACATGTACCAGAAGGGGGAACACTCCCATATAATACCACAACATGTAACCAGAGGGGGAAACCTCCCTATATACGCACAACATGTACCAGAGAGGGGAACACTCCTTATAGACCCACAACATGTACCAGAAGAGGGGAACACCTCCTATATCGACCACAACATGTTGAACCAGAAGGGGGAAACACTCCCTATATACGAGCAACACACATGTACCAGAGAGGGGAAACACTCACTATATCCACAACATGGTTGACCGAAGGGGGAACACACCTATAATACCACAGACATGTACCAGAGAGGGGAACACTCCCTATATACCACCGACACATGTACAAAGAGGAACACGCCCTATATAACCACAACATGTACCAGAGGGGGAACACTCCCTATATACCACAACATGTACCAGAGGGGGAACACTCCCTATATACCACAACATGTACCAGAGGGGGAACACTCCTATAGTACCACAACATGTACAAGAGGGGAACACTCCCTATATACCACAACATGTACCAGAGGCGGAGAACACTCCCTATATACCACAACAGTACCAGAGGGGGAACACTCCCTATATACCACAAACATGTACCAGAGGGGGAAACACTCCCTATATACCACAAACATGTACCAGAGGGGGAACACTTCCCTATATACCACAACATGTACCAGAGGGGGAACACTCCCTATATACCACAACATGTACCAGAGGGGGAACACTCCCTATATACCACAACATTTGACCAGAGGGGAACACTCCCTATATACCACAACATGTCCAGAGAGGGAACACTCCCTATATACCACACATGTACCAGAGGGGAACACTCCCTATATACCCAACATGTACCAGAGGGGGAAACACTCCCTATATACCACAACATGTACCAGAGAGGGAACACTCCCTATATACCACAACATGTACCAGAGAGGGAACACTCCCTATATACCACAACATGTACCAGAGAGGGAACACTCCCTATATACCACAACATGTACCAGAGAGGGAAGACTCCCTATATACCACAACATGTACCAGAGAGGGAACACTCCCTATATACCACAACATGTACCAGAGAGGGAACACTCCCTATATACCACAACATGTACCAGAGGGGGGACACTCCCTATATACCACAACATGTACCAGAGAGGGAACACTCCCTATATACCACAACATGTACCAGAGAGGGAACACTCCCTATATACCACAACATGTACCAGAGGGGGAACACTCCCTATATACCACAACATGTACCAGAGGGGGAACACTCCCTATATACCACAACATGTACCAGAGGGGGAACACTCCCTATATACCACAACATGTACCAGAGAGGGAACACTCCCTATATACCACAACATGTACCAGAGAGGGAACACTCCCTATATACCACAACATGTACCAGAGAGGGGAACACTCCCTATATACCACAACATGTACCAGAGAGGGAACACTCCTATATACCACAACATGTACCAGAGAGGGACACTCCCTATATACCACAACATGTACCAGAGAGGGAACACTCCCTATATACCACAACATGTACCAGAGGGGGAACACTCCCTATATACCACAACATGTACCAGAGGGGGGAACACTCCCTATATACCACAACATGTACCAGAGGGGGAACACTCCCTATATACCACAACATGTACCCAGAGGGGAACACTCCCTATATACCACAACATGTACCCGAGGGGGGAACACTCCCTATATACCACAACATGTACCAGAGAGGGAACACTCCTATATACCACAACATGTACCAGAGAGGGAACACTCCCTATATACCACAACATGTACCAGAGAGGGAACACTCCCTATATACCACAACATGTACCAGAGAGGGAACACTCCCTATATACCACAACATGTACCAGAGAGGGAACACTCCCTATATACCACAACATGTACCAGAGAGGGACACTCCCTATATACCACAACATGTACCAGAGAGGGAACACTCCCTATATACCACAACATGTACCAGAGAGGGAACACTCCCTAATACCCACATGTACCAGAGGGGAACACTCCCCTATATACCACAACATGTACCAGAGGGGGAACACTCCCTATATACCACAACATGTACCAGAGGGGGAACACTCCCTATATACCACAACATGTACCAGAGAGGGAACACTCCCTATATACCACAACATGTACCAGAGAGGGAACACTCCCTATATACCACAACATGTACCAGAGAGGGAACACTCCCTATATACCACAACATGTACCAGAGAGGGAACACTCCCTATATACCACAACATGTACCAGAGAGGGAACACTCCCTATATACCACATGTACCAGAGGGGGAACACTCCCTATATACCACAACATGTACCAGAGAGGGAACACTCCCTATATACCACAACATGTACCAGAGGGGGAACACTCCCTATATACCACAACATGTACCAGAGAGGGGACACTCCCTATATACCACAACATGTACCAGAGAGGGAACACTCCCTATATACCACATGTACCAGAGGGGGAACACTCCCTATATACCACAACATGTACCAGAGAGGGAACACTCCCTATATACCACAACATGTACCAGAGAGGGAACACTCCCTATATACCACAACATGTACCAGAGAGGGAACACTCCCTATATACCACAACATGTACCAGAGAGGGAACACTCCCTATATACCACATGTACCAGAGGGGGAACACTCCCTATATACCACAACATGTACCAGAGAGGGAACACTCCCTATATACCACAACATGTACCAGAGGGGGAACACTCCCTATATACCACAACATGTACCAGAGAGGGGACACTCCCTATATACCACAACATGTACCAGAGAGGGAACACTCCCTATATACCACATGTACCAGAGGGGGAACACTCCCTATATACCACAACATGTACCAGAGGGGAACACTCCCTATATACCACAACATGTACCAGAGAGGGAACACTCCCTATATACCACAACATGTACCAGAGAGGGAACACTCCCTATATACCACAACATGTACCAGAGAGGGAACACTCCCTATATACCACAACATGTACCAGAGAGGGAACACTCCCTATATACCACAACATGTACCAGAGAGGGAACACTCCCTATATACCACAACATGTACCAGAGAGGGAACACTCCCTATATACCACAACATGTACCAGAGAGGGAACACTCCCTATATACCACAACATGTACCAGAGGGGGGAACACTCCCTATATACCACAACATGCACCAGAGAGGGAACACTCCCTATATACCAACATGTACCAGAGAGGGAACACTCCCTATACACCACAACATGTACCAGAGAGGGAACACTCCCTATATACCCAACTGTACCAAGAGGACAATCCGATATACCACACATGTACGAGAGGGGGAACACTCCCTATATACCACAACATGACCAGAGAGGGGAAACACTCCCTATATACCACAACATGTACCAGAGAGGGGAACACTCCCTATATACCAACATGTACCAGAGAGGGAACACTCCCTATATACCACAACATGTACCAGAGAGGGAACACTCCCTATATACCACAACATGTACCAGAGAGGGAACACTCCCTATATACCACAACATGACCAGAGAGGGAACACTCCCTATATACCACAACATGTACCAGAGAGGGAACACTCCCTATATACCACAACATGTACCAGAGAGGGGACACTCCCTATATACCACAACATGTACCAGAGAGGGAACACTCCCTATATACCACATGTACCAGAGGGGGAACACTCCCTATATACCACAACATGTACCAGAGAGGGGACACTCCCTATATACCACAACATGTACCAGAGAGGGAACACTCCCTATATACCACAAGTACCAGAGGGGGAACACTCCCTATATACCACAACATGTACCAGAGAGGGAACACTCCCTATATACCACAACATGTACCAGAGAGGGAACACTCCCCTATATACCAAAACATGTACCAGAGAGGGAACACTCCCCTATATACCACAACATGTCCAGAGAGGGAACACTCCCTATATACCACAACATGTACCAGAGGGGGAACACTCCCTATATACCACAACATGTACCAGAGAGGGACACTCCCTATATACCACAACATGTACCAGAGAGGGAACACTCCCTATATACCACAACATGTACCAGAGAGGGAACACTCCCTATATACCACAACATGTACCAGAGGGGAACACTCCCTATATACCACAACATGTACCAGAGAGGGAACACTCCCTATATACCACAACATGTACCAGAGAGGGAACACTCCCTATATACCACAACATGTACCAGAGAGGGAACACTCCCTATATACCACAACATGTACCAGAGAGGGAACACTCCCTATATACCACAACATGTACCAGAGGGGGAACACTCCCTATATACCACAACATGTACCAGAGAGGGAACACTCCCTATATACCACAACATGTACCAGAGGGGGAACACTCCCTATATACCACAACATGTACCAGAGGGGGAACACTCCCTATATACCACAACATGTACCAGAGGGGGAAACACTCCCTATATACCACAACATGTACCAGAGGGGGAACACTCCCTATATACCACAACATGTACCAGAGAGGAACACTCCCTATATACCACAACATGTACCAGAGAGGGGACACTCCCTATATACCACAACATGTACCAGAGGGGGAACACTCCCTATATACCACAACATGTACCAGAGAGGGAACACTCCCTATATACCACAACATGTACCAGAGAGGGAACACTCCCTATATACCACAACATGTACCAGAGAGGGAACACTCCCTATATACCACAACATGTACCAGAGGGGGAACACTCCCTATATACCACAACATGTACCAGAGAGGGAACACTCCCTATATACCACAACATGTACCAGAGAGGGAACACTCCCTATATACCACAACATGTACCAGAGAGGGAACACTCCCTAGAGAAACACAGTTTTTTGGGAGAAAACCATCAGTAGAGTTGAAAATGGATGGAAACCCATTTTACTAGTATTTTATTCGGTACATGGGAATTTAACTGCAAAAGTTAGTTATTTGTATGTGCACTACATCACGGACAGTGTTTTACCCTCAACAAGTCCATTTGATGGAAACGTCTCTGGTGGGAAAATGTGGACCTTGGTGAAAAGCACTAGATGGGAGTGCCATAGGGCTGGGTAATATGTCAAAATATCATACTACTGTAGTTAAATTAAAATATTGGACAGTATTTTATGTTTTTTTGTTAAGTAAAACATGTTTTTTTTTTTATGAGTAGTGAATAGGGTTGCACACTTGGGGAATTTTCCGTGGGAATATATGGGAATTAACGAAAATATATGCAAATTAATATTAATACCATTTAAATGTAAATGTTTTCTGATTTGTATACATTTACCATATAAGAAAAGAACAAACATTTTACCTTATCAGTAGGCAATTGCAAATTATTAAAAACTTCCAATATAAATAAAATAAATTATATAGTTACGAATTTAACTTTAAATTACATGATTTGACTCTTCAGAAGGGATGATTTCACTGAACAACAAAAGGGAATTTTGATCCCCAATGATCCATCACATCTCCCAAAAACTTTTTCAACATGATGATAAAATGACAGTAAAATGATAGCTTCTAGACTTAAGCTTTGGTTGTCTTCCTCTCAGGCTTCCACGTCTTCTCCCTGGACCTCCTCAATGTCCACCTCCTGAACATCAGACTCTGAGGCCTCATCTTCAATGTCACTTTCCAACCTTGTTGAGGATGGCTCGTTATCAGGCTCAAAAAGCCTCAAATTTGCCCAGATGGCCACCAATTTTTCAACCCTTGTATTGGTCAGTCTGTTGCGAGCTTTGGTATGTGTGTTCCCAAACAAGGACCAGTTGCGCTCTGAGGCAGCTGATGTTGGTGGGATTTGGAGGATGATGGAGGCAACAGGGGAAAGAGCCTCAGATCCACAAAGTCCCTTCCACCAGGTGGCTGATGAGATATGTTGGCATGACTGCCATATCTCATCTCCATCCCAAAGCCCTTGCTTGGAAGAGCACTTCACCAGACTGTGAAGAACCTTGCCCTCATCCAGGCCGAGGTGGCGAGACACGGTAGTGATGACACCATAGGCCTTGTTGATCTCTGCAGCAGACGGGATGCTCTTGCCAGCATACTTGGGGTCCAACATGTATGCTGCGGCGTGTATGGGCTTCAGGCAGAAGTCTTCACGCTTTTTTATGTATTTCAGAACTGAAGTTTCCTCTGCTTGGAGCAACAGTGAAATGAGCAGGGCAGTACGGATTTCTTCTCTTACATCTGCAAGCAGAGTCTGAACATCAGACAGGATGGCATTGTCGCCCTCAATCCATGCAATGGCTACTGCTATAGGTTTCAGGAGTTTCAGGCTGCTTACCACTCTCTCCCAAAATACATAATCCAGGAGGATCCTCTTGATGGGGCTGTCCATATTGGCAGACTGTGATATGGCCATTTCTTGGAGAGACTCCTTCCCCTCCAGGAGACTGTCAAACATGATGACAACACCACCCCAACGGGTGTTGCTGGGCAGCTTCAATGTGGTGCTCTTATTCTTCTCATTTTGCTTGATGAGGTAGATTGCTGCTATAACTTGATGACCCTTCACATACCTAACCATTTCCTTGGCTCTCTTGTAGAGTGTATCCATTGTTTTCAGTGCCATGATGTCCTTGAGGAGCAGATTCAATGCATGAGCAGCACAGCCAATGGGTGTGATGTGAGGGTAGGACTCCTCCACTTTAGACCAAGCAGCCTTCATGTTCGCAGCATTGTCTGTCACCAGTGCAAATACCTTCTGTGGTCCAAGGTCAATGATGACTGCCTTCAGCTCATCTGCAATATAGAGACCGGTGTGTCTGTTGTCCCTTGTGTCTGTGCTCTTGTAGAATACTGGTTGAGGGGTGGAGATGATGTAGTTAATTATTCCTGGCCCACAAACGTTCAACCACCCATCACAGATGTTTGTAATAGAGTCTGCTTTCTCTATGACTTGCTAGAGCTTCCCTAGAACTCTGCATCCAGCAAATGAGTAGATAAAGCATGTCTGGTTGGAGGGGTGTCTGCTGGGCGAAGAACATTCAGAAATCTCTTCCAGTACACATTGCCTGTGAGCATCAGAGGTGAACCAGTTGCATACACAGCTCGAGCAAGACATTCATCAGCATTTCTCTGACTACGTTCCTCCATTGAGTCAAAAACACTTCTGATTCCATTTGGACCATGAGCTGTTACTATTGATAAGGTGTCTGATTCATCATTTTCACCTCAAATAGAAGTAGAGGGACTTTTGTCAGAGGTTGCTTGTTGTGAGCGCTGAGGGAACTTTATGCACTTGGCCAGATGATTCTGCATCTTTGTTGCATTCTTCACATATGATTTGGCACAGAATTTTCAAATGTACACAGCTTTTCCTTCTACATTAGCTGCAGTGAAATGTCTCCACACATCAGATAGTGCCCGTGGCATTTTCCTGTAAAGATTAGAAAGAGTCAAATAAAATACAATTACAGATAAATAGTTGAGTTGTTTAATCTAACTGCTTCTTTGTAAGATAAATGTTTTAAAAATTAAACATGTATGGAAACTGGTGAATTAACACTCCTCAGTTAGCAGGCTCAAGCAAGCTAAAGCCCACATTGTAGCAAAAAACAAGCAGAAATTGTCAACAAGTTGGAAATTATTTAAACACACTTCGCTGTAGGATACTATTTAACAAAAAATGTATATGCCATATAAAATATATTCAACCCACCCAGTATTGTAATCAAAACTTACCAGAAAGAATGTAGTCCTTGGCTCAGACTGTGTAGTAGTGTGGGCTCAATAGCATCTCATTAGTGTGCAAGATCTTGAGAATCAGCTGTACATGTGATGGAAGAATGCACTGTGCATGCAGAGGGTTGCAATTCCATTGAATTGGGGATAGTTTAACCAAAATATGCCACAACACCTAGAATTGCCTTATGTGTATCCCACAAAAAAGGTTCACTGTTATAAGTTAACTTTTTTGATGAATTTAAGCAAAATTCCCAGGCTTAACTTCCCATGGAAAACTTCAGGAAACATTCTGGAAATTTACCGGAAAGTTTCCGACCCTTTGCAACCATAGTAGTGACACATTAAGTGATTTCAAATGGGTCTTTCTCCATTCTGATTTGTTTTATATTGTTCAATTCAACCCAAAATATGTTTCTGCAATTTCCTGCACTAATTTCCACACTGTCACGTAGGTCTGCACAATATGGGCCTTATTGTTAACAACATTTTTGTAATTGCAATTTGACTTGTGATTTAGAGCAAAACACTTTAGTGAACTGTTGAAATAGAATTACTTTTTAAAGTCTATAGAATATCATAGTGGGCACTTTGAATACAGTGTCTTGAGATAAATGAAAATGCCAGGGAGGAGCCATTGTGACAAGGTAGAAACCAAAGTGTTGATAAGTGTTTCCTATATAATCTGTGGCTACATGTAACGTTGTCTTAGCTACTTCAAGTAGCCAACATTCTTGCTTCGTGTATTCCTCCGATTTAGAAGATACTGTTGCACACAAAAAAAAACATGCAAACGTAGGTGTACACCATCACTGGTATTATCAGGCTGTATAGCTAGTTACATTTGCTCTGACTCAATACATGTATTAGTAAGCGATTAGCATTAGCAGCTAACAAGATTTAGGCCCAACTTGCTAATAAAAGACAAACTAGCTGTTTGCAGATGTAAGAAACAAACTAATAGTGTAATTATAGAACACTAGTGGATTTATATTAAGAAGCAAAGTGAAAACAGCATCGTTGTCATCAACATTGTTCCATGTGCTGCATTGACCAGAGACCAGGAAGTTGGTCGAGGAACAACAAACGCGCTCCTTGAGTGACAGTGGGCGTGGCTAGGTCTGTGTGGAAAGCGGCAAGAGAGATCGGAGATGACTCAAGTAGCGAAGTAAACTATAAAAAAAAATGTACGTTACACACAGCGTATCACATTTAAAACAAACCAAACAAACAGTCAAATACCGTATAATAAAAAATAAATAATTAAGTAAAAACACAAACCGGTCTATAACATCAATACCTGTATATAGTAAAACACAGTGTACGTCTCAGACAGTGTAGTGTCATTTGGGACGCAGGGCTCCTGGAAGGTGTTGGTTGTGTATTGGCGGTGCAGGGGGAAGAAACTCACCGATCTGTTTGCGGTACTGATCGACCGGGGCCATTGCAGAGCATGCATCCTTCCTCCCCATCCTCACCTGGGAGGAAGAATAGAAGAGTTAACATTCTGAGGACAGAAAATAGGCCTACGGCTAAATATTACATGTTCCTTAAATACAAAATCTTTAATAAATCAACTGTGGTATTGTATCAAAGCTCTTAGGCCTATACACAATACTGTTTTAGGGATATATAGTGTGACGATAGACGTTTTTTTATCGTTTCATATAATGCTCTACCGTTTATTTCATTGTGTTGCAAATCACACTCTTTCGGGCAATATTTTTTTGTCAATTGGACGTCGCTTTGCGTTCTTCCACACGTGTCTTGTGGAACGAAATTTGCAAAACAAACAAACAAACATGGACAGTGAACTTGACACAGAGACCGTACCTAAAAGAGGGGCTACTTTGGTCGCATGGACGTGGTTTGGGTATGAAAAGACTGACATGGACCAGAAAACCGTCCTCTGCAAAATATGCTGCAGGCCGGTCCCGACAAAAGGCTCAAACACCACTAACCTCCTTTACCACCCATGCAAGAATCATGTGAAACAGTACTACGGATGAGACACAAAAAAGTACAGTCGAGTGCTCAAAACAAACCCCAGACTCAGACGTTGCAAGAGGCTTTTGCCAGCGGCACACCATATGGCAAAGAATCACGAAGATGGAAGGAGATAACAGCTGCCATTACAACTTACATCTGCAAACACATGGCCCCAATTTATATGGTCGAGAAACGGGGGTTTCGTGAGTTGGTGCTGACACTCGACCCAAGATACCAAACGAAAAGAAAAAAAATTGTGGAGTATAATTCAATATTAAATAAGAAATAGGCCTTTACATGTGGCCATTTTAAATAAAGTATGTATTAATTGAATTGACAGAAAATGTGTATATTGTGATATGTATCATTATATGAAATGATCTATAAATCAGGACATGAGATTTTGGCCATGTCGCCCAGCCCTACTCCGTTTAAGATTTGGGGGGGGGGGGGGGGGGGGGGACAGTGCGAGTCAAAGGGCAGGAGTGTTTCTGATGGCATCTAAAACCCCTCTGACCTATTCTCTCTGAAAACAATCCAACTATTGGACCTTTAAAAATCCTCCACCGCTTTGACAAACATTCAGTGTTCTGCAGCAGAAGACATCCTCAGCGAAGAGAGAAAAGAATGATTACAATTTATTTAAATAAAAAGTATGTTTTTTAAAACAAAATGTTCATTGACTAATGCTTTGTAAGCAACAGGTGTAGACATAGTGAAATTTACCATTTACTTCCCAATAATGCCTATCAAAAAAATATATACACAATGAATAAGGATAACTTGGCTATATACAAGGGGTACCAGTACAGAGTCAATGTGCAGGGGTACCAGGTAATAACATGGCTATATACAGGGAGTACCAGGTAATAACATGGCTATATACAGGGAGTACCAGGTAATAACATGGCTATATACAGGGAGTACCAGTACAGAATCAATGTGCAGGGGTACGAGGTAATTGAGGTAGATACAGTGCATTGGGAAAGTATTCCGACCCCTTGACGTTTTCCACATTTTGTTATGTTAGCCTTTTCTAAAATTGATAAGCAAAACAAATCTATCTACACACAATACCCCATAATGATAAAGCAAAAACAGTTAGGAGAAAAACAGCAGGTCAGAAGTTTACATACTCAATTAGTATTTGGTAGCGTTGCCTTTAAAATTGTTTAACTTATTGCGGGTAGCCTTCCACAAGCTTCCCGCAATAAGTTGGGTGAATTTTGGCCCATTCCTCCTGACAGAGCTGGTGTAACTGAGTCAGGTTTGTAGGCCTCCTTGCTCGCACACGCTTTTTCAGTTTTGCCCACAAATTTTCTATAGGATTGAGGTCAGGGCTTTGTGATGGCCACTCCAATACCTTGACTTTGTTGTCCTTAAGCCATTTGCCACAACTTTGGAAGTATGCTTGGGGTCATTGTCCATTTGGAAGACCCATTTGCAACCAAGCTTTAACTTCCTGACTGATGTCTTGAGATGTTGCTTCAATACATCCACAATTTTCCTACCTCACGAAGCAAGTCCCTCCTGCAGCAAAGCACCCCCACAAAATGATGCTGCCACCCCCGTGCTTCACGGTTGGGATGGTGTTCTTCGGCTTGCAAGCATCCCCCTTTTTCCTCCAAACATAACGATGGTCATTATGGCCAAACAGTTCTATTTTTGTTTCATCAAGGTCTACAATTTTTTTCTGAGGTCTTGCCTGATTTCTTTAGATTTTCCTATGATGTCAATCAAAGAGGCACTGAGTTTGAAGGTAGGCCTTGAAATACATCCACAGGTACACCCCCAATTGACGTCAATTAGCCTATCAGAAGTTTCTAAAGCCATGACATTATTTTCTGGAATTTTCCAACCTGTTTAAAGGCACAGTCAACTTAGTGTATGTAAACTTCTGACCCACTAGAATTGTGATACAGTGAATTATAAGTGAAATAATCTGTCTGTAAACAATTGGTGGAAAAATGACTTGTGTCATGCACAAAGTAGATGTCCTAACCAACATGCCAAAACTATAGTTTGTTAACAAGAAATTTGTGGAGTGGTTGAAAAACGAGTTTTAATGACTCCAACCTAAGTGTATATAAACCTGTAATGTAATTTTATATATATATATATATATATATATAAAAATAACTAACACACACATTCTGAAAGGCCCCAGAGTCTGCAACACCACTAAGCAAGGGGCACCACCAAGCAAGCGGCACCATAAAGACCAAGGAGCTCTCCAAACAGGTCAGGGACAAAGATGTGGTGAAGTACAGATCAGGGTTGGGTTATAAAAAAAAAAATCAGACACTTTGAACATCCCATGGAGCACCATTAAATCCGTTATAAAAAAAATGGAAAGAATATGGCATCACAACAAACCTACCAAGAGAGGGCCGCCCACCAAGAAAAACTCACAGACCAGGCAAGGAGGGCATTAATCAGAGAGGCAACAAAGAGACCAAAGATAACCCTGAAGGAGCTGCAAAGCTCCACAGTGGAGATTGGAGTATCTGTCCATAGGACCACTTTAAGCCGTACACTCCACAGAGCTGGGCTTTACGGAAGAGTGGCCAGAAAAAAAAGCCTTGCTTAAAGAAAAAAAATAAGCAAACACATTGTGTGTCCAAAAGGCATGTGGGAGACTGCCCAAACATATGGAAGAAGGTACTCTGGTCAGATGAGACTAAAATTGAGCTTTTTGGCCATCAAGGAAAGCGCTATGTCTGGGCCAAACCCAACACTTCCCATCACCCCGAGAACCATATCCCCAAAGTGAAGCATGGTGGTGGCAGCATCAATCATGCTGTGGGGATGTTTTTCATTGGCAGGGACTGGGAAACTGGTCAGAATCAAAGGAATGATGGATGGCGCTAAATACAGGGAAGTTCTTGAGGGAAACCTGTTTCAGTCTTCCAGAGATTTGAGACTGGGACGGAGATTCACCTTCCAGCAGGACAATGACCCTAAGCATACTGCTAAAGCAACACTCAAGTAGTTTAGTGGTTTAAGGGGCTAACATTTAAATGACTTGGAATGGCCAAGTCAAAGCACAGACCTCAATCCAATTGAGAATCTGTGGTATGACTTATAGATTGCTGTACACCAGCAGAACCCATCCAACTTGAAGGAGCTGGAGCAGTTTTGCCTTGAAGAATAGGCAAAAAAATCCCTGTGGCTAGATGTGCCAAGCTTATAGAGACATATCCCAAGAGACTTGCAGCTGTAACTGCTGCAAAAGGTGGCTCAACAAAGTATTCACTTTGGAGGGGTGAATAGTTATGCACGCTCAAGTTCCGCTTTTTTTGTCTTATTTCTTGTTTGTTTCACAATAATAATAAAAAAAGAAATTGTATCTTCAAAGTGGTAGTCATGTTGTGTAAATCAAATACAACCCCCCCCCCAAAAAAACATCTATTTTAATTCCAGGTTGTAAGGTAACAAAATAGGGGGGTGAATACTTTCGCAAGTCACTGTGTAGACAGGTGTGCCTTTCCAAATGTGTCCAATCAATTGAACTCCAATCAAGTTGTAGAAACATCTCAAGGATGATCCATGGAAACAGGATGCACCTGAGCTCAATTTCTAGTCTCATACCAAAGGGTCTGAATACTTATGTAAAAGGTGTTTTTATTTTCAATACATTTGCAAAAATATTCTTAAAAAAAAAAACTTTTCGCTTTGTCATTATAGGGTATTGTGTGTAGATTGCTGAGGAAAATGTGATTTAATCAATTTTAGAATAAGGCTGTAACGTGACAAAATGTGGAAAAAGTCAAGGGGTCTGAATACTTTCCGAAGGATCTGAACATGGAAATACTTTTTAAAATTTTACTGGGCTGATGTTGCTTGCATCTGAGGGTCAGTCTCCGTGGAGGGAGAGAGCAGCAGACTGAGGGTCAGTCTCAGCGGAGGGAGAGAGCAGCAGGCTGAGGGTCAGTCTCAGCGGAGGGAGAGAGCAGCAGGCTGAGGGTCAGTCTCAGCTGAGGGAGAGAGCAGCAGGCTGAGGGTCAGTCTCAGCGGAGGGAGAGAGCAGCAGACTGAGGGTCAGTCTCAGCTGAGGGAGAGAGCAGCAGGCTGAGGGTCAGTCTCAGCGGAGGGAGAGAGCAGCAGACTGAGGGTCAGCCTCAGCGGAGGGAGAGAGCAGCAGACTGAGGGCAGCCTCAGCGGAGGGAGAGAGCAGCAGACTGAGGGTCCGTCTCAGCGGAGGGAGAGAGCAGCGGCTGAGGGTCCGTCTCAGCTGAGGGGAGAGAGCAGCAGGCTGAGGGTCTGTCTCAGCTGAGGGGAGAGTAGCAGCAGGCTGAGGGTCCGTCTCAGCTGAGGGAGAGAGCAGCAGACTGAGGGTCAGTCTCAGCGGAGGGGAGAGAGCAGCAGACTGAGGGTCAGTCTCAGCGGAGGGAGAGAGCAGCAGACTGGGGTCAGTCTCAGCGGAGGGAGAGAGCAGCAGACTGAGGGTCAGTCTCAGCAGAGGGAGAGAGCAGCAGACTGAGGGGGTCAGTCTCAGCGGAGGGAGAGAGCAGCAGACTGAGGGGGTCAGTCTCAGCGGAGGGAGGAGAGCCAGAGGCTGAGGGTCAGTCTCAGCGGAGGAGAGAGCAGCAGACTGAGGGTCAGTCTCCACGGAGGGAGAGAGCAGCAGACTGAGGGGGTCAGTCTCAGAGGAGGGAGAGAGCAGCAGACTGAGGGTAAGTCTCTCAACATCCCTCCCTTTCCTCCACTGACACTGGCCATAGACACAGTCTTCCAGCTAATGGCGAAACTCAAGTCGCACCACATTATTTCTGCCTCATGCACAAATTCATGTTGTTATTCCTATGAACAGGGAAAGTGAAATATTCCTCGATATTAAAAAAAGACCCAAGCCTCTAATATTAACAGTGCAAGTCTATAGAAAGTCATTCATAACTGCTGCAGTGCTTGTTGTAGCGCTGAGTGGAAATAGGAAGAACGTGCATTTTATGGCTTATAAAAGTGTTGAATACAAAGTGTTGACGGTGCTGAGAAGGAACTTAAACATGAACCTACTCAAAAACAACATATCTTTGCTGTATTTGTTGCCAGTCTCCATCTAGTCATGGTTTTAAACGTTTTAAAATCTCACAGTATCTACTTCTCTGTAGCTTTCTTTAATGCCTGCTACGTTACTGCAGACACGGTCATCTGAGACATCCGATTGGCCAGCGGTAGGTCTATAGTGTACTTGATTTGCTCTCTGGGCCCGCCGGGAAGGCAGAGTTTGTACCTTCAAACACGTGAGTGTTCAAAATGGCAACAGTTCGCCTACCCGGCGCACAGGGAATCGGGTACACCTACTGCCAACAGCCCGAAAATAATACCAAAAAAAATTAGCAACACCACGCTTTATCGTTGTTTTTTTTACAGAAATGTTTGACGAGGAATGCCAGTCGTGATCGACCGGTTGGTGTTTGACGAGGAATGCCAGTCGTGATCGACCGGTTGGTGTTTGACGAGGAATGCCAGTCGTGATCGACCGGTTGGTGACCACTGCTCTAGAAAGTTGAGTGAAGTTCATTCTCATCCTCCTCTCTGCAGTCTCGGAGATACTGAGGGCGAACACAGTTTAAGAGGGAACATTGCTGACTGATGTGGTGAACCCCTCAATGCCATTGGATGAATCCCCGGAACATATTCCAGTCTGTGCTACTGAAACAGTCCTGTAGTTTAGCATCTGCTTCATCTGACCACTTCCGTACTGAGCGAGTCACTGGTACTTCCTGTTTGAGTTGGTGATCTATTGGTTTCTGTGTTGAGTAAAGGTGATCTATGAGTTGTCTCCTCTAGCTGCACAGGTGACATGCTGACAAAAAAAATGATTTAAAACAGTTTTATTTAATTATTCTGTTTTGGGAGGAGTGGAGGTAGAGTATAGATGTGTTCAGGGAATAAGAGGCTCCCTTTGTGTCCCAAATGGCTCCTTAGATAGTACACTACTTCTATCCAGATCCCCATGATGCACTAGGGAATAGGGTGCCATATAGGCCTCAGGCTGAATTAGCGTGTTCAAGAAGAGCTGCTGCTGTGCTCACTGAGAAAAAAGGCGTCTAAATGAGCATCCAAAATGGCACCCTGTTCCCTACTTATGGCACTCTACCCCCTCTGTAGTGCACTTTGGGACGCACCCTAAAACTCAGTACCTACTATATAGGGACTACTGTTTAAAACCCATCTCAAAGCAGAGACGACAGAGCTATGGGACTACTGTTTAAACCCATCTCAAAGCAGAGACATAGCTATGGGACTACTGTTTAAACCCATCTCAAAGCAGAGACGACATAGCTATGGGACTACTGTTTAAACCCATCTCAAAGCAGAGACATAGCTATGGGACTACTGTTTAAACCCATCTCAAAGCAGAGATGACATAGCTATGGGACTACTGTTTAAACCCATCTCAAAGCAGAGACATAGCTTTGGGACTACTGTTTAAACCCATCTCAAAGCAGAGACGACATAGCTATGGGACTACTGTTTAAACCCATCTCAAAGCAGAGACGACATAGCTATGGGACTACTGTTTAAACCCATCTCAAAGCAGAGACATAGCTATGGGACTACTGTTTAAAACCCATCTCAAAGCAGAGACGACATAGCTATGGGACTACTGTTTAAAACCCATCTCAAAGCAGAGACGACATAGCTATGGGACTACTGTTTAAAACCCATCTCAAAGCAGAGACGACATAGCTATGGGACTACTGTTTAAACCCATCTCAAAGCAGAGACGACATAGCTATGGACTACTGTTTAAACCCATCTCAAAGCAGAGACGACATAGCTATGGACTACTGTTTAAACCCATCTCAAAGCAGAGACGACATAGCTATGGGACTACTGTTTAAACCCATCTCAAAGCAGAGACATAGCTATGGTACTACTGTTTAAACCCATCGCAAAGCAGAGACATAGCTATGGTACTACTGTTTAAACCCATCTCAAAGCAGAGACATAGCTATGGGACTACTGTTTAAACCCATCTCAAAGCAGAGACATAGCTATGGGACTTGGTGTTCAACCATCTCAAAGCAGAGGACATAGCTATGGTACTACTGTTTAAACCCATCTCAAAGCAGAGACGACATAGCTATGGGACTACTGTTTAAACCCATCTCAAATCAGAGACGACATAGCTATGGGACTACTGTTTAAACCCATCTCAAAGCAGAGACGACATAGCTATGGTACTACTGTTTAAACCCATCTCAAATCAGAGACGACATAGTATGGGAACTACCTGTTTAAACCCATCTCAAGCAGAGACATAGCTATGGTACTACTGTTTAAACCCATCTCAAAGCAGAGACGACATAGCTATGGGACTACTGTTTAAATCCATCTCAAAGCAGAGACATAGCTATGGGACTACTGTTTAAACCCATCTCAAAGCAGAGACGACATAGCTATGGTACTACTGTTTAAACCCATCGCAAGCAGGAGACATAGCTATGGTTACTACTGTTTAAACCCATCTCAAAGCAGAAGGACAAGCTATGGTACTACTGTTTAAACCATCCAAAGCAGAGGACCATAGCTATGGTACTACTGTTTAAACCCATCTCAAGCAGAGACATAGCTATGGGACTACTGTTTAAACCCATCTCAAAGCAGAGACATAGCTATGGGACTTACTGTTTAAACCCATCTCAAAGCAGAGACATAGCTATGGTACTACTGTTTCAACCCATCTCAAAGCAAGAGACATAGCTATGGTACTACGTTTAAACCCATCTCAAAGCAGAGACATAGCTATGGGACTACTGTTTAAACCCATCTCAAAGCAGAGACATAGCTATGGGACTACTGTTTAAACCCATCTCAAAGCAGAGACATAGCTATGGGACTACTGTTTAAACCCATCTCAAAGCAGAGGCATAGCTAAGGGACTACTGTTTAAACCCATCTCAAAGCAGAGACATAGCTATGGGACTACTGTTTAAACCCATCTCAAAGCAGAGACATAGCTATGGGACTACTGTTTAAACCCATCTCAAAGCAGAGACATAGCTATGGGACTACTGTTTAAAACCCATCTCAAAGCAGAGACATAGCTATGGGACTACTGTTTAAACCCATCTCAAGCAGAGACGACATAGCTATGGGACTACTGTTTAAAACCATCTCAAAGCAGAGACATAGCTATGGGACTACTGTTTAAACCCATCTCAAAGCAGAGACATAGCTATGGGACTACTGTTTAAAACCCATCTCAAAGCAGAGACATAGCTATGGGACTACTGTTTAAACCCATCTCAAAGCAGAGACATAGCTATGGGACTACTGTTTAAACCCATCTCAAAGCAGAGACATAGCTATGGTACTACTGTTTAAACCCATCTCAAAGCAGAGACATAGCTATGGGACTACTGTTTAAACCCATCTCAAAGCAGAGACATAGCTATGGGACTACTGTTTAAAACCATCTCAAAGCAGAGACATAGCTATGGTACTACTGTTTAAACCCATCTCAAAGCAGAGACATAGCTATGGTACTACTGTTTAAACCCATCTCAAAGCAGAGACATAGCTATGGGACTACTGTTTAAACCCATCTCAAAGCAGAGACATAGCTATGGGACTACTGTTTAAACCCATCTCAAAGCAGAGACATAGCATGGGACTACTGTTTAAACCCATCTATCAAAAGCAGAGACTAGCTATGGGACTACTGGTTTAAACCCATCTCAAAGCAGAGACATAGCTATGGTACTACTGTTTAAACCCATCTCAAAGCAGAGACATAGCTATGGGACTACTGTTTAAACCCATCTCAAAGCAGAGACATAGCTATGGGACTACTGTTTAAACCCATCTCAAGCAGAGACATAGCTATGGGACTACTGTTTAAACCCATCTCAAAGCAGAGACATAGCTATGGGACTACTGTTTAAACCCATCTCAAAGCAGAGACATAGCTATGGGACTACTGTTTAAACCCATCTCAAAGCAGAGACATAGCTATGGGACTACTGTTTAAACCCATCTCAAAGCAGAGACATAGCTATGGTACTACTGTTTAAACCCATCTCAAAGCAGAGACGACATAGCTATGGGACTACTGTTTAAAGGCCTTTGCAGCAGGGACCCTATTTTTTCTGGGGTCACCTTTTTTGCCAGAATGTCTGCCGACCCCACCCCAATTCTAATGACACAACGTTACAATTGGCCAATTTAGATTTTTATATCAACAAGATCTCAATTACAACCTCGTGTCCTCTCTCCTCATTCTCAAAACCCATTGGGGTAAAAGGTCAGAGGGGCAGGACCTCCGACTTTCTCATCCAATGGGATTTGAGAAGGAGATTAGAAGAGAGGATGCGAGGAGTGTGCAATTGAGATTTCCCCCAACAAGCTGGATGCAGTCTATCACAGTGCCATCCGTTTTGTCACCAAAGCCCCATATACTACCCACCACTGCGACCTGTACGCTCTCGTTGGCTGGCCCTCGCTTCACTCTCGTCGCCAAACCCACTGGCTCCAGGTCATCTACAAGACCCTGCTAGGTAAAGTCCCCCCTTATCTCTGCTCACTGGTCACCATAGTAGCACCCACTCGTAGCACGCGCTCCAGCAGGTATATCTCACTGGTCACCCCCAAAGCCAATTCCTCCTTTGGCCACCTTTCCTTCCAGTTCTCTGCTGCCAATGACTGGAACAAACTGCAAAAATCACTGAAGCTGGAGACTCATATCTCCCTCACTAGCTTAAAGCACCAGCTGTCAGAGCAGCTCACAGATCACTGCACCTGTACATATCCCATCTGTAAACAGCCCATCCAACTACCTCATCCCCATACTGTATTTATTTATTAATCTTGCTCCTTTGCACCCCAGTATCTCTACTTGCACATTCATCTTCTGCACATCTACCATTCCAGTGTTTAATTGCTATAATTGTAATTACTTCGCCACTATGGCCTATTTATTGTCTTAACTCCCTTATCCTACCTCATTTGCACACACTGTATATAGTCTTTTTCTACTGTATGTTTTGTTTACTCCATGTGTAACTCTGTGTTGTTGTTTGTGTTGCACTGCTTTGCTTTATCTTGGCCAGGTCGCAGATGTAAATGAGAACTTGTTCTCAACGAGCCTACCTGGTTAAATAAAGGTGAAATAAATAAAAGATATGGTCCTAGTCTGAAGAAGCCTGTAGGTGTGTAGACTAACCCTTTGCTTTGAAGACTGAGTAAACAAAAAGGTTTGAGCGTCACAGAGAAAACACTTAGCACCTCCAGCTATACTAAGAAATAGGAGGAAATTATTTTTTAAACAAACCATATGTCCAGTACGGTGGGATTGGTTGATTAGGAAACAGCACTATGCTCTTGTTTTAATTCACTATAAATGTAAACCTGGACAAGGAGGAACGCAAAATCCACAGCAGCCATTTATGACAAAATGTTGGTAGTAATAGTTGTATATTTTCCCTATGCAGTGACTGTGTTGTACAACTCTTCAACATGCATCTCCACTGCAACAGACAGGCTGAACTCAATCATTTAGCTGCACTTTCTGTGCACAATATCGAATGACTACACCCAAATACATATGCTACATTTTGTGCACTTACCTACTCTGTAAGTAGTGTTGCTTATTCAAGTAATTTCTGCATTCTCAGGTTGCCTGTCTGCAGTCCACACACACACGTAAGAGATAATTGACAGATTTGCTGTATTTTGCACCTAATTCTCCCTAAAATGCCAACACACCACTTCCCCAATTATCATTTCCTGGTATTCCACGTCACCACTAATGATAGACAATTTAGCCCTCTAATCAGAGACGAGTATTTGCGGAATTGACCAATAGTAGATTGGAAGGCGGGGCTTACAGACAAAAAAAACAAAAAACAATCGACATGCGCTTCCACTCATCACTAAATGATCTGGGAACGGCTCGGTAAGAAGCTATAGACTCAGAAATAGTGAGCAGGACATTACTAACCACAGAATCACTCGTTTTAGGCTATCTGTAGTGCATGTTTCTGTATAAATGTATTGATATGAGCCTCTCCTCTCCACACTTACCAGACTCTTCTACTGCAGTCGCACGATCAGTCTCCTGGCAATAGATCATCCAACAACCCCTCCTTCTCCTTCTCCTTCTCCTCCTCCTCCTCCTCCTTCTCCTTCTCCTCCTCCTCCTCCTCCTCCTCCTCCTTCTCCTTACCTTACCTTGTCTTGAAGGAAGAGACCGATTTTATCTGTGGTTTAATTAGGACAACATAACATCTGATTCTGTGCAATTTAACTAGGTTTTCAAAGATAAAATGAACTGTTAAATACATTAAAATATGGTAATAGTGTTTTAAAATAGGGTTCAGATATTTGAATATTACACGGTTTTTGGGGGGGATTAACCTACTTAGTCATTACAATATTACAACTATCTTCTCAATAACTAACTACTGAATTAAATAAAAATATCCAGGTATGATTGTAATTCATATAGAGCTACTGAGTTATATCAGGAGGCCTACGTGCTCATCAGATAATACAAATCCCCTCTATATTTCTGTTCTTCTTTGTTTCATGATTTAACAGCCATTTTTACATGTCTCTTTGTTTACTGTGTTGAATGTTATAACCCTCGAATTGCATCTGGTCCTTATTGCTGCCTGGGGGCTGCATGTAGATTACAGAGACTGAGTTTGCCACTGCTTGGAACTTATTGAAGTCTAAACTGTGTCCCAATGGCACCCTATTCTATAAAATACAATATGGGCCCCGGTCATAAGTAGTGCACTATATATAGAGAATAGGATGCCATTTGGGGTGGAGAATCAAATGATTTCCTGCTCTCCAGTGGGTGGCCCATTACCCATGCTGCACAGCGGTAACTAATGGATCTCCGTATAATGTGTCTGGGTAATGTTTTACTTACTGTGGTGCCTGACATCAATAGGGAGCACTTTGACATCGCTTCAGATGGGAGTACTGTAGGTTACAACCAAGTGACATTTGTCAATGCTGCGAGGCCAATTTGTTCTTGTTCCTGTATGTGAAAGAAGGTCTGGAGGCCAGATAAAAAATATAAAAAAAATATGGTCTGTAATTTGAATGGGTTTTAAAAGGGTTTAAAAGGGTTTTTCAAGTGATGTGTCTGTGACATCAAAATTACATAAATGTACCTGCTATTAAATGGTGGCCTGCTGTATATATATTTTTTATGTACACTGAGTGTACAAAACATTAGGAACACGTGCTCTTTCCATGACATCCTTATTGATGTCCACTTAAATCCTCTTCAATCAGTGTAGATGAAAGGGAGGAGACAGGTTAAAGAAGGATTTTTAAGCCTTGAGACAATTGAGACATGGATTGTGTATGTATGCCATTCAGAGTGTGAATGGACAAAGATAAAATATTAAATTGCCTTAGAACGGGGTTACGGTAGTAGGTGCCAGGCGCACCGGTTTGTGTCAATGTAGGTTCCGTCCCTCTCTTCGCTCCAACCTGGGCTCGAACCAGGGACCCTCTGCACACATCAACAACTGACACCCCACGAAGCATCGTTACCCATCGCGCCACAAAAGCCGCGGCTCTTGCAACGCAAGGGGCAACCCTACTTCAAGTCTCAGAGCGAGTGACGTCACTGATTGAAACGCTATTAGCGCGCACCACCGCTAACTAACTAGCCATTTCACATCAGTTACATCAAGGACTGCAACGCTGCTGGGTTTTTCACGCTCAACAGTTTCCTGTATTTATAAAGAACGGTCCATCACCCAAAGGACATCCAGCCAACTTGACACAACTGTGGGGAAGCATTGGAGTCAACATGGGCCAGCATCCCTGTGGAACGCAATCGACACCTTGTAGAGTCAATGCCCCGAAAAAACTGAGGCTGTTCTGAGGGCAGAAAAGCGTCCTCAATATTAGGAAGGTGTTCCTAATGTTTTGTAACATTAAGGACACCTTCCTGATATTGAGTTGAACTCATCCCTTTTTGGAGTTGGAAGTGGACTAAGTGGATTTGCTTGATGAGCAGTTATATGATACAAGGCCCCACCGTTTACTGAAATACACACAGAGTCATTTAATATAGTTATATATTTCCCACGGGTCTGTATTTGTAAATGTGAAAATACATGACTTTCCAAATGGCGCCCTATTCCCTATATAGTTCACTACTTTAGACCAGAGCCCTATGGCACCCTATTCCCTATATAGTGCACTACTTTAGACCAGAGCCCTGTGGCACCCTATTCCCTATATAGTGCACTACTTTAGACCAGAGCCCTATGGCACCCTATTCCCTATATAGTGCACTACTTTAGACCAGAGCCCTATGGAACCCTATTCCCTATATAGTGCACTACTTTAGACCAGAGCCCTATGCCACCCTATTCCCTATATAGTGCACTACTTTAGACCAGGGCCCTATAGCACCCTATTCCCTATATAGTGCACTACTTTAGACCAGAGTCCTATGGAACCCTATTCCCTATATATATAGTGCACTACTTTAGATCAGAGCCCTATGGAACCCTATTCCTTACATAGTGCACTACTTTAGACCAGAGCCCTATGGCACCCTATTCCCTATATAGTGCACTAGTTTTGACCAGAGCTTAGTGCACTATATAGGGAATGCCATTTGGGACACACCCTTAATGAAGACATAAATGTTCTCTCTGAGATCTCATATTGACATTATATGTAAACCAGTTACTTCACTGTTACAGGGGATCAAAGCACAAGTCTTGTTCGATGCAACATTAATACAGTCATGTACCAATATAGTCATGTACCAATACAGTCATGTACCAATACAGCCATGTACCAATACAGTCATGTACCAATACAGTCATGTACCAATACAGTCATGTACCAATACAGCCATGTACCAATACAGTCATGTACCAATACAGTCATGTACCAATACATGCATGTACCAATACATGCATGTACCAATGCAGTCATGTACCAATGCAGTCATGTACCAATGCAGTAATGTACTGTACCTAGATGTGACAGAAACAAAACAACAGTGTAAATGTGTTCAAATTGAAGTTCATCAGTGGAGGTAAATGGCTGGCTGGCTGGCTGGCATGCAGGCAGGCAATTTAGCTTTAACACTCATCATCAGTACCCCTCCACGGCTTCTTCTCTCGCTCTCCCTCCATCCTTCTCTCTCTCTCTCTCCTTCCATCTCTTTGTCATACACACTCATACACTCTCTCTCTCCCCCTTCCCCCTACACTCTCCCTCTTGGCCATTAATTGTGTCATTAAGCAGTCTGCTTGAGGAGCAGAATGCTCCAGGGTACTGAGGTCTAAATGACACCGTCGTCTCAGACGAGACCCAGAGAGGAAGACATGTCAACATGATCTGGGGTAATTGGAGCAGGCGTCGCGTGGGACTGATTCCTTCTGCGACCGAGAGAGTCAGAGACTCTTTAGTAGGCAGACATCTCTCCTTCTTCCTGAGTATTAGATTATAATAAACCTTGGTAAAAACAGTATTAGATTATAAAGTCTATAGAGTATTAGATTATAATAAACCTTGATAAAAACAGTATTAGATTATAAGGTCTATAGAGTATTAGATTATAAAGTCTATAGAGTATTAGATTATAATAAACCTTGATAAAAACAATATTATATTGTTTCATAAATAACAGTCATAGAGTAACAGTGAAGTACTTCACAACAATGTAGAGTGTAGAGAGAGAAAATAGAGAAATAATAGAAAATTAAAACACGTAACAATGCAAGTAATAATAAATGTACAATGAGTAACAATACCTGGTGTATATACACGTGGTACCAGGTAATACCTGGTGTATATACACGGGGTACCAGGTAATACCTGGTCTATATACACGGGGTACCAGGTAATACCTGGTCTATATACACGGGGTACCAGGTAATACCTGGTCTATATACACGGGGTACCAGGTAATACCTGGTCTATATACACGGGGTACCAGGTAATACCTGGTCTATATACACGGGGTACCAGGTAATACCTGGTCTATATACACGGGGTACCAGGTAATACCTGGTCTATATACACGGGGTACCAGGTAATACCTGGTCTATATACACGGGGTACCAGGTAATACCTGGTCTATATACACGTGGTACCAGGTAATACCTGGTCTATATACACGGGGTACCAGGTAATACCTGGTCTATATACACGGGGTACCAGGTAATACCTGGTTCTATTACCGGGTAGACCAGGTAATACCTGGTCTATATACACGGGGTACCAGGTAATACCTGGTCTATATACACGGGGTACCAGGTAATACCTGGTCTATATACACGGGGTACCAGGTAATACCTGGTCTATATACACGGGGTACCAGGTAATACCTGGTCTATATACAAGGGGTACCAGGTAATACCTGGTGTATATACAGGGGGTACCAGGTAATACCTGGTGTATATACAGGGGGTACCAGGTAATACCTGGTCTATATACACGGGGTACCAGGTAATACCTGGTCTATATACAGGGGGTACCAGGTAATACCTGGTCTATATACAGGGGGTACCAGGTAATACCTGGTCTATATACACGGGGTACCAGGTATACCTGGTCTATATACACGGGGTACCAGGTAATACCTGGTCTATATACAGGGGGTACCAGGTAATACCTGGTCTATATACACGGGGTACCAGGTAATACCTGGTCTATATACACGGGGTACCAGGTAATAACATGGCTATATACAGGGAGTACCAGGTAATAACATGGCTATATACAGGAAGTACCAGGTAATAACATGGCTATATACAGGGAGTACCAGGTAATAACATGGCTATATACAGGGAGTACCAGGTAATAACATGGCTATATACAGGAAGTACCAGGTAATAACATGGCTATATACAAGGAGTACCAGGTAATAACATGGCTATATACAGTAAGTACCAGGTAATAACATGGCTATATACAGGGAGTACCAGGTAATAACATGGCTATATACAGGGAGTACCAGGTGATAACATGGCTATATACAAGGGGTACCAGGTAATAACATGGCTATATACAGGAAGTACAAGGTAATAACATGGCTATATACAGGGAGTACCAGGTAATAACATGGCTATATACAGGGAGTACCAGTACTGAGTCGAATTGCAGGGGTACGAGGTAATTGAGGTATATGCACTACATGACTAAAAGTATGTGGACACCTGCTCATCGACCATCTCATTCCAAAATCATGGTCATTAATATGGAGTTGGTCCCCTCTTTTGCTGCTATAACAGCCTCCACTCTTCTGGGAAGACTTTAATATGGAGTTGGTCCTCTCTTTACTGCTATAACAGCCTCCACTCTTCTGGGAAGGCATTAATATGGAGTTGGTCCTCCCTTTACTGCTATAACAGTAAAGGGAGGACCAACTCCATACTAAAGGGAAGACCAACTCCACTCTTCTGGGAAGGCTTTCCCCTAGATGTTGGAACATTGCTGCAGGGGACTTGCTTCCATTCAGCCACAAGACCATTAGTGAGGTTGGGCGCTGACGTTGGGCGATTAGGCCTGGTTTGCAGTTGGCCTTGCTATTCATCCCTAAAGGTATTCGATGGGGTTGAGGTCAGGGCTCCGTGTAGACCAGTCCTGTGTGGCTCAGTTGGCAGAGCATGGCTCTTGCAATGCCAGTGTTGTGGGTGAAGTGTGTTTCATCAATCCAGAGAATGTGTTTCCACTGCTGCAGAGTCTAATAGTGGTGAGTTTTACACAACTCCAGCTATGTTTATACAGGTATCAGCCTCTTTCTCTGGTTAACAGGCTGGATATCTCCTCTGTGTTAATGTTCTCTTGTTAACAGGATGGACATCTCTGTGTTAATGTTCTCTGGTTAACAGGATGGACATCTCCTCAGAAGGATAGCTAAATATTTACCAGGAAAAATTCTTAAGCAAATAACACAAGCTTTAATTGAGAGTCAAGTGAACTACTGTTCTGTGGTCTGGGGAAATGCATCATCAAGTGAAGTTAGGAGGCTGCAGATTGCACAGAACAAAGCAGCAAGGATTGTTTTACGGTGGAGATATGGTTTTTCTGTTGCAGTCATACGCAATGTTCTTGGTTGGTCATCAATCGACAAGATAATTGGAAAAAAACGTGCTTATTTTATTTCATAATATACATCATTTAAAACGGCCAAGTACAATTCACAACGGTAATCAGTTGGTAAGAGACAGACATTCAGTAAATACTAGGAATAGATTGTCCACCATCTATGCGTTATCCAGACAGAAAAGAGAAATAGGCAAAAGAACATTTCGATTTAGAGCAATAAAGAAATGGAATAAATTAACTGAGCAAACCAGAAACCTTTCAATATATACATTTAAACATTTATTTTAAAACAATTTAAATATAATACACAGAAATGTTGTGGGATTACAGTAGATGAAGAATTCATATTTTTTAGATTGATTATTTATTTTTATTACGTTAGTATATTATGTATGTTTGTAATAGTGTGTTATATGTGAAAATGTGTTCGTATATAAATTGTATTTTAATATTTAAGGACTCTTGGAAGATTAGTCCAAATGGGGACTAAAAGAGATCCAAATAAAATAAAATGAAATCAAATCCTCTGTGTTAATGTTCTCTGGTTAACAGGCTGGACAGACACATGCCCTAACCCTAACCCACATGCTGTAATCCTAACCCACATGCTGTAATCCTAACCCACATGCTGTAATCCTAACCCACATGCCCTAAACCTAACCCACATGCCCTAACCCTAACCCACATGCCTTAACCCTAACCCACATGTCCTAACCCTAACCAACATGCCCTAACAATAACCCACATGCCCTAACCCTAACCCACATGCGCTAACCCACATGCCCTAACCCTAACCCGCATGCCCTAACCCACATGCCCTAACCCTAACCCACATACCCTAACCCACATGCCCTAACCCTAACCCACATTCCCTAACCCTAACCCACATGCCCTAACCCTAACCCACATGCCCTAACCCTAACCCACATGCCCTAACCCTATCCCACATGCCCTAACCCCAACCCACATGCCCTAACCCTAACCCACATGCCCTAACCCACATGACCTAACCCTAACCCACATGCCCTAACCCTAACCTACATGCTCTAACCCTAACCCACATGCCTTAACCCTAACCCACGTGACCTAACCCTAACCCACATGCCCTAACCCTAACCCACATGCCCTAACCCACATGCCCTAACCCGCATACCCTAACCCACATGCCCTAACCAACATGCCCTAACCCACATACCCTAACCCTAACCCACATGCCCTAACCCTAACCCACATTCCCTAACCCTAACCCACATGCCCTAACCCTAACCCACATGCCCTAACCCTAACCCACATGCCCTAATCCACATGCCCTAACCCTAACCCACATGCCCTAAACCCTAACCCACATGCCGTAACCCTAACCCACATGCCCTAACCCTAACCCACATGCCCAAACCCTAACCCACATGCCTTAACCCTAACCAACATGCCCTAACCCTAACCCACATGCCCTAACCCTAACCCACATGCCCTAACCCTAACCCACATGCTGTAACCCTAAACCCACATGCCCTAACCCTAACCCACATGCCCTAAACCCAAACCCTAACCCACATGCCCTAACCCTAACCCACATGCCCTAACCCACATGCCCTAACCCACATGCCCTAGCCCACATGCCCTAACCCACATGTCCTAACCCACATGCCCTAACCCACATGCCCTAACTCCCATGTCCTAAACCTAACCTACATGCCCTAACCCACATACCCTAACCCTAACCCACATGCCCTAACCCTAACCCACATGCCCTAACCCTATCCCACATGCCCTAACCCTAACCCACATGCCCTAACCTTAACCCACATGCCCTAACCCTATCCCACATGCCCTAACCCTAACCCACATGCCCTAACCCTAACCCACATGCCCTAACCCACATGCCCTAACCCTAACCCTATCCCACATGCCCTAACCCTAACCCACATGTCCTAACCCCACATGCCCTAACCCTAACCCACATGCCCTAACCGTATCCCACATGCCCTAACCGTATCCCACATGCCCTAACCCACATGCCCTAACCCTAACCCACATGCCCTAACCCTATCCCACATGCCCTAACCCTAACCCACATGCCCTAACCCTAACCCACATGCCCTAACCCTAACCCTATCCCACATTCCCTAACCCCTAACCCACATGCCCTAACCCTAACCCTATCCTACATGCCCTAACCCACATGCCCTAACCCACATGCCCTAACCCACATGCCCTAACCCTAACCCACATGCCCTAACCCACATGCCCTAGCCCACATGCCCTAACCCACATGTCCTAACCCACATGCCCTAACCCACATGCCCTTACCCCCATGTCCTAAACCTAACCTACATGCCCTAACCCACATACCCTAACCCTAACCCACATGCCCTAACCCTAACCCACATGCCCTAACCCTATCCCACATGCCCTAACCCTAACCCTAACCCACATGCCCTAACCCTAACCCACATGCCCTAACCCTATCCCACATGCCCTAACCCTAACCCACATGCCCTAACCCTAACCCACATGCCCTAACCCACATGCCCTAACCCTAACCCTATCCCACATGCCCTAACCCTAACCCACATGCCCTAACCCACATGCCTTAACCCTAACCCACATGCCCTAACCGTATCCCACATGCCCTAACCGTATCCCACATGCCCTAACCCACATGCCCTAACCCTAACCCACATGCCCTAACCCTAACCCACATGCCCTAACCCTAACCAACATGCTGTAACCCTAACCCACATGCCCTAACCCTAACCCTAACCCACATGCCCATACCCTAACCTACATGCCTTAAACCTAACCCACATGCCCTAACCCTAACCCACATGCCCTAACCCTAACCCACATGCCCTAACCCTAACCCACACGCCCTAAACCCAAACCCTAACCCACATGCCCTAACCCACATGCCCTAACCCTAACCCTATCCCACATGCCCTAACCCTAACCCACATGCCCTAACCCACATGCCTTAACCCTAACCCACATGCCCTAACCGTATCCCACATGCCCTAACCGTATCCCACATGCCCTAACCCACATGCCCTAACCCTAACCCACATGCCCTAACCCTAACCCACATGCCCTAACCCTAACCAACATGCTGTAACCCTAACCCACATGCCCTAACCCTAACCCTAACCCACATGCCCATACCCTAACCTACATGCCTTAAACCTAACCCACATGCCCTAACCCTAACCCACATGCCCTAACCCTATCCCACATGCCCTAACCCTAACCCTAACCCACATGCCCTAACCCTAACCCACATGCCCTAAACCCTATCCACATGCCCTAACCCTAACCCACATGCCCTAACCCTAACCCACATGCCCTAACCCTAACCACATGCCCTAACCCTAACCCTATCCCACATGCCCTAACCCTAACCCACATGCCCTAACCCTAACCAACATGCCCTAACCCTAACCCACATGCCCTAACCGTATCCCACATGCCCTAACCCTAACCCTAACCCACATGCCCTAACCCTAACCCACATGCCCTAACCCTAACCCACATGCCCTAACCCTAACCCACATGCCCTAACCCTAACCCACATGCCCTAATCCTAACCCACATGCCCTAACCCTAACCCACATGCCCTAACCCTAACCCTATCCCACATGCCCTAACCCTAACCCACATGCCCTAACCCTAACCCTATCCCACATGCCCTAATCCTATCATGCTGTAATCCTAACCCACATGCTGTAATCCTAACCCACATGCTGTAATCCTAACCCACATGCCCTAAACCTAACCCACATGCCCTAACCCTAACCCACATGCCTTAACCCTAACCCACATGTCCTAACCCTAACCCACATGCCCTAACCCTAACCCACATGCCCTAACCCTAACCCACATGCGCTAACCCACATGCCCTAACCCTAACCCGCATGCCCTAACCCACATGCCCTAACCCTAACCCACATACCCTAACCCACATGCCCTAACCCTAACCCACATTCCCTAACCCTAACCCACATGCCCTAACCCTAACCCACATGCCCCTAACCCTATCCCACATGCCCTAACCCCAACCCACATGCCCTAACCCTAACCCACATGCCCTAACCCACATGCCCTAACCCTAACCCACATGCCCTAACCCTAACCTACATGCTCTAACCCTAACCCACATGCCTTAACCCTAACCCACATGTCCTAACCCTAACCCACATGTCCTAACCCTAACCCACGTGACCTAACCCTAACCCACATGCCCTAACCCTAACCCACATGCCCTAACCCACATGCCCTAACCCTAACCCGCATACCCTAACCCACATGCCCTAACCCACATGCCCTAACCCACATGCCCTAACCCTAACCCACATTCCCTAACCCTAACCCACATGCCCTAACCCTAACCCACATGCCCTAACCCTAACCCTCATGCCCTAATCCACATGCCCTAACCCTAACCCACATGCCCTAACCCTAACCCACATGCTGTAACCCTAACCCACATGCCCTAAACCTAACCCTAACCCACATGCCCAAACCCTAACCCACATGCCTTAACCCTAACCCACATGCCCTAACCCTATCCCACATGCCCTAACCCTAACCCACATGCCCTAACCCTAACCCACATGCCCTAACCCTAACCCACATTCCCTAACCCTAACCCACATGCCCTAACCCTAACCCACATGCCCTAACCCTAACCCACATGCCCTAATCCACATGCCCTAACCCTAACCCACATGCCCTAACCCTAACCCACATGCTGTAACCCTAACCCACATGCCCTAAACCTAACCCTAACCCACATGCCCAAACCCTAACCCACATGCCTTAACCCTAACCCACATGCCCTAACCCTAACCCACATGCTGTAACCCTAACCCACATGCCCTAACCCTAACCCACATGCCCTAAACCCAAACCCTAACCCACATGCCCTAACCCTAACCCACATGCCCTAACCCTAACCCACATGCCCTAACCCTAACCCACATGCTGTAACCCTAACCCACATGCCCTAACCCTAACCCACATGCCCTAAACCTAACCCTATCCCACATGCCCTAACCCTAACCCACATGCCCTAACCCTAACCCACATGCTGTAACCCTAACCCACATGCCCTAACCCTAACCCACATGCCCTAAACCCAAACCCTAACCCACATGCCCTAACCCTAACCCACATGCCCTAACCCACATGCCCTAACCCTAACCCACATGCCCTAACCCACATGTCCTAACCCACATGCCCTAACCCACATGCCCTAACTCCATGTCCTAACCCTAACCCACATGCCCTAACCCACATGCCCTAACACACATGCCCTAACCCTAACAAACATGCCCTAACCCTATCCCACATGCCCTAACCCTAACCCACATGCCCTAACCCTAACCAACATGCCCTACCCCTATCCCACATGCCCTAACCCTAACCCACATGCCCTAACCCTAACCCTATCCCACATGCCCTTACCCTAACCCACATGCCCTAACCCTAACCCACATGCCCTAACCGTATCCCACATGCCCTAACCCTAACCATAACCCACATGCCCTAACTCTAACCCACATGCTCTAACCCTAACCTACAAGCCCTAACCCTAAATCACATGCCCTAACCCTATCCCACATACCCTAACCCTAACCCACATGCCCTAACCCTAACCCACATGCCCTAACCCTAACCCACATGCCCTAACCCTATCCCACATGCCCTAACCCTAACCCTAACCCACATGCCCTAACCCTAACCCTAACCCACATGCCCTAACCCACACATCCTAACCCTAACCCACATGCCCTAACCCTAACCCACATTCCCTAACCCTAACCCACATGCACTAACCCTAACCCACATGCACTAACCCTAACCCACATGCCCTAACCCTAACCCACATGCCCTAACCCTAACCCACATGCACTAACCCTAACCCAAAAGCCCTAACCCTAACCCACATGCCCTAACCCTATCCCACATGCCCTAACCCTAACCCACATGCCCTAACCCTAACCCACATGCCCTAACCCTAACCCACATGCCCTAACCCTATCCCACATGCCCTAACCCTAACCCACATGCCCTAACCCTATCCTACATGCCCTAACCCTAACCCACATGCCCTAACCCACATGCCCTAACCCACATGCCCTAACCCACATGTCCTAACCCACATGCCCTAACCCACATGCCCTAACCCACAGGTCCTAACCCTAACCCACATGCCCTAACCCACATGCCCTAACCCACATGCCCTAACCCTAACCCACATGCCCTAACCCTAACCCACATGCCCTAACCCTAACCCACATGCCCTAACCCTATCCCACATGCCCTAACCCTAACCCACATGCCCTAACACTATCCCACATGCCCTAACCCTATCCCACATGCCCTAACCCTATCCCACATGCCCTAACCCTAACCCACATGTCCTAACCCTAACCCACATGCCCTAACCCACATGCCCTAACCCTATCCCACATGCCCTAACCCTAACCCACATGCCCTAACCCACATGCCCTAACCCTAACCCACATGCCCTAACCCACATGCCCTGGCCCACATGCCCTAACCCACATGTCCTAACCCACATGCCCTAACCCACATGCCCTAACCCCATGTCCTAACCCTAACCCACATGCCCTAACCCACATGTCCTAACCCACATGCCCTAACCCTAACCCACATGCCCTAACCCTAACCCACATGCCCTAACCCTATCCCACATGCCCTAACCCTAACCCTAACCCACATGCCCTAACCCTAACCCACATGCCCTAACCCTATCCCACATGCCCTAACCCTAACCCACATGCCCTAACCCTAACCCTATCCCACATGCCCTAACCCTAACCCACATGCCCTAACCCACATGCACTAACCCTAACCCACATGCCCTAACCCTAACCCACATGCCCTAACCGTATCTGACATGCCCTAACCCTAACCATAACCCACATGCCCTAACCCTAACCCACATGCCCTAACCCTATCCCACATGCCCTAACCCTAACCCACATGCCCTAACCCTAACCCACATGCCCTAACCCTATCCCACATGCCCTAACCCTAACCCACATGCCCTAACCCTAACCCTATCCTACATGCCCTAAGCCTAAACTACATGCCCTAACCCACATGCCCTAACACACACGCCCTAACCCACATGCCCTAACCCTAACCCACATGCCCTAACCCACATGCCCTAACCCACATGCCCTAACCCACATGTCCTAACCTACATGCCCTAACCCACATGCCCTAACCCACATGTCCTAACCCTAACCCACATGCCCTAACCCACATGCCCTAACCCACATGCCCTAACCCTAACCCACATGCCCTAACCCTAACCCACATGCTGTAACCCTAACCCACATGCCCTAACCCTAACCCTAACCCACATGCCCAAACCCTAACCCACATGCCTTAACCCTAACCCACATGCCCTAACCCTAACCCACATGCCCTAACCCTAACCCACATGCCCTAACCCTAACCCACATGCTGTAACCCTAACCCACATGCCCTAACCCTAACCCACATGCCCTAAACCCAAACCCTAACCCACATGCCCTAACCCTAACCCACATGCCCTAACCCACATGCCCTAACCCTAACCCACATGCCCTAACCCACATGCCCTAACCCACATGCCCTAACCCTAACCCACATGCCCTAACCCTAACCCACATGCCCTAACCCACATGCCCTAACACACATGCCCTAACCCTAACAAACATGCCCTAACCCTATCCCACATGCCCTAACCCTAACCCTAACCCACATGCCCTAACCCTAACCAACATGCCCTACCCCTATCCCACATGCCCTAACCCTAACCCACATGCCCTAACCCTAACCCTAACCCACATGCCCTTACCCTAACCCACATGCCCTAACCCACATGCCCTAACCCTAACCCACATGCCCTAACCCTAACCCACATGCCCTAACCGTATCCCACATGCCCTAACCCTAACCATAACCCACATGCCCTAACTCTAACCCACATGCTCTAACCCTAACCCACAAGCCCTAACCCTAAATCACATGCCCTAACCCTAACCCACATGCCCTAACCCTAACCCACATGCCCTAACCCTAACCCACATGCCCTAACCCTATCCCACATGCCCTAACCCTAACCCTAACCCACATGCCCTAACCCTAACCCTAACCCACATGCCCTAACCCACACATCCTAACCCTAACCCACATGCCCTAACCCTAACCCACATTCCCTAACCCTAACCCACATGCACTAACCCTAACCCACATGCCCTAACCCTAACCCACATGCCCTAACCCTAACCCACATGCACTAACCCTAACCCAAAAGCCCTAACCCTAACCCACATGCCCTAACCCCTATCCCACATGCCCTAACCCTAACCCACATGCCCTAACCCTAACCCACATGCCCTAACCCTAACCCACATGCCCTAACCCTATCCCACATGCCCTAACCCTAACCCACATGCCCTAACCCTATCCTACATGCCCTAACCCTAACCCACATGCCCTAACCCACATGCCCTAACCCACATGCCCCTAACCCACATGTCCTAACCCACATGCCCTAACCCCACATGCCCTAACCCACAGGTCCTAACCCTAACCCACATGCCCTAACCCACTTGCCCTAACCCACATGCCCTAACCCTAACCCACATGCCCTAACCCTAACCCACATGCCCTAACCCTATCCCACATGCCCTAACCCTAACCCACATGCCCTAACACTAACCCACATGCCCTAACCCTATCCCACATGCCCTAACCCTATCCCACATGCCCTAACCCTAACCCACATGCCCTAACCCTAACCCACATGCCCTAACCCACATGCCCCTAACCCTATCCCACATGCCCTAACCCTAACCCACATGCCCTAACCCACATGCCCTAACCCTAACCCACATGCCCTAACCCACATGCCCTGGCCCACATGTCCTAACCCACATGCCCTAACCCCATGTCCTAACCCTAACCCACATGCCCTAACCCACATGTCCTAACCCACATGCCCTAACCCTAACCCACATGCCCTAACCCTAACCCACATGCCCTAACCCTATCCCACATGCCCTAACCCTAACCCTAACCCACATGCCCTAACCCTAACCCACATGCCCTAACCCTAACCCCACATGCCCTAACCCTAACCCTATCCCACATGCCCTAACCCTAACCCACATGCCCTAACCCACATGCACTAACCCTAACCCACATGCCCTAACCCTAACCCACATGCCCTAACCGTATCTGACATGCCCTAACCCTAACCATAACCCACATGCCCTAACCCTAACCCACATGCCCTAACCCTATCCCACATGCCCTAACCCTAACCCACATGCCCTAACCCTAACCCACATGCCCTAACCCTATCCCACATGCCCTAACCCTAACCCACATGCCCTAACCCTAACCCTATCCTACATGCCCTAAGCCTAAACAACATGCCCTAACCCACATGCCCTAACACACACGCCCTAACCCACATGCCCTAACCCTAACCCACATGCCCTAACCCACATGCCCTAACTCACATGTCCTAACCTACATGCCCTAACCCACATGCCCTAACCCACATGTCCTAACCCTAACCCACATGCCCTAACCCACATGCCCTAACCCACATGCCCTAACCCTAACCCACATGCCCTAACCCTAACCCACATGCTGTAACCCTAACCACATGCCCTAACCCCTAACCCTAACCCACATGCCCAAACCCTAACCCACATGCCTTAACCCTAACCCACATGCCCTAACCCTAACCCTCATGCCCTAACCCTAACCCTAACCCTAACCCACATGCTGTAACCCTAACCCACATGCCCTAACCCCTAACCCACATGCCCTAAACCCAAACCCTAACCCACATGCCCTAACCCTAACCCACCATGCCCTAACCCACATGCCCTAACCCACATGCCCTAACCCTAACCCACATGCCCTAACCCACATGCCCTAACCCACATGCCCTAACCCACATGCCCTAACCCACATGCCCTAACCTAACCCACATGCCCTAACCCTATCCCACATGCCCTAACCTTAATCCTAACCCACATGCCCTAACCCTAACCCACATGCCCTAACCCACATGCCCTAACCCACATGTCCTAACCCACATGCCCTAACCCACATGCCCTAAACCACATGTCCTAACCCTAACCCACATGCCCTACCCCACATGCCCTAACCACAAGCCCTAACCCTAACCACATGCCCTAACCCTAACCCACATGCCCTAACCCTATCCCACATGCCCTAACCCTAACCCTAACCCACATACCCTAACCCACATGCCCTAACCCTATCCCACATGCCCTAACCCTAACCCACATGCCCTAACCCTAACCCACATGCCCTAACCCTAACCCACATGCCCTAACCCTAACCCACATGCCCTAACCCCTAACCCACATGCCCTAACCGTATCCCACATGCCCTAACCCCTAACCCACATGCCCTAAACCTATCCCACATGCCCTAACCCTAACCCACATGCCCTAACCCTAACCCTATCCCACATGCCCTAACCATAACCCACATGCCCTAACCCTATCCTACATGCCCTAACCCTAACCCACATGCCCTAACCCTAACCCACATGCCCTAATCCTAACCCACATGCCCTAACCCTATCCCACATGCCCTAACCCTAACCCTAACCCACATGCCCTAACCCTAACCCACATGCCCTAACCCACATGCCCTAACCCTAACCCCACATGCCCTAACCCTAACCCACATGCTGTAACCCTAACCCACATGCCCTAACCCTAACCCTAACCCACATGCCCAAACCCTAACCCGCATGCCTTAACCCTAACCCACATGCCCTAACCCTAACCCACATGCCCTAACCCTAACCCACATGCCCTAACCCTAACCCACATGCTGTAACCCTAACCCACATGCCCTAACCCTAACCCACATGCCCTAAACCCAAACCCTAACCCACATGCCCTAACCTTAACCCACATGCCCTAACCCACATGCCCTAACCCTAACCCACATGCCCTAACCCACATGTCCTAACCCACATGCCCTAACCCACATGCCCTAACCCACATGTTCTAACCCTAACCCACATGCCCTAGCCCACATGCCCTAACCCACATGCCCTAACCCTAACCAACATGCCCTAACCCTAACCCACATGCCCTAACCCTATCCCCACATGCCCTAACCCTAACCCTAACCCACATGCCCTAACCCTAACCCACATGCCCTAACCCACATGCCCTAACCCACATGTCCTAACCCACATGCCCTAACCCACATCCCCTAACCCATATGTCCTAACCCTAACCCACATGCCCTAACCCACATGCCATAACCCACATGCCCTAACCCTAACCCACATGCCCTAACCCTAACCCACATGCCCTAACCCTAGCCCTAACCCACATGCCCTAAACCTAACCCACATGCCCTAACCCTATCCCACATGCCCTAACCCTAACCCACATGCCCTAACCCTAACCCACATGCCCTAACCCTAACCCACATGCCCTAACCCTAACCCTATCCCACATGCCCTAACCCACATGCCCTAACCCTAACCCACATGCCCTAACCGTATCCCACATGCCCTAACCCTAACCCTAACCCACATTCCCCAACCCTAACCCACATGCCCTAACCGTATCCCACATGCCCTAACCCTAACCCACATTCCCTAACCCTATCCCACATGCCCTAACCCTAACCCACATGCCCTTACCCACATGCCCTAACCCTAACCCACATGCCCTAACCCTAACCCACATGCCCTAATCCTAACCCACATGCCCTAACTGTATCCCACATGCCCTAACCCACATGCCCTAACCCACATGCCCTAACCCTAACCCACATGCCCTAACCCACATTCCCTAACCCACATGCCCTAACCCACGTGCCCTAACCCACATGCCCTAACCCTAACCCTAACACACATGCCCTAACCCTAACCCACATGCCCTAACCCACATGCCCTAACCCACATGCCCTAACCCTAACCCACATACCCTAACCCACATGCCCTAACCCACATGCCCTAACCCTACCCATATGCCCTAACCCTAACCCAAATACCCTAACCCACATGCCCTAACGCACATTGCCTAACCCTAACCCACATGCCCTAACCCTAACCCACATGCCCTAACCCTAACCCACATGCCCTAACCCTAACCCACATGCCCTAACCCTAACCCACATGCCCTAACCCTAACCCTATCCCACATGCCCTAACCCTAACCCACATGCCCTAACCCTAACCCTATCCCACATGCCCTAACCCTAACCCACATGCCCTAACCCACATGCCCTAACCCTAACCCCCACATGCCCTAACCCACATGCCCTAACCCACATGTCCTAACCCACATGCCCTAACCCACATGCCCTAAACCACATGTCCTAACCCTAACCCACATGCCCTAACCCACATGCCCTAACCCACATGCCCTAACCCTAACCCACATGCCCTAACCCTAACCCACATTGCCCTAACCCTATCCCACATGCCCTAACCCTAACCCTAACCCACATGCCCTAACCCTAACCCACATGCCCTAACCCTATCCCACATGCCCTAACCCTAACCCACATGCCCTAACCCTAACCCACAGCCCTAACCCCTAACCCTAACCCACATGCCCTAACCCTAACCCTATCCCACATGCCCTAACCCTAACCCACATGCCCTAACCCTAACCCACATGCCCTAACCGTATCCCACATGCCCTAACCCTAACCTACATGCCCTAAACCTATCCCACATGCCCTAACCCTAACCCACATGCCCTAACCCTAACCCTATCCCACATGCCCTAACCATAACCCACATGCCCTAACCCTATCCTACATGCCCTAACCCTAACCCACATGCCCTAACCCTAACCCACATGCCCTAACCCTAACCCACATGCCCTAACCCTATCCCACATGCCCTAACCCTAACCCCACATGCCCTAACCCTAACCCACATGCCCTAACCCACATGCCCTAACCCTAACCCACATGCCCTAACCCTAACCCACATGCTGTAACCCTGACCCACATGCCCTAACCCTAACCCTAACCCACATGCCCAAACCCTAACCCGCATGCCTTAACCCTAACCCACATGCCCTAACCCTAACCCACATGCCCTAACCCTAACCCACATGCTGTAACCCTAACCCACATGCCCTAACCCTAACCCACATGCCCTAAACCCAAACCCTAACCCACATGCCCTAACCTTAACCCACATGCCCTAACCCACATGCCCTAACCCTAACCCACATGCCCTAACCCACATGCCCTAATCCACATGTCCTAACCCACATGCCCTAACCCACATGTTCTAACCCTAACCCACATGCCCTAGCCCACATGCCCTAACCCACATGCCCTAACCCTAACCCACATGCCCTAATCCTAACCCACATGCCCTAACTGTATCCCACATGCCCTAACCCACATGCCCTAACCCACATGCCCTAACCCTAACCCACATGCCCTAACCCACATTCCCTAACCCACATGCCCTAACCCACGTGCCCTAACCCACATGCCCTAACCCCTAACCCTAACACACATGCCCTAACCCTAACCCACATGCCCTAACCCACATGCCCTAACCCACATGCCCTAACCCTAACCCACATACCCTAACCCACATGCCCTAACCCACATGCCCTAACCCTACCCATATGCCCTAACCCTAACCCAAATACCCTAACCCACATGCCCTAACGCACATTGCCTAACCCTAACCCACATGCCCTAACCCTAACCCACATGCCCTAACCCTAACCCACATGCCCTAACCCTAACCCACATGCCCTAACCCTAACCCACATGCCCTAACCCTAACCCTATCCCACATGCCCTAACCCTAACCCACATGCCCTAACCCTAACCCTATCCCACATGCCCTAACCCTAACCCACATGCCCTAACCCACATGCCCTAACCCTAACCCACATGCCCTAACCCCACATGCCCTAACCCACATGTCCTAACCCACATGCCCTAACCCACATGCCCTAAACCACATGTCCTAACCCTAACCCACATGCCCTAACCCACATGCCCTAACCCACATGCCCTAACCCTAACCCACATGCCCTAACCCTAACCCACATGCCCTAACCCTATCCCACATGCCCTAACCCTAACCCTAACCCACATGCCCTAACCCTAACCCACATGCCCTAACCCTATCCCACATGCCCTAACCCTAACCCACATGCCCTAACCCTAACCCACATGCCCTAACCCCTAACCCCTAACCCACATGCCCTAACCCTAACCCTATCCCACATGCCCTAACCCTAACCCACATGCCCTAACCCTAACCCACATGCCCTAACCGTATCCCACATGCCCTAACCCTAACCTACATGCCCTAAACCTATCCCACATGCCCTAACCCTAACCCACATGCCCTAACCCTAACCCTATCCCACATGCCCTAACCATAACCCACATGCCCTAACCCTATCCTACATGCCCTAACCCTAACCCACATGCCCTAACCCTAACCCACATGCCCTAATCCTAACCCACATGCCCTAACCCTATCCCACATGCCCTAACCCTAACCCACATGCCCTAACCCTAACCCACATGCCCTAACCCACATGCCCTAACCCTAACCCACATGCCCTAACCCTAACCCACATGCTGTAACCCTGACCCACATGCCCTAACCCTAACCCTAACCCACATGCCCAAACCCTAACCCGCATGCCTTAACCCTAACCCACATGCCCTAACCCTAACCCACATGCCCTAACCCTAACCCACATGCTGTAACCCTAACCCACATGCCCTAACCCTAACCCACATGCCCTAAACCCAAACCCTAACCCACATGCCCTAACCTTAACCCACATGCCCTAACCCACATGCCCTAACCCTAACCCACATGCCCTAACCCACATGCCCTAATCCACATGTCCTAACCCACATGCCCTAACCCACATGTTCTAACCCTAACCCACATGCCCTAGCCCACATGCCCTAACCCACATGCCCTAACCCTAACCACATGCCCTAATCCTAACCCACATGCCCTAACCCTATCCCACATGCCCTAACCCTAACCCACATGCCCTAACCCTAACCCACATGCCCTAACCCACATGCCCTAACCCTAACCCACATGCCCTAACCCTAACCCACATGCTGTAACCCTGACCCACATGCCCTAACCCTAACCCTAACCCACATGCCCAAACCCTAACCCGCATGCCTTAACCCTAACCCACATGCCCTAACCCTAACCCCACATGCCCTAACCCTAACCCACATGCCCTAACCCTAACCCACATGCCCTAACCCTAACCCACATGCTGTAACCCTAACCCACATGCTCTAACCCTAACCCACATGCCCTAAACCCAAACCCTAACCCACATGCCCTAACCCTAACCCACATGCCCTAACCCACATGCCCTAACCCACATGCCCTAACCCTAACCCACATACCCTAACCCACATGCCCTAACCCACATGCCCTAACCCTACCCATATGCCCTAACCCTAACCCAAATACCCTAACCCACATGCCCTAACGCACATTGCCTAACCCTAACCCACATGCCCTAACCCTAACCCACATGCCCTAACCCTAACCCACATGCCCTAACCCTAACCCACATGCCCTAACCCTAACCCACATGCCCTAACCCTAACCCTATCCCACATGCCCTAACCCTAACCCACATGCCCTAACCCTAACCCTATCCCACATGCCCTAACCCTAACCCACATGCCCTAACCCACATGCCCTAACCCTAACCCACATGCCCTAACCCACATGCCCTAACCCTAACCCACATGCCCTAACCCTATCCCACATGCCCTAACCCTAACCCACATGCCCTAACCCTAACCCACATGCCCTAAATCACATGCCCTAACCCTAACCCACATGCCCTAACCCACATGCCCTAACCCACATGCCCTAACCCTAACCCTAACCCACATGCCCTAACCCTAACCCACATGCCCTAACCCACATGCCCTAACCCACATGCCCTTACCCTAACCCACATGCCCTAACCCTAACCCACATGCCCTAACCCACATGCCCTAACCCACATGCCCTTACCCTAACCCACATGCCCTAACCCTAACCCACATGCCCTTACCCTAACCCACATGACCTAACCCTAACCCACATGCCCTAACCCTAACCCACATGCCCTAACCCACATGCCCTAGCCCTAACCCACATGCCCTAACCCACATGCCCTAGCCCTAACCCACTTGCCCTAACCCTAACCCACATGCCCTAACCCTATCCCACATGCTCTAACCCACATGCCCTAACCCTAACCCACATGCCCTAACTCTAACCCACATGCTGTAACCCTAACATACATGCCCTAACCCACATGCCCTAACCCACATGCCCTAACCCTAACCCACATGCCCTAACCCTAACCCACATGCCCTAACCCACATGCCCTAACCCTAACCCACATGCTCTAACCCTAACCCACATGCCCTAACCAACATGCCCTAACCCTAACCCACATGCCCTAACCCACATGCCCTAACCCACATGCCCTAACCCTAACCCACATGCCCTAACCCACATGCCCTAACCCTAACCCACATGCCCTAACCCAAATGCCCTAACCCACATGCCCTAATCCTAACCCTATCCCATTTGCCCTAACCCTAACCCACATGCCCTAACCCTAACCCTACCCCTAACCCTAACCCACATGCCCTAACCCACGCCCTAACCCTAACCCACATGCCCTAACCCACATGCCCTAACCCACATGCCCTAACCCTAACCCACATGCCCTAACCCACATGCCCTAACCCACATGCCGTAACTCACATGCCTTAACCCACATGCCCTAACCCACATGCCCTAACCCTAACCCACATGCCCTAACCCACATGCCCTAACCCACATGCCCTAACCCACATGCCCTAACCCTAACCCACATGCCCTAACCCTAACCCACATGCCCTAACCCACATGCCCTAACCCACATGCCCTAACCCTAACCCACATACCCTAACCCACATGCCCTAACCCACATGCCCTAACCCTAACCCATATGCCCTAACCCCAACCCACATACCCTAACCCACATGCCCTAACGCACATTGCCTAACCCTAACCCACATGCCCTAACCCTAACCCACATGCCCTAACCCTAACCCACATGCTGTAACCCTAACCCACATGCCCTATCCCTAACCCACATGCTGTAACCCACATGCCCTATCCCTAACCCACATGCCCTAACCCACATGCCCTAACCCACATGCCCTAACCCTAACCCACATGCCCTAACCTTAACCTACATGCCCTAACCCTAACCCACATACCCTAACCCACATGCCCTAACTCTAACCCACATGCCCTAACCCACATGCCCTAACCCTAACCCACATGCCCTAACCCTAACCCACATACCCTAACCCACATGCCCTAACCCTAACCCACATGCCCTAACCCACATGCCCTAACCCTAACCCACATGCCCTAACCCACATGCCCTAACCCTAACCCACATGCCCTAACCCTAACCCACATGCCCTAACCCTAACCCACATGCCCTAACCCACATGCCCTAACCCTAACCCACATGCCCTAACCCTAACCCACATGCCCTAACCCTAACCCACATGCCCTAACCCACATGCCCTAACCCACATGCCCTAACCCTAACCCTAACCCACATGCCCTAACCCTAACCCACATGCCCTAACCCTAACCCACATGCCCTAACCCTAACCCACATGCCCTAACCCTAACCCACATGCTGTAACCCTAACCCACATGCCCTAACCCTAACCCACATGCCCTTACCCTAACCCACATGCCCTAACCCTAACCCACATGCCCTAACCCTAACCCACATGCCCTAACCCTAACCCACATGCCCTAACCCTAACCACATGCCCTAACCCTAACCCACATGCCCTAACCCTAACCCACATGCCCTAACCCTAACCCACATGCTGTAACCCTAACCCACATGCCCTAACCCTAACCCACATGCCCTAACCCACATGCCCTAACCCACATGCCCTAACCCTAACCCACATGCCCTAACCCTAACCCACATGCTGTAACCCTAACCCACATGCCCTAACCCTAACCCACGCCCTAACCCTAACCCACATGCCCTAACCCACATGCCCTAACCCACATGCCCTAACCCTAACCCACATGCCCTAACCCACATGCCCTAACCCACATGCCGTAACTCACATGCCTTAACCCACATGCCCTAACCCACATGCCCTAACCCTAACCCACATGCCCTAACCCACATGCCCTAACCCACATGCCCTAACCCACATGCCCTAACCCTAACCCACATGCCCTAACCCTAACCCACATGCCCTAACCCACATGCCCTAACCCACATGCCCTAACCCTAACCCACATACCCTAACCCACATGCCCTAACCCACATGCCCTAACCCTAACCCATATGCCCTAACCCTAACCCACATACCCTAACCCACATGCCCTAACGCACATTGCCTAACCCTAACCCACATGCCCTAACCCTAACCCACATGCCCTAACCCTAACCCACATGCCCTAACCCTAACCCACATGCTGTAACCCTAACCCACATGCCCTATCCCTAACCCACATGCTGTAACCCACATGCCCTATCCCTAACCCACATGCCCTAACCCACATGCCCTAACCCACATGCCCTAACCCTAACCCACATGCCCTAACCTTAACCTACATGCCCTAACCCTAACCCACATACCCTAACCCACATGCCCTAACTCTAACCCACATGCCCTAACCCACATGCCCTAACCCTAACCCACATGCCCTAACCCTAACCCACATACCCTAACCCACATGCCCTAACCCTAACCCACATGCCCTAACCCACATGCCCTAACCCTAACCCACATGCCCTAACCCACATGCCCTAACCCTAACCCACATGCCCTAACCCTAACCCACATGCCCTAACCCTAACCCACATGCCCTAACCCACATGCCCTAACCCTAACCCACATGCCCTAACCCTAACCCACATGCCCTAACCCTAACCCACATGCCCTAACCCACATGCCCTAACCCACATGCCCTAACCCTAACCCTAACCCACATGCCCTAACCCTAACCCACATGCCCTAACCCTAACCCACATGCCCTAACCCTAACCCCACATGCCCTAACCCTAACCCACATGCTGTAACCCTAACCCACATGCCCTAACCCTAACCCACATGCCCTAACCCTAACCCACATGCCCTAACCCTAACCCACATGCCCTAACCCTAACCCACATGCCCTAACCCTAACCCACCCTACCCACATGCCCTAACCCTAACCACATGCCCTAACCCTAACCCACATGCCCTAACCCTAACACACATGCCCTAACCCTAACCCACATGCTGTAACCCTAACCACATGCCCTAACCCTAACCCACATGCCCTAACCCACATGCCCTAACCCACATGCCCTAACCCTAACCCACATGCCCTAACCCTAACCCACATGCTGTAACCCTAACCCACATGCCCTAACCCTAACCCACATGCCCTAACCCTAACCCACATGCCCTAACCCTAACCCACATGCCCTAACCCACATGCCCTAACCCACATGCCCTAACCCTAACCCACATGCCCTAACCCTAACCCACATGCCCTAACCCTAACCCACATGCCCTAACCCTAACCCACATGCTGTAACCCTAACCCACATGCCCTAACCCACATGCCCTAACCCTAACCCACATGCTGTAACCCTAACCCACATGCCCTAACCTTAACCCACATGCCCTAACCCTAACCCACATGCCCTAACCCTAACCCACATTCCCTAACCCTAACCCACATGCCGTATCAGGCTCCTCCACAGGTAGCCTAGTGGTTAGAGTGTAGAGGAGGCAGGTAGCCTAGTGGTTAGAGTGTAGGGGAGGCAGGTAGCCTAGTGGTTAGAGTGTAGAGGAGGCAGGTAGACTAGTGGTTAGAGTGTAGAGGAGGCAGGTAGCCTAGTGGTTAGAGTGTAGAGGTGGCAGGTAGCCTAGTGGTTAGAGTGTAGAGGTGGCAGGTAGCCTAGTGGTTAGAGTGTAGAGGAGGCAGGTAGCCTAGTGGTTAGAGTGTAGAGGAGGCAGGTAGCCTAGTGGTTAGAGTGTAGAGGAGGCAGGTAGACTAGTGGTTAGAGTGTAGAGGAGGCAGGTAGCCTAGTGGTTAGAGCGTAGAGGAGGCAGGTAGCCTAGAGGTTAGAGCGTAGAGGTGGCAGGTAGACTAGTGGTTAGAATGTAGAGGTGGCAGGTAGCCTAGTGGTTAGAGTGTAGAGGAGGCAGGTAGCCTCGTGGTTAGAGTGTAGAGGAGACAGGTAGCCTCGTGGTTAGAGTGTAGAGGAGGCAGGTAGACTAGTGGTTAGAGTGTAGAGGAGGCAGTTAGCCTAGTGGTTAGAGCGTTGGCCCAGTAACCGAAAGGTTGCTGGATCGAAACCCCGAGCTGACGAGGTAAAAATCTGTACTATACTGTAGCATAGTATACCCTGGCTGGACTAAAACATAATGAACAATGGGTATTATTTTATATTGTAATATTCTGTAGCATAGCATACCCTAGCTGGGTATTATTTTATATTGTATTAAACTGTAATATTTTGTGGCATAGCATACCCTGGCTGGATTAAAACATAGTGTACTTTGAGTACTGTACTATACTGTACTGTACTATAGTGTACTATGCTGTACAATACTGTACTATGCTGTACTATGCTGTACTGTACTGTACTGTACTATACTGTACTGTACTATGCTGTACTATGCTGTACTGTACTGTACTGTACTATACTGTACTGTACTGTACTATGCTGTACTATGCTGTACTGTACTGTACTATGCTGTACTATACTGTACTGTACTATACTGTACTATGCTGTACTATACTGCACCGTGCAGTACACAACCTTTGTGTTGTATTCCTCTTTCTACATGTCGAGCCGCCTGCCTCAAACTCCAGCATTCAAATCAAATTTTATTTGTCATATGCCATAATACAACAGATGAAGACTTTGCAGTGAAATGCTTACGAGCCCTTTCCTAACAATGAGTTAAAAACCTTTCCCAACAATGAGATAAAAACCTTTCCCAACAATGAGTTAAAAACCTTTCCCAACAATGAGTTAAAAACCTTTCCCAACAATGAGTTAAAAACCTTTCCCAACAATGAGTTAAAAACCTTTCCCAACAGTTAAAAACCTTTCCCAACAATGAGTTAAAAACCTTTCCCAACAATGAGTTAAAAACCTTTCCCAACAATGAGTTAAAAACCTTTCCCAACAATGAGTTAAAAACCTTTCCTAACAATGAGTTAAAAACCTTTCCCAACAATGAGTTAAAAACCTTTCCCAACAATGAGATAAAAACCTTTCCCAACAATGAGTTAAAAACCTTTCCCAACAAATGAGTTAAAAACCTTTCCCAACAATGAGTTAAAAACCTTTCCCAAAAATGAGTTAAAAACCTTTCCCAACAATGAGTTAAAAACCTTTCCCAACAGTTAAAAACCTTTCCCAACAATGAGTTAAAAACCTTTCCCAACAATGAGTTAAAAACCTTTCCCAACAGTTAAAAACCTTTCCCAACAATGAGTTAAAAACCTTTCCCAACAATGAGATAAAAACCTTTCCCAACAATGAGTTAAAAACCTTTCCTAACAATGAGATAAAAACCTTTCCCAACAATGAGTTAAAAACCTTTCCCAACAATGAGTTAAAAACCTTTCCCAACAATGAGTTAAAAACCTTTACCAACAGTTAAAAACCTTTCCCAACAGTTAAAAAGTACGAACATTTGCAAATAAAAATATTAAATAATAACACAATAAAATAATTAAATAATAATAATAAATAAAATTAGCGAGGCCTTCAGAAAGTATTCCTTTCCTTGACTTTTTCCACATTTTGTTGTTTTGCAGCCTCAATTTAAAACAGATTATATTGAGATTGTTTGTCACTGGTTTACACACAATACCCCATAATGTCAAAGTGGAATTAGGTTTTTGAAAAGCTTAAATTTCTTGAGTGAATAAGTATTCAACCCCTTTGTTATGGCGAGCATAAATAAGTTCAGAAGTATAAATGTGCTTAACAAGTCACATAGGAAATTGCGATGACTCACTCTGTGTGCAGTAGTAGTGTTGTGTGTACCCCACACATACAATTATCTATAAGGTCCCTCAGTCAGGCAGTGAATTTCAAACACACATTCACAGATTCAACCACATCCAGAGATTCTTACCAGGGAAGTTTTCCAATGCCTCACAAAGAAGAGCACCAATAGAGACCCACAGTGGAGGTGTCATAATACCCATAAAACCTAGCGGTCAAATAAGGAAATGGTTCCAATCGTTTTTACAGCATACATTTTTCCCATAGGGGATTTTTAGAAACACTTAAAATAAGGGCTGTGTTTCGTGTAGGCTCGCTCTGGCATGACATTTTGACAACCATTTTATTCTCTCTCGGAAAAGGGGACTTTTATCAATATATTCATCTCTATTTACTCTCAGATTTAAAAAATGCTAATTGGCATCAAAGTAAACATCATGCAAGACTACAAATCCCTGCATGTCATCTCTAGCTGACAACTTTGCTGACAGGTATTGTGTCCATTTAAAACTTGCACAAGACAGTTCACAGAATTGATAATTTAAAGAAAATGTTGCCAATTTATTCGTTACTACATTTAGCTAACATTACGTCCAGAGATTCTTACCTTTGCCTCGTTTGAAAAAAACATGTTTTCACTTTGTTGTGATGGGGGTATTGTGTGTAGGTGGGTGTTTTTGTATATATTTAAAACCGCCTGGTATAGAGGTCCTGGATGGCAGGAGCCTTCCTCTAAAACCGCTTGGTATAGAGGTCCTGGATGGCATTAGCCTTCCTCTGACACCGCCTGGTATAGAGGTCCTGGATTGCAGGAGCCTTCCTCTAAAACCACTTGGTATAGAGGTCCTGGATGGCATTAGCCTTCCTCTGACACCGCCTGGTATAGAGGTCCTTGGTGGCAGGAGCCTTCCTCTGACACCACCTGTTATAGAGGTCCAGGATGGCAGGAGCCTTCCTCTGACACCGCCTGGTATAGAGGTCCTGGATTGCAGGAGCCTTCCTCTAAAACCGCTTGGTATAGAGGTCCAGGATGGCAGGAGCCTTCCTCTAAAACCGCTTGGTATAGAGGTCCTGGATTGCAGGAGCCTTCCTCTGACACCGCCTGGTATAGAGGTCCAGGATGGCAGGAGCCTTCCTCTGACACCGCCTGGTATAGAGGTCCTGGATGGCAGGAGCCTTCCTCTAAAACCGCTTGGTATAGAGGTCCAGGATGGCAGGAGCCTTCCTCTGACACCGCCTGGTATAGAGGTCCTTGGTGGCCCAATGAGGTCAGTGAGGTCTTGATTTGTGTGTGTTGTGTGTGTGTGAGCTCTCACAGTGTTCCTTCCCTTCCTGCCAACTGAACGGCTCCCAAGTGGAGTAGAAGTGAACTCTGCAACTCCGGCTCGGTTTCTACGCTGAACAGCTTTCTCACATATACTCTGGGTCTAAATAAACAGGGGTGTTTGAGACTGAGGCTGTGTCCCAAATGGCAGCCTATTCCCTACTAATTTGGACTAAAGCCCCTAAGGAATAGGGTGCCATTTCCCCTAAGGAATAGGGTGCCACCGCTGGGGAAAATAAATCATCGTCAACAGAGAGATGATATCCTGCTGTGGTACGACTGCTGGGGTTAGCGGTGGGGGATGGAGAGGAAGACCTGGGGTACGACTGCTGGGGGTTAGTGGTGGGGGATGGAGAGGAAGACCTGTGGTATGACTGCTGGGGGTTAGTGGTGGGGGATGGAGAGGAAGACCTGTGGTATGACTGCTGGGGGTTAGCGGTGGGGGATGGAGAGGAAGACCTGTGGTATGACTGCTGGGGGTTAGCGGTGGGGGATGGAGAGGAAGATCTGTGGTATGACTGCCGGGGGTTAGTGGTAGGGGATGGAGAGGAAGATCTGTGGTATGACTGCTGGGGGTTAGTGGTGGGGGATGGAGAGGAAGACCTGTGGTATGACTGCTGGGGGTTAGTGGTGGGGGATGGAGAGGAAGACCTGTGGTATGACTGCTGGGGGTTAGCGGTGGGGGATGGAGAGGAAGACCTGTGGTATGACTGCTGGGGGTTAGTGGTGGGGGATGGAGAGGAAGACCTGTGGTATGACTGCTGGGGGTTAGCGGTGGGGGATGGAGAGGAAGATCTGTGGTATGACTGCTGGGGGTTAGCGGTGGGGGATGGAGAGGAAGATCTGTGGTTCGACTGCTGGGGGTTTAGTGGTGGGGGATGGAGAGGAAGACCTGGGGTACGACTGCTGGGGTTAGCGGTGGGGGATGGAAAGGAAGGGAGAGAAAGATCATTCACATCACACTGAAACTCACATCAGGACTAAACATAGAAGCAGACACACAAACAGTCTGATTTGAGGACTAAAGCTGTGTGAGCTTTGTCAGTTCTTTTCATTCTGAAGTTTTACACAAACTGTCTGCCAGGAGAGTATTACTACTACATAGAGTATTAGTAGAGGTTATAGCTGTGTTACTACTAATACATAGATCATTAGTAGAGGTTATAGCTGTGTTACTACTACATAGATCATTAGTAGAGGTTATAGCTGTGTTACTACTACATAGATCATTAGTACAGGTTATAGCTGTGTTACTACTACTACATAGATCCTTAGTAGAGGTTATAGCTGTGTTACTACTACTACATAGATCATTAGTAGAGGTTATAGCTGTGTTACTACTACTACATAGATCATTAGTAGAGGTTATAGCTGTGTTACTACTAATACATAGATCATTAGTAGAGGTTATAGCTGTGTTACTACTAATACATAGATCATTAGTAGAGGTTATAGCTGTGTTACTACTACTACATAGATCATTAGTAGAGGTTATAGCTGTGTTACTACTACATAGATCATTAGTAGAGGTTATAGCTGTGTTACTACTAATACATAGATCATTAGTAGAGGTTATAGCTGTGTTACTATTACATAGATCATTAGTAGAGGTTATAGCTGTGTTACTACTACATAGAGTATTAGTAGAGGTTATAGCTGTGTTACTACTACATAGATCATTAGTAGAGGTTATAGCTGTGTTACTACTACATAGATCATTAGTAGAGGTTATAGCTGTGTTACTACTACTACATAGATCATTAGTAGAGGTTATAGCTGTGTTACTACTACATAGCTCATTAGTAGAGGTTATAGCTGTGTTACTACTAATACATAGATCATTAGTAGAGGTTATAGCTGTGTTACTACTACATAGATCATTAGTAGAGGTTATAGCTGTGTTACTACTACATAGATCATAAGTAGAGGTTATAGCTGTGTTACTACTACATAGATCATTAGTACAGGTTATAGCTGTGTTACTACTACTACATAGATCATTAGTAGAGGTTATAGCTGTGTTACTACTAATACATAGATCATTAGTAGAGGTTATAGCTGTGTTACTACTACTACATAGATCATTAGTAGAGGTTATAGCACATCTGCCATGCTGATCCTCAACACTGGAGCCCCTCAGGGGTGCATGCTCAGTCCCCTACTGTACTCCCTGTTCACCCACGACTGCATGGCCAGGCACGACTCCAACACCATCATTAAGTTTGCAGATGACACAACGGTGGTAGGCCTGATCAACGACAATGACGAGACAGGCTATCTGGAGGAGGTCAGAGACCTGGCCGTGTGGTGCCAGGACAACAACCTCTCCCTCAACGTAACCAAGACTAAGGAGATGATTGTGGACTACAGGAAAAGGAGGACCGAGCACGTCCCCATTCTCATCAACGGGGCTGTAGTGGAGCAGGTTGAAAGCTTCAAGTTCCTTGGTGTCCACATCACCAACAAACTAGAATGCTCCAAATACACCAAGACAGTCATAAAGAGGGCGCGACAAAGCCTTTTCCCCCTCAGGAAACGAAAAAGATTTGGCATGGGTCCTGAGATCCTCAAAAGGTTCTACAGTTGCAACATCGAGAGCGTCCTGACTGATTGCATCACTGCCTGGTACGGAAATTGCTCGGCCTCTGACCGCAAGGCACTTCAGAGGGTAGTGCGTATGGCTCAGTACATCACTGGGGCTAAGCTGCCTGCCATCCAGGACCTTTACACCAGGCGGTGTCAGAGGAAGGCCCTAAATATAGTCAAAAACCCCAGCCACCCCAGTCATAGGCTGTTCTCTCTACTACCGCATGGCAAGCGGTACCAGAGTGCCAAGTCTAGGACAAAAAGGCTTCTCAACAGTTTTTACCCCCAAGCCATAAGACTCTTGAACAGATAATCAAATGGCTACCTGGACTACTTGCATTGTGTGCCCCCCCAACCCCTCTTTTACGCTGCTGCTACTCTCTGTTTATCATATATGCACAGTCACTTTAACTATACATTCATGTACATACTACCTCAATTGGCCCGACCAACCAGTGCTCCCGCACATTGGCTAACCGGGCTATCTGCATAGTGTCCCACCACCCACCACCCGCCAACCCCTCTTTTACGCTGCTGCTACTCTCTGTTCATCATATATTCATAGTCACTTTAACCATATCTATATGTACATACTACCTCAATCAGCCTGACTAACCGGTGTCTGTATGTAACCTCGCTACTTTTATAGCCTCGCTACTGGAGTCAATCACCACCTTCCGGAGACACCCGAAACCCCACCTCTTTAAGGAATACCTGGGATAGGATAAAGTAATCCGCCCCCTTAAAAGATTTAGATGCACTATTGTAAAGTGGTTGTTCCACTGGATATCATAAGGTGAATGCACCATTTTGTAAGTCGCTCTGGATAAGTGTCTGCTAAATGACTTAAATGTAAATGTAAATGTACTGTATATAGCCTGTCTTTTTACTTTTGTTTTATTTCTTTATTTACCTATTGTTCACTTAATACAATTTTTGCACTATTGGTTAGAGCCTGTAAGTAAGCATTCACTGTAAGGTCTACACCTGTTGCATTCGGCGCACGTGACAAATAAACTTTGATTTGATTTCATTTGAAAGCTCCATAGTGGTCAGGAAAATAGTTTAAATGTGTAGTGTATTTGTATCGGACCGGAAACATTAATGTACTTCATTTTGACCAACGTCACTCAGCTACTTGACTACTAACGTTATTTGCCTACTTTACTTCAGACTACTATAGTTAACCGCTAGCCTAACTAACCTTAATTTACTTCAGAGATTACTAACCGCTAGCCTAGCTAGCCTTACTTCAGAGATTACTAACCGCTAGCCTAGCTAGCCTTACGTCAGAGATTACTAACCGCTAGCCCAGCTAGCCTTACTTCAGAGATTACTAACCGCTAGCCTAGCTAGCCTTACTTCAGAGATTACTAACTGCTAACCTAGCTAGCCTTACTTCAGAGATTACTAAACGCTAGCCTAGCTAGCCTTACTTCAGAGATTACTAACTGCTAGCCTAGCTAGTCTTACTTCAGAGATTACTAACCGCTAGCCTAGCTAGCCTTACTTCAGATATTACTAACTGCTAGCCTAGCTAGCCTTACTTCAAAGATTACTAACCGCTAGCCTAGCTAGCCTTACTTCAGATATTACTAACCGCTAGCCTAGCTAGCCTTACGTCAGAGATTACTAACCACTAGCCCAGCTAGCCTTACTTCAGAGGTTACTAACCGCTAGCCTAGCTAGCCTTACTTCAGAGATTACTAACTGCTAACCTAGCTAGCCTTACTTCAGAGATTACTAAACGCTAGCCTAGCTAGCCTTACTTCAGAGATTATTAACTGCTAGCCTAGCTAGCCTTACTTCAGAGATTACTAACCGCTAGCCTAGCTAGCCTTACTTCAGAGATTACTAACTGCTAGCCCAGCTAGCCTTACTTCAGAGATTACTAACCGCTAGCCCAGCTAGCCTTACTTCAGAGATTACTAACCGCTAGCCCAGCTAGCCTTACTTCAGAGTTTACTAACTGCTAGCCTAGCTAGCCTCACTTCCGAGATTACTAACTGCTAGCATAGCTAGTCTTACTTCAGAGATTACTAACCGCTAGCCTAGCTAGCCTTACGATATTACTAACCGCTAGCCTAGCTAGCCTTACTTCAGAGATTACTAACCGCTAGCCTAGCTAGCCTTACTTCAGAGATTACTAACCGCTAGCCTAGCTAGCCTTACGTCAGAGATTACTAACCGCTAGCCCAGCTAGCCTTACTTCAGAGGTTACTAACCGCTAGCCTAGCTAGCCTTACTTCAGAGATTACTAACTGCTAACCTAGCTAGCCTTACTTCAGAGATTACTAAACGCTAGCCTAGCTAGCCTTACTTCAGAGATTATTAACTGCTAGCCTAGCTAGCCTTACTTCAGAGATTACTAACCGCTAGCCTAGCTAGCCTTACTTCAGAGATTACTAACCGCTAGCCCAGCTAGCCTTACTTCAAAGATTACTAACTGCTAGCCCAGCTAGCCTTATTTCAGAGATTACTAACCGCTAGCCCAGCTAGCCTTACTTCAGAGATTACTAACCGCTAGCCTAGCTAGCCTTACTTCAGAGATTATTAACTGCTAGCCTAGCTAGTCTTACTTCAGAGATTACTAACCGCTAGCCTAGCTAGCCTTACTTCAGAGATTACTAACCGCTAGCCCAGCTAGCCTTACTTCAGAGATTACTAACCGCTAGCTAGCCTTACTTCAGAGATTACTAACTGCAAGCCCAGCTAGCCTTACTTCAGCGATTACTAACCGCTAGCCCAGCTAGCCTTACTTCAGAGATTACTAACTGCTAGCCTAGCTAGCCTTACTTCAGAGATTACTAACCGCTAGCCCAGCTAGTCTTCCTTCAGAGATTACTAACTGCTAGCCTAGCTAGCCTTACTTCAGAGATTACTAACTGCTAGCCTAGCTAGTCTTACTTCAGATATTACTAACCGCTAGCCCAGCTAGTCTTCCTTCAGATATTACTAACCGCTAGCCTAGCTAGCTACCATCTTTGTTAACTTCCTTTCCTTCTGATTTTCTTTCTTGAAGACCAATAGTAAGACGCTCCTTCGTCCCGCCTCCAATAATTATCCATTTTAGAACCATGAAGAAGAGTTTTTACCAGATTACAGATTTAAATGGAAGACCTTTGCTCACGAAGTAGGTATTTGCTTTTTTATACTTTTTACATTAAAACATCACATTTACTTGGTAATACAATGCTTTGTTGATAAAATAATTTTCATGGATTTTAGGTAATTTCTGAAATTCTGCATTTTGATATAAAAATACAGAAATACTGAAACACTCAGGCAAGTGTTAGAAAAGGCTCAGAAGTGTTTTTGAGTAAACTTCACCTTTAAGCGCAAATTTGGTTTGATTAATTTTCTCGTCCTCTTTATCCCAATTAGATATTTCTAAACTGTTTTTATGCAATGTCCCTCTAGCAAAGATTATCGGAATCATTAATTAATTAAGTGTTTTAATCAGAATAAATAATGAATAAAGTGTTTTAATCAGAATAAATAATGAATAAAGTATTTCAATCAGAATAAATAATGAATAAAGTGTTTTAAATCAGAGTGATACAGCTCCTTAATCAGGGTTGATATTTAGATATGACTGATTGGTTAATTGATTAAATCAGGTCTATTGTCCCTTCGTTAACCAATGAGACGGCAGGAGATCTCTGTCATCATCACTCATGGTGTCAGAATACTCCTTTGTAAAACAGTCTGTCTCTTTGTGACATTAGTTTTACTACTGTGTTGTTTCTCCCTGCCTTGGTAGGCTAACAGGTCATACAGAGAACACTTGGTTCATATACAGGGGTGTCACGTCCTGACCAATATTTAGGTATTATTTGTATTATATTTGGTCAGGACGTGGCAGAGGTATATTTGTTTTGTATTATGGGGTTTTGTGTGTGGTGTAGTGGGGTGTGTTAGTTTTGGTATAGGTTCTAGGTTTGTTTTTCTATGTGTAGTGTTGGGTGCTGGACTCTCAATTGGAGGCAGGTGTTTCTAGTTGCCTCTGATTGGGAGTCCTATAAGTAGGTGTGTGTTTGGTTTGGGTTTTCGTGGGTAGTTGTATTTGCACTGCTTGTAGTTATAGCCTGCAAATCTGTTAGCTGTCGTTCTTTGTTTATTGTTTTTTTCCGTGTTCGTTATAATAAATATAATTATGATCACGCAACCCGCTGCGCCTTGGTCTCTACATATGTGACAAGGGGGGATATATTCATTTTACATTTTTACATTTTAGTCATTTAGCAGACGCTCTTATCCAGAGCGACTTACAGTAGTGAATGCATACATTTCATCCATTTCATTTTCATTTCATGCATTTTTTTTTGCACTGGCCCCCCCGTGGGAATCGAACCCACAACCCTGGCGTTGCACACACCATGCTGGCGTTGCAAAACACCATGCTCTACCAACTGAGCCTCAACAAATTGGATGCAGTCTATCACAGTGCCATCCGTTTTGTCACCAAAGCAACCATATACTACCCACCACTGCGACTACTGTCCTCGCTTCACTTTTGTCACCAAACCCACTGGCTCCAGGTCATCTACAAGTTTCTGCTAGGTAAAGCCCCGCCTTATCTTAGCTCACTGGTCACCATAGCAGCGCCCACTCATAGCACCCGCTCCAGCAGGTATATCTCACTGATCACCCCCCAAAGCCGCCTTTCCTTCCAGTTCTCTGCTGCCAATGACTGGAACGAACTGCAAAAATCTCTGAAGCTGGAGACTCATATCTCCCTCACTAGCTTTAAGCACCAGCTGTCAGAGCAGCTCACAGATCACTGCACCTGTACATAGCCCATCTATAAACAGCCCATTAAACTACCTCATCCCCATACTGTATTTATTTATTAATCTTGCTCCTTTGCACCCCAGTATCTCTACTTGCACATTCATCTTCTGCACATCTATCACTCCAGTGTTTAATTGCTATATTGTAATTACTTCGCCACCATAGCCTATTTATTGCCTTAACTTACCTCATTTGCACTCACTGTATATAGACTTTTTCTTTTATTTTTTCTACTGTATTATTGACTGTATGTTTTGTTTATTCCATGTGTAACTCTGTGTTGTTGTATGTGTCGAACTGCTTTGCTTTATCTTGGCCAGGTCGCAGTTGTAAATGAGAACTTGTTCTCAACTAGCCTACCTGGTTAAATAAAGGGGAAATAAATAAATTAAAATTAAAATAAATATACAATGATCTAGTGTTGGGATCATGTTTCCTCCTGTTGTATCCAATTCAGGGCGAGACACACACAGACATACAGTAGATACTCTAATAAGACACGGTCTAGGGGAACTGTTCAGACCAACACTGGGTCTAGAAACAGCTAGAACTGTACATCCCAACACTGGGTCTAGAAACAGCTAGAACCGTACAGACCAACACTGGGTCTAGAAACAGCTAGAACTGTACATCCCAACACTGGGTCTAGAAACAGCTAGAACCGTACAGACCAACACTGGGTCTAGAAACAGCTAGAACTGTACATCCCAACACTGGGTCTAGAAACAGCTAGAACCGTACAGACCAACACTGGGTCTAGAAACAGCTAGAACTGTACATCCCAACACTGGGTCTAGGGGAACCGTACAGACCAACACTGGGTCTAGAAACAGCTAGAACTGTTTGGCCCTGTCCGGGGGTATCATCGGATGGGGCCACAGTGTCTTCTGATCTCTCCTGTCTCAGCCTCCAGTATTTATGCTGCAGTAGTTTATGTGTCGGGGGGCTAGGGTCAGTCTGTTACATCTGGAGTATTCTCTTGTCTTATCCGGTGTCCTGTGTGAATTTAAATATGCTCTCTCTAATTCTCTCTTTCTCTCTTTCTTTCTTTCTCTCGGAGGACCTGAGCCCTAGGACCATGCCTCGGGACTACCTGGCATGATGACTCCTTGCTGTCCCCAGTCCACCTGGCCATGCTGCTGCTCCAGTTTCAACTGTTCTGCCTGCGGCTACGGAACCCTGACCTGTTCACCGGACGTGCTTGTTGCACCCTCGACAACTACTCTGATTATTATTATTTGACCATGCTGGTCATTTATGAACATTTTAACATATTGACCATGTTCTGTTATAATATCCACCCGGCACAGCCAGAAGAGGACTGGCCACCCCTCATAGCCTGGTTCCTCTCTAGGTTTCTTCCTAGGTTTTTGGCCTTTCTAGGGAGTTTTTCCTAGGGAGTTTTTCCTAGCCACCGTGCTTCTTTCACATGCATTGCTTGCTGTTTGGGGTTTTAGGCTGGGTTTCTGTACAGCACTTTGAGATTTCAGCTGATATACGAAGGGCTATATAAATAAATTTGACTTGACTTGACTTCAGACCAACACTGGGTCTAGAAACAGCTAGAACCGTACAGACCAACACTGGGTCTAGAAACAGCTAGAACTGTTCAGACCAACACTGGGTCTAGAAACAGCTAGAACTGTACATCCCAACACTGGGTCTAGAAACAGATAGAACTGTTCAGACCAACACTGGGTCTAGAAACAGCTTCTCTAATAGTTCATCTGACTCTGGAGAAAAATAAATAAATTGATAGATAAAGGGCCTCATAAAATATCCCTTTAAGGGAATGGCCTCTTGGAAACAATCCTTGCACATCACAGAAAACATTCCTTTGAAAATGTTAGTTGATGACCTACTGTGACTCTTATTGGAACGTTCTCTAAAGTTGTGGGAACGTTTAGTTGTTAGCTGGGATGCCTTGGTTCTTTTCAATCAATCTCCAAGCATATAATTACTAATTAGATTGGGATTAAAGTCGACTTGCTCAGAGAGAGAGAGGAAGAGTGTGGCTAATTCAAATCACCATATGAAATGTGATTAATTTACTGGGTAAAAACATTTATATGAATGTTTCAAATGATTCCCTCGATCTCCCAGCTGTGGTAGAATTTATCACAGGGAATAGTGGGGGGAACCGACAGTATTAGCTTCTCCTAACTAACTAGCTAACTGTACTCCCCCCCTTTTGTATTTTAACCCTTTATTTAGCCGGAGAAGTCACATGGAGATTGCCCTCTCTTTTCCAAGTGAGCCCTGGTCAAGATAGCAGCATGCATAGTAAACAACATAAAAACACAACCATCATTGTAGCTCAGTTGGTAGAGCATGGTGTTTGCAACGCATGGTGTTTGCAATGCCAGGGTTGTGGGTTTGATTCCCACGGGGAGCCATGTATGAAATGTATGCATTCACTACTGTAAGTCGGTCTGGATAAGAGCTTCTGCTAAATGACTTAAATGTTAAAACAGAGTTAATAAGAGATTTTAAAAACACAGCCAAATATGTGGTCCTCTGGGATTTGAAATCATTATATCAGAATCAAATTATCTAGTTTCACTTCTTTTGCAAAAATGTTCCAAGACGATGATGTCAGCAGACTGACAGACATAAGAGAAATAATCTACAACCCATATGGGTCTTTCTAGAAGTGTAACGCTTGGACGTCATGGGTGTGGAATCAGGCGCAGGAGGCAGCAAACGTTTGGTACAACGCTTCTTTAATAAGTACCACAAAAGAGAATATGCCCAAAACAACAGGGCGTAACAAAACCCAAAGTCCAAAACACGATCCACTACTCAAACACAGTGAAACTGACCGTAACAAGCCCGCACACAGAACAGGTGGGGAGACGGGCTTAAATAACACAACTAATCACCTAATTAACACAGGTGCAACTAATAAAGGCATAACCAAACAGAAAAAGGAAAAAGGGATCGGTGGCAGCTAGTAGGCCGGTGACGATGACCGTCGAGCGCCGCCCAAACAGGGAGAGGAGCCACCCTAGGTAGGAGTCATGACAAGAAGCTACTGTAGGGTACCAGTGAGGATTTCCTACGCTGGACAACTTGTTAAACTTGTTAAAGCTGTTGATAAATCATCGATAACAATCTGCACCAAAATATGAATGTCATTACATTAAGATATAAGGGGTGGGTGGGGGACAGACTTAGCTATATTCAATAAAAATCACGATTTGCTTTAAAAACCTGTGTTGGTGTCATGGCGGATTTGTCCAAATTCATGTGACATAAAACAATAATTTTCTGTATTTATGGCAGTGTCAGTTGTCTTTATACCATCACTACACTCTGTATTATATAAAAAAATATATGAAGCAATAATCAGTAAAATTAGACATTGAACTGGAACCCTGAAAGACTCCTGGATCTACCTGTCAAACAGTTGTTTTGTATAGAGGTTCTCTCTGTGTGTTAGGTAGACTATATACTGTAGTTATCCAGTTATACTGAGTTATACCAGGCTATATACTGTAGTTATCCAGTTATACTGAGTTATACCAGGCTATATACTGTAGTTATCCAGTTATACTGAGTTATACCAGGCTATATACTGTAGTTATCCAGTTATACTGAGTTATACCAGGCTATATACTGTAGTTATCCAGTTATACTGAGTTATACCAGGCTATATACTGTAGTTATACTGAGTTATACCAGACTATATACTGTAGTTATCCAGTTATACTGAGTTATACCAGGCTATATACTGTAGTTATACTGAGTTATACCAGGCTATATACTGTAGTTATACTGAGTTATACCAGGCTATATACTGTAGTTATCCAGTTATACTGAGTTAAACCAGGCTATATACTGTAGTTATCTAGTTATACTGAGTTATACCAGGCTATATACTGTAGTTATCCAGTTATACTGAGTTATACCAGGCTATATACTGTAGTTATACTGAGTTATACCAGGCTATATACTGTAGTTATCCAGTTATACTGAGTTATACCAGGCTATATACTGTAGTTATACTGAGTTATACCAGGCTATATACTGTAGTTATCTAGTTATACTGAGTTATACCAGGCTATATACTGTAGTTATCCAGTTATACTGAGTTATACCAGGCTATATACTGTAGTTATCCAGTTATACTGAGTTATACCAGGCTATATACTGTAGTTATACTGAGTTATACTGAGTTATACCAGGCTATATACTTTAGTTATCTAGTTATACTGAGTTATACCAGGCTATATACTGTAGTTATCCAGTTATGCTGAGTTATACCAGGCTATATACTGTAGCTATCCAGTTATACTGAGTTATACCAGGCTATATACTGTAGTTATACAGTTATACCAGGCTATATACTGTAGTTATCCAGTTATACTGTGTTATACCAGGCTATATACTGTAGTTATACTGAGTTATACCAGGCTATATACTGTAGTTATCCAGTTATACTGAGTTATACCAGGCTATATACTGTAGTTATCCAGTTATACTGAGTTATACCAGGCTATATACTGTAGTTATCCAGTTATACTGAGTTATACCAGACTATATGCTGTAGTTATACTGAGTTATACCAGGCTATATACTGTAGTTATACTGAGTTATACCAGGCTATATACTGTAGTTATCCAGTTATACTGAGTTATACCAGGCTATATACTGTAGTTATCTAGTTATACTGAGTTATACCAGGCTATATACTGTAGTTATACTGAGTTATACCAGGCTATATACTGTAGTTATCCAGTTATACTGAGTTATACCAGGCTATATACTGTAGTTATACTGAGTTATACCAGGCTATATACTGTAGTTATACTGAGTTATACCAGACTATATACTGTAGGTATCCAGTTATACTGAGTTATACCAGGCTATATACTGTAGTTATACTGAGTTATACCAGGCTATATACTGTAGCTATCCAGTTTTACTGAGTTATACCAGGCTATATACTGTAGTTATACTGAGTTATACCAGGCTATATACTGTAGTTATCCAGTTATACTGAGTTATACCAGGCTATATACTGTAGTTATCTAGTTATACTGAGTTATACCAGGCTATATACTGTAGATATACTGAGTTATACCAGGCTATATACTGTAGTTATCCAGTTATACTGAGTTATACCAGGCTATATACTGTAGTTATACTGAGTTATACCAGGCTATATACTGTAGTTATACTGAGTTATACCAGACTATATACTGTAGGTATCCAGTTATACTAAGTTATACCAGGCTATATACTGTAGCTATCCAGTTTTACTGAGTTATACCAAGCCATATACATTGCCTTGCAAAAGTATTCATCCCCCTTGGCGTTTTTCCTATTTTGTTGTATTGCAACGTGTAATTTATTTGGATTTCATGTAATAGACAATCAAAATAGTCCAAATTGGGAAAGTGAAATGCAACAAATTACTGGTTTAAAATTAAAAATTAAAAAATTAAAACGGATAAGTGGTGCATGCATATGTATTCACCCCTTTGCTATGAAGCCCCTAAATAAGATCTGGGGCAAACAATTACCTTCAGAAGTCACATAATTAGTTAAATAAAGTCCACCTGTGTGCAATCTAAGTGTCACATGATCTGTCACATGATCTCAGTATATATACACCTGTTCTGAAATGCCCCAGAGTCTGCAACACCACTAAGCAAGGGGCACCACCAAGCAAGCGGCACTATGAAGACCAAGGAGCTCATCAAACAAGTCAGGGACAAAGTTATGGAGAAGTACAGATCAGGGTTGGGTTATAAAAAAATATCAGAAACTTTGAACATACCACAGAGCACCAATAAATTCATTATTAAAAATGGAAAGAATATGACACCACAACAAACCTGCCAAGAGAGGGCCGCCCACCAAAACTCACGGACCAGGCAAGGTTGGCATTAATCAGAGAGGCAACAAAGAGACCAAAGAGAATCCTGAAGGAGCTGCAAAGCTCCACAGCGGAGATTGGAGTATCTGTCCATAGGACCACTTTAAGCCGTACACTCCACAGAGCTGGGCTTTACGGAAGAGTGGCCAGAAAAAAGCCATTGCTTAAAGAAAAAAATAAGGAAACACGTTTGGTGTTCGCCAAAAGGCATGAGGGAGACTCCCCAAACATATGGAAGAAGGTACTCTGGTCAGATGAGACTAAAATTGAGATTTTTGGCCATCAAGGAAAACGCTATGTCTGGCGCAAACCCAACACCTCTCATCACCCCGAGAACACCATCCCCACATTGAAGCATGGTGGTGGCAGCATCATGCTGTGGGGATGTTTTTCATTGGCAGGGACTGGGAAACTGGTCAGAATTGAAGGAATGATGGATGGCACTAAATACCGGGAAATCCTTGAGGGAAACCTGTTTCAGTCATCCAGAGGTTTGAGACTGGGACAGAGGTTCACCTTCCCACGGGACAATGACCCTAAGCATACTGCTAAAGCAACACTCGAGTGGTTTAAGGGGAAACATTTAAATGTCTTGGAATTGCCTAGTCAAAGCCCAGACCTCAATCCGATTGAGAATCTGTGGTATGACTTAAAGATTGCTGTACACCAGCGGAACCCATCCAACTTGAAGGAAATGGAGCAGTATTGCCTTGAAGAATGGACAAAAATCTCAGTGGCTAGATGTGCCAAGCTTTTTTTTTTGTGCCTTAGCAAGTTATAACATTTGTTCCCGGTTTGTGTAGGCATACTTTTTCAGGTGGTGACATGCTATCTAGCATTAGCCCATCAGGGAAATTATATTTAGCTATCGTTAGCTAGTTAACGTTAACTCACCGTTCATGTAGTCAGACTTGCTAGCTAACATTAGGCCGGCACCATGGCAAGGATAGTTGGTTAGCTAGCATGTCACCACTTACAAAAGTCTGACTATACGAAAAGTGGGCTAATGTTAATTAGCTAGCTAGCTAAATATTGCCTGGTGGGCTAGTTAGTTAGGCACCTTGGTTGGCTAGTTAGCTACATTAGCTAAAGTTAGCTAGCTAGCTCACAAAGGACTTGTGGGATCAATATTTTCCCCATACAATACACAAAAACGGTTTCGTTCCAGAAGTGCATCTACTGTACACGACTAATTAATTGACAGTTAGAAATGTCAGCAAGGATGGAAATTAAGCAAGCCTGAGGCTAATACTTTTCAGACTGGGCTAGTACACAAAGTGCCAAACTAGCCTGACACAGCAATGACATTTTGCCTTTACAAACATCACATGTCACAGATTTAGGACCTGAATGTTAAACTGTTGTTGGTGGAGAGAATCTTGCAGTTTTAAAGCTAATTTTCTCACAATTCTATACATTTTGCCATGTCTAATGTGTATTCATGCGATATTTGAGTGATAGCTCTCTGAGGTATGCAATGACTATCGTGACAAGAGGAGCTGATGATGCACTACCCAATTTCCAAATTTCACCTTTGTGCATTCTACTACTACTACTTTCAAGAGTAAATTTAAAGCTGGACTGAGTTCCTTTAAAAAAAATGTGGGGAGGGGTGACCCCAGCACTGCTACTGACTGGTCCCAGTGTCTGTGCTCATATGGGCGTGGTGGCTACTGACTGATCCCATTGTCTGTGCTCATATGGGCGTGGTGGCTACTGACTGGTCCCATTGTCTGTGCTCATATGGGCGTGGTGGCTACTGACTGGTCCCATTGTCTGTGCTCATATGGGCGTGGTGGCTACTGACTGGTCCCATTGTCTGTGCTCATATGGGCGTGGTGGCTACTGACTGGTCCCATTGTCTGTGCTCATATGGGCGTGGTGGCTACTGACTGGTCCCATTGTCTGTGCTCATATGGGCGTGGTGGCTACTGACTGGTCCCAGTGTCTGTGCTCATGTGGGCGTGGTGGCTACTGACTGGTCCCAGTGTCTGTGCTCACGTGAGTGTGGTGACTACTGACTGGTCCCAGTGTCTGTGCTCATGTGGGCGTGGTGGCTACTGACTGGTCCCAGTGTCTGTGCTCACGTGAGTGTGGTGACTACTGACTGGTCCCAGGTTTATATGAAAAGCCTTTATCTCATTTAGAAGGCTAAAATCACATTTCTATCTTTTCAAAAATATTTTCATATTTAATCATATAATTTGTACAATATTAAGATGTAAATCTGATATATACAGTGTGAAAGCTCTTAAAGTTACACTTTTTTCTGTTATAACGTCTTTCTGATCATTTTAATGAGTTCAAAAAGAATCCCATGTTCCATCTCTCACCCTTCCCAGCATTCTTTACTTACAAATATTGTTTCAATGTCCAATCTTTTGACGTTACAGTTTTTAAGTGGGCCACACTCTCTCTAGAGAAAGCATTCCTATGGTGGATACTGAAAGTCAGAGAGGGAATGTTCCCTCCTGCTTAAATTTACGACCCAGCGTTAAGATGACAAGACCGGCACAGACCACCCCCCCCCCCCATTCCCTCTTCTGTGGGAGAGAGGGGTCTGGCTATTTTCAAACATGTGCCAAAGCTGATCTGGCATGTTTATCCTCACCAAGGAGAGAGTGTCATGACAGTTACTGAGGTCAAGTCTGTGGGTTATGGTATATAAATATATATTATTAATCAACGTAGCTAGCTAGTAAAAGGAACTTGCAGCTGCAATTATCTATTGGGAAAGAGAAATTGGCCCTGTATTTACCAGAAAAGGTAGCTCATCCACCGTGACAGAAGGATCCAGACTCATCCACCGTGACAGAAGGATCCAGACTCATCCACCGTGACAGAAGAGGAGGATCCAGACTCATCCTCCGTGAGAAGGAGGATCCAGACTCATCCACCGTGACAGAAGGATCCAGACTCATCCACCATGACAGAAGAGGAGGATCCAGACTCATCCACCGTGAGAAGGAGGATCCAGACTCATCCACCGTGACAGAAGAGGAGGATCTAGAGATGGTTCTCCTGACTTAAAATGGTGTGTTGAGGGACCACTTATCACATTGTCCAAGGTGTGTTTGTTTTATGATAAACAATACATTTTCTGTCCAGATAAAGATGGTGATACAGTTTTGAAAATATCTACTACTGACCAAATGTCTCTGTTTTCCAGTCCAACAGGTGTACATCGCTTCCTAGGCCATCCGGGGGAATGGACATCCTGTGCCAATGTGATCCGGTTCTGGAGACAACAGCACATCGAGCCAGTGGACAATCAGGTCAGTAACTCATCAAACATGAGACAATATTGTGTAAAACACAGAATTTGTAGATATGTCGAAATGTTGACTTTGTCCCCTTTTCCCCATTTTTTAGGCACGAGGCGGAACATCAGGCTCACCCAACGAGAAGCAGTGCACGCTCAACACCAACCTCAGCAAGAGGAAGTGAGGTCTCTCCCATTCTTAGATGTTATCTCTAGAGGAAGTGAGGTCTCTCCCATTCTTAGATGTTTTCTCTAGAGGAAGTGAGGTCTCTCCCATTCTTAGATGTTTTCTCTAGAGGAAGTGAGGTCTCTCCCATTCTTAGATGTTTTCTCTAGAGGAAGTGAGGTCTCTCCCATTCTTAGATGTTTTCTCTAGAGGAAGTGAGGTCTCTCCCATTCTTAGATGTTTTCTCTAGAGGAAGTGAGGTCTCTCCCATTCTTAGATGTTTTCTCTCTCTCTCAATTCAATTCAATTCAAATGGCTTTATTGGCATAGAACACATATGTTTACATTGTCAAAGCAAGTGAAATAGATAATAAACAAAAGTGAAATAAACAATAATAAATTAACAGGAAATATTACACTCAGAAGTTTCAAAAAGAATATACACATTTCAAATGTCATATTATGTTTATATACAGTGTTGTAACGATGTGAAAATAGTTCAGGTACAAAAGGGAAAATAAATAAACATCAATATGTGTTGTACTTGTGTTTTGTTCTTCACTGGTTCCCCTTTTCTTGTGTGCAACAAGTCACAAATCTTGCTATTAATCATATTATTATATTATTAATCTGGCTAACTTGCTATTAATCATATTATTATATTATTAATCTGGCTAACTTGCTAACTATTTTCACATCGTTACAACACTGTATATAGACATAATATGACATTTGAAACGTGTATATTCTTTTGAAACTTGTGAGTGTAATATTTACTGTTCATTTATTATTGTTTATTTCACTTTTGTTTATTATCTATTTCACTTGCTTTGGCAATGTAAACATATGTTTCCCCATGCCAATAAAGCCCCTTAAATTGAATTGAAATTCAATTGAGAGAGAGAAAGAGAGAGAGGGGGAGAGAGGGAGAGAGGGAGAGAGAGAGAGGGATGGAGAGAGATGGAGAGAGAGACAGGAAGAGAGAGAGAGAGGGGGGAGAGAGAGAGAGAGACAGGAAGAGAGAGAGAGAGAGGGGGAGAGAGGGAGAGAGAGAGAGAGGGATGGAGAGAGAGAGGGATAAAGACGATAAAATCAGTTTTTCTGTGGTCCATGGAGGAAGTAAATGGTCTGGGTCTGAATGCAGTGAGGCGTCCAGCTCCACAGGCAGTTCAGTGGTCAGGGGGATGTAGTCAGAGCCACCCGCTGGAGAGACACTCACACACACACACACACGCGCACACGCGCACACGCGCACACGCACACACACACACACACACACACACACACACACACACACACACACACACACACACACACACACACATACACATGCACATACACGCGCGCACACGCACACACACGCACACACGCACACACACGCACACACATACTCACACACACACACAAGAGGGGTAAGCTGTTGACAGCAATTTCACCACGGGCAGAAAATCGACCTGTGGCTGCTTGTAGTACACTGTCTGATTGACTGTCTGATTGCTCTGGGAGGAATGAGGGATGTTCGGCTGTTTTCAGTATACAAACAACACCTACTGTAGCTACGTGACTAGGCTGCACATGAAGCTTATCTTTGACAACTGAATATAGAGAGAGAAAAGAGAGACGGTTGTCACCTGAAAGTTGTGATTTAGCGTTATTATAAACAAGTCTATTCATTCACTCATCTATACCAGCTGTATTCATACCAGCTGTAGTTATAACAGCTGTATTTATACCAGCTGTAGTTATACCAGCTGTAGTTATACCAGCTGTAGTTATACCAGCTGTATTTATACCAGGTGTATCTATACCAGCTGTATTTATACCAGCTGTATTTATACCAGCTGTAGTTATACCAGCTGTAGTTATACCAGCTGTATCTATACCAGCTGTATTTATACCAGCTGTAGTTATACCAGCTGTATCTATACCAGCTGTATTTATACCAGCTGTAGTTATACCAGCTGTATTTATACCAGCTGTAGTTATACCAGCTGTAGTTATACCAGCTGTATCTATACCAGCTGTATTTATACCAGCTGTAGTTATACCAGCTGTATCTATGCCAGCTGTATCTATACCAGCTGTATTTATACCAGCTGTAGTTATACCAGCTGTATCTATACCAGCTGTAGTTATACCAGCTGTAGTTATTCCAGCTGTATTTATACCAGCTGTATTTATACCAGCTGTATCTATACCAGCTGTATTTATACCAGCTGTATCTATACCAGGTGTATCTATACCAGCTGTATTTATACCAGCTGTATCTATACCAGCTGTATTTATACCAGGTGTATCTATACCAGTTGTATCTATACCAGCTGTAGTTATACCAGCTGTATCTATACCAGCTGTAGTTATACCAGCTGTATCTATACCAGTTGTATTTATACCAGGTGTATCTATACCAGCTGTAGTTATACCAGGTGTATCTATACCAGCTGTAGTTATACCAGCTGTATCTATACCAGCTGTATCTATACCAGTTGTATTTATACCAGGTGTATCTATACCAGCTGTAGTTATACCAGGTGTATTTATACCAGCTGTAGTTACACCAACTGTATTTATAACAGCTGTATTTATACCAGCTGTAGTTATACCAGCTGTAGTTATTCCAGCTGTATTTATACCAGCTGTAGTTATACCAGCTGTGGTTATACCAGCTGTAGATCTTAGTGCTGCTTTTGATACCATCGATCACCACATTCTTTTGGAGAGATTGGAAACCCAAATTGGTCTACATGGACAAGTTCTGGCCTGGTTTAGGTCTTATCTGTCGGAAAGATATCAGTTTGTCTCTGTGAATGGTTTGTCCTCTGACAAATCAACTGTAAATTTCGGTGTCCTCAAGGTTCCGTTTCAGGACCACTATTGTTTTCACTATATATTTTACCTCTTGGGGATGTCATTCAAAAACATAATGTTAAATTTCACTGCTATGCAGATGACACACAGCCTCACTAGAAGCCTGTGTCTCAGACATAAGGAAGTGGACGGCTGCAAACTTTCTACTCTTAAACTCGGACAAAACAGAGATGCTTGTTCTAGGTCCCAAGAAACAAAGAGATCTTCTGTTGAATCTGACAATTAATCTGGATGGTTGTACAGTCGTCTCAAATAAAACTGTGAAGGACCTCGGCGTTACTCTGGACCCTGATCTCTCTTTTGAAGAACATATCAAGACTGTTTCAAGGACAGCTTTTTTCCATCTACGTAATATTGCAAAAATCAGAAACTTTCTGTCCAAAAATGACGCAGGAAAATTAATCCATGCCTTTGTTACTTCTAGGTTGGACTACTGCAATGCTCTACTTTCCGTCTACCCGGGTAGGGCACTAAATAAACTTCAGTTAGTGCTAAATACGGCTGCTAGAATCCTGACTAGAACCCAAAAATTTGATCATATTACTCCAGTGCTAGCCTCCCTACACTGGCTTCCTGTTAAGGCAAGGGCTGATTTCAAGGTTTTACTGCTAACCTACAAAGCATTACATGGGCTTGCTCCTACCTATCTTTCCAATTTGGTCCTGCCGCACATACCTACACGTACTCTACGGTCACAAGACGCGGGCCTCCTAATTGTTCCTAGAATTTCTAAGCAAACAGCTGGAGGCAGGGCTTTCTCCTATAGAGCTCAATTTTTATGGAATGGTCTGCCTACCCATGTGAGAGACGCAGACTCAGTCTCAACCTTTAAGTCTTTACTGAAGACATATCTCTTCAGTAGGTCCTATGATTAAGTGTAGTCTGGCCCAGGGGTGTGAAGGTGAACGGAAAGGCTGGAGCAACGAACCACCCTTGCTGTCTCTGCCTGGCCAATTTCCCCTCTTTCCAATGGGATTCTCTGCCTCTACCCCTAATACGGGGGCTGAGTCACTGGCTTGCTGGTGTTCTTCCATGCCGTCCCTGGGAGGGGTGCGTCACTTGAGTGGGTTGAGTCACTGACGTGGTCTTCCTGTCTGGGTTGGCGCCCCCCCCTTGGGCTGTGCCGTGGCGGAGATCTTTGTGGGCTATACTCGGCCTTGTCCCGGGATGGTATGTTGGTGGTTGGAGATATCCCTCCAGTGGTGTGGAGGCTGTGCTTTGGCAAAGTGGGTGGGGTTATATCCTACCTGTTTGGCCCTGTCCGGGGGTTTCATCGGATGGGGCCACAGTGTCTTCTGATCCCTCCTGTCTCAGCCTCCAGTATTTATGCTGCAGTAGTTTATGTGTCGGGGGCTAGGGTCAGTCTGTCACATCTGGAGTATTTCTCTTGTCTTTTCCGGTGTCCTGTGTGAATTGAAATATGCTCTCTCTAATTCTCTCTTTCTCTTTCTTTCTTTCTCTCTCTCGGTGACCTGAGCCCTAGGACCATGCCTCAGGACTACCTGGCTTGATGACTCCTTGCTGTCCCCAGTTCACCTGGCCGTGCTGCTGCTCCAGTTCCAACTGTTCTGCACGCAACTATGGAACCCTGACCTGTTCACCGGACGTGCTACCTGTCCCAGACCTGCTGTCCCAGACCTGCTGGAACCCTGACCTATTCACCGGACGTGCTACCTGTCCCAGACCTGCTGTTTTCAACTCTCTAGAGACAGCAGGAGCGGTAGAGATACTCTCAAAGATCGGCTATGAAAAAGCCATCTGACACTTACTCTTGTGTTACTGACTTGTTGCACCCTCGACAACTACTTTGATTATTATTATTTGACCATGCTGGTCATTTATGAACATTTGAACATCTAGGCCATGTGCTGTTATAATATCCACCCGGCACAGCCAGAAGAGGACTGGCCACCACTCATAGCCTGGTTCCTCTCTAGGTTTCTTCCTAGGTTTTGGCCTTTCTAGGGAGTTTTTCCTAGCCACCGTGCTTCTACAACTGCATTGCTTGCTGTTTGGGGTTTTAGACTGGGTTTCTGTACAGCACTTTGAGATATCAGCTGATGTAAGAAGGGCTATATAAATACATGTGATTTTATTTGATCTGTAGTTATACCAGCTGTAGTTATACCAGCTGTATCTTTACCAGCTGTATTTATACCAGCTGTAGTTATACCAGCTGTATCTATACCAGCTGTAGTTATACCAGCTGTATCTATACCAGCTGTAGTTATTCCAGCTGTATCTTTATCAGCTGTATCTATTCCAGCTGTATTTATACCAGCTGTATCTATACCAGCTGTATCTATACCAGCTGTAGTTATACCAGCTGTATCTTTACCAGCTGTAGTTATACCAGCTGTATCTATACCAGCTGTAGTTATACCAGCTGTATCTATACCAGCTGTATGTATACCAGCTGTAGTTATACCAGCTGTATGTATACCGGCTGTATCTATACCAGCTGTAGTTATACCAGCTGTAGTTATACCAGCTGTATATATACCAGCTGTATCTATACCAGCTGTATCTATACTAGCTGTATCTATACCAGCTGTAGTTATACCAGCTGTAGTTATTCCAGCTGTAGTTATACCAGCTGTAGTTATACCAGCTGTATTTATTCCAGCTGTAGTTATACCAGCTGTAGTTATACCAGCTTTAGTTATTCCAGCTGTATTTATACCAGCTGTATCTATACCAGCTGTATTTATACCAGCTGTAGTTATACCAGCTGTATTTATACCAGCTGTATTTATACCAGCTGTATTTATACCAGCTGTAGTTATACCAGCTGTATTTATACCAGCTGTAGTTATACCAGCTGTGGTTATACCAGCTGTAGATCTTAGTGCTGCTTTTGATACCATCGATCACCACATTCTTTTGGAGAGATTGGAAACCCAAATTGGTCTACATGGACAAGTTCTGGCCTGGTTTAGGTCTTATCTGTCGGAAAGATATCAGTTTGTCTCTGTGAATGGTTTGTCCTCTGACAAATCAACTGTAAATTTCGGTGTTCCTCAAGGTTCCGTTTCAGGACCACTATTGTTTTCACTATATATTTTACCTCTTGGGGATGTCATTCGAAAACATAATGATAAATTTCACTGCTATGCAGATGACACACAGCCTCACTAGAAGCCTGTGTCTCAGACATAAGGAAGTGGACGGCTGCAAACTTTCTACTCTTAAACTCGGACAAAACAGAGATGCTTGTTCTAGGTCCCAAGAAACAAAGAGATCTTCTGTTGAATCTGACAATTAATCTGGATGGTTGTACAGTCGTCTCAAATAAAACTGTGAAGGACCTCGGCGTTACTCTGGACCCTGATCTCTCTTTTGAAGAACATATCAAGACTGTTTCAAGGACAGCTTTTTTCCATCTACGTAATATTGCAAAAATCAGAAACTTTCTGTCCAAAAATGACGCAGGAAAATTAATCCATGCCTTTGTTACTTCTAGGTTAGACTACTGCAATGCTCTACTTTCCGGCTACCCGGGTAGGGCACTAAATAAACTTCAGTTAGTGCTAAATACGGCTGCTAGAATCCTGACTAGAACCAAAAAATTTGATCATATTACTCCAGTGCTAGCCTCCCTACACTGGCTTCCTGTTAAGGCAAGGGCTGATTTCAAGGTTTTACTGCTAACCTACAAAGCATTACATGGGCTTGCTCCTACCTATCTTTCCAATTTGGTCCTGCCGCACATACCTACACGTACTCTACGGTCACAAGACGCGGGCCTCCTAATTGTTCCTAGAATTTCTAAGCAAACAGCTGGAGGCAGGGCTTTCTCCTATAGAGCTCAATTTTTATGGAATGGTCTGCCTACCCATGTGAGAGACGCAGACTCAGTCTCAACCTTTAAGTCTTTACTGAAGACATATCTCTTCAGTAGGTCCTATGATTAAGTGTAGTCTGGCCCAGGGGTGTGAAGGTGAACGGAAAGGCTGGAGCAACGAACCGCCCTTGCTGTCTCTGCCTGGCCAATTTCCCCTCTTTCCAATGGGATTCTCTGCCTCTACCCCTAATACGGGGGCTGAGTCACTGGCTTGCTGGTGTTCTTCCATGCCGTCCCTGGGAGGGGTGCGTCACTTGAGTGGGTTGAGTCACTGACGTGGTCTTCCTGTCTGGGTTGGCGCCCCCCCTTGGGCTGTGCCGTGGCGGAGATCTTTGTGGGCTATACTCGGCCTTGTCCCGGGATGGTATGTTGGTGGTTGGAGATATCCCTCCAGTGGTGTGGAGGCTGTGCTTTGGCAAAGTGGGTGGGGTTATATCCTACCTGTTTGGCCCTGTCCGGGGGTTTCATCGGATGGGGCCACAGTGTCTTCTGATCCCTCCTGTCTCAGCCTCCAGTATTTATGCTGCAGTAGTTTATGTGTCGGGGGCTAGGGTCAGTCTGTCACATCTGGAGTATTTCTCTTGTCTTTTCCGGTGTCCTGTGTGAATTGAAATATGCTCTCTCTAATTCTCTCTTTCTCTTTCTTTCTTTCTCTCTCTCGGTGACCTGAGCCCTAGGACCATGCCTCAGGACTACCTGGCTTGATGACTCCTTGCTGTCCCCAGTTCACCTGGCCGTGCTGCTGCTCCAGTTCCAACTGTTCTGCACGCAACTATGGAACCCTGACCTGTTCACCGGACGTGCTACCTGTCCCAGACCTGCTGTCCCAGACCTGCTGGAACCCTGACCTATTCACCGGACGTGCTACCTGTCCCAGACCTGCTGTTTTCAACTCTCTAGAGACAGCAGGAGCGGTAGAGATACTCTCAAAGATCGGCTATGAAAAAGCCAACTGACACTTACTCTTGTGTTACTGACTTGTTGCACCCTCGACAACTACTTTGATTATTATTATTTGACCATGCTGGTCATTTATGAACATTTGAACATCTAGGCCATGTGCTGTTATAATATCCACCCGGCACAGCCAGAAGAGGACTGGCCACCACTCATAGCCTGGTTCCTCTCTAGGTTTCTTCCTAGGTTTTGGCCTTTCTAGGGAGTTTTTCCTAGCCACCGTGCTTCTACAACTGCATTGCTTGCTGTTTGGGGTTTTAGACTGGGTTTCTGTACAGCACTTTGAGATATCAGCTGATGTAAGAAGGGCTATATAAATACATGTGATTTTATTTGATCTGTAGTTATACCAGCTGTAGTTATACCAGCTGTATCTTTAACAGCTGTATTTATACCAGCTGTAGTTATACCAGCTGTATCTATACCAGCTGTATCTATTCCAGCTGTAGTTATACCAGCTGTAGTTATACCAGCTGTATTTTTACCAGCTGTAGTTATACCAGCTGTAGTTATACCAGCTGTAGTTATACCAGCTGTATCTTTACCAGCTGTATCCATACCAGCTGTAGTTATACCAGCTGTATCTTTATCAGCTGTATCTATTCCAGCTGTAGTTATACCAGCTGTAGTTATACAAGCTGTATCTTTACCAGCTGTATCTATACCAGCTGTAGTTATACCAGCTGTATTTATACCAGCTGTATCTATACGAGCTGTGGTTATACCAGCTGTATCTATACCAGCTGTAGTTATACATATTGTAGTTATACCAGCTGTAGTTATACCAGCTGTATCTATACCAGCTGTAGTTATACCAGCTGTAGTTATTCCAGCTGTAGTTATACCAGCTGTATCTATACCAGCTGTATCTATACCAGCTGTATCTATACCAGCTGTAGTTATACCAGCTGTATCTATACCAGCTGTATCTATACCGGCTGTAGTTATACCAGCTGTAGTTATACCAGCTGTAGTTATACCAGCTGTATCTATACCAGCTGTATCTATACCAGCTGTATCTATACCAGCTGTATCTATACCAGCTGTATCTATACGAGCTGTAGTTATACCAGCTGTATCTATACCAGCTGTATCTACACCAGCTGTAGTTATTCCAGCTGTAGTTATACCAGCTGTAGTTATACCAGCTGTATCTATACCAGCTGTAGTTATACCAGCTGTAGTTATACCAGCTGTAGTTATACCAGGTGTATCTATACCAGCTGTAGTTATTCCAGCTGTAGTTATACCAGCTGTAGTTATACCAGCTGTATCTATACCAGCTGTAGTTATACCAGCTGTAGTTATTCCAGCTGTAGTTATACCAGCTGTATCTATACCAGCTGTATCTATACCAGCTGTATCTATACCAGCTGTAGTTATACCAGCTGTATCTATACCAGCTGTATCTATACCAGCTGTATTTATACCAGCTGTATCTATACCAGCTGTATCTATACCAGCTGTAGTTATACCAGCTGTATCTATACCAGCTGTAGTTATATCAGCTGTATTTATACCAGCTGTAGTTATACCAGCTGTAGTTATACCAGCTGTAGTTATACCAGCTGTAGTTATTCCAGCTGGTGGTATACCAGCTGTATAGGGATAGAAATGTAGTGAAGGAGGGCCTGGGGGTTGACTGTGGAAAAGAGGAAGAGGAGAAAACAGGCCCAGAGGGGCTGGAGACAAGAGCTAGTATCTCTCTCTCTCTCTCTATCTCTATCTCTCGACATTCACACTTCACTTCTTCTGTAATATTTTGAAGCAACATATTCATCATGGACAGGGCTTGACGTGGCATTCCATGGGCTGAGCCTTCTGTGATTCAGCCACATGTCCTCTGCAAATACACACACATTCTCATACACAGCTCTCGCCCCCTTGCCTCACCTCCGCCACCACTCTACCCAACAGGTATCCACTTTTCCTGGGTGATTCATCATCCATAACATGGGCTTCATCCCTCATTGGAGGCTGAGCCGGGCGGTGGGAGCAGGGGAGGTGGGGAGCAGACGGCTGCATGGATGGCTGGGCAGTATGAAAGGAAGAAAGCCTGAGGGGGAGAGGCAAGCTGACAGGTAAATGGACAGCCCAGGTCACCTCTCTCTTTCTCTCTCTCTTTCTCTCTCTCTCTCTCTCTCTCTCTGTGGGTCTGTGGGTGGCTGGCTGGCTAGATGTGTAGAGGTGTGTGTTTTTCTGGCTGGGCTTTTGGAGGTTTGACTGACAGATTGACTGATTAGTTGGCTGTTTGACTGACTAGCTGGCTGACTGGTTGACTGTTTGAATGACTGGCTAAATGGTTGGCTGTTTGACTGACTAGCTGGCTGACTGGTTGGCTGTTTGACTGACTAGCTGGCTAAATGGTTGGCTGTTTGACTGACTGGCTGACTGGTTGGCTCTTTGACTGACTGGCTGGCTGGTTGGTTGTTTGACTGACCGGCTGGATGGCTGTTTGACTGGTTGTTTGACTGGCTGTTTGACTGACTGGCTGCAGGTAGTGCATCGTTAAAGGTGACAGTGATGGGTGTGACAGACCACTCAATCCCACCCTATTGTAGTCAGACACACAGACTCACTCATCCATACACACAGGTTTCTCAGACTCACACATAGACACCATATAAAACTAAATACATGCACACAGATGATAAACCTTGACTTGATTTAATAATACAAATATTGTATGCTAATACAATTTTTCAGAGAACGAGATTAACAAGTATTTTTTTTTTTCATCAAAAAGGTAGGGTTCAAAATTATTTTTTATATTGAGAAGTCATTTTTAGATGTCATTTTTAGAAGTTATATTGAGAAGTCATTTTTAGAAGTTATATTTAGAAGTTATATTTAGAAGTCATTTTTGCTCTTTATCAAGGTTGTCAATAATTATGAACCCCACTGTACATTCATATAAACATGTTATGTTTTTCTATTCCCTTTTCTTGGCCTCTAGCTAGGTTTCCATCCAAATGTTGGAAGATTTTCATGAGAATATTCTAAAATCCGCTTAAAGAAAATATGCTAATTCTCCCACCTGTGGCGTTTCCACCAAACTGATTTGTTGTGAATAACAATCAGTGCGTGATCAGGCAGTACACACAATATGTACTTCTTCACTTAAGTTTTTATGTACCGAATAAAAATCTAAAGGTCAATGTGTTTCCATCACATTTTCCACTCTACCGATAGTTTAGTCACAAAAACTGGTGAGTTAAATAACAAATGTGTCTACTCTGGTCTTGGTACATGCGCTCTAGCGTGTATGTCACGTCCTGACCAGCAGAGGGAGTAGTTGTGTAGTATTTTGATCAGGACGTGGCAGAAGAAGTCTGTGTATGTGTGTTCTGGGATGTCTTTTTCTATGTTGGTCTGTGTGGCTCCCGATCAGGGACAGCTGGTTATCGTTGTTCCTGATTGGGAGTCATATATTAGGAGTGTGTTTTTCACCTGGGGTTGGTGGGTTGTTGATTTTGCACTGCTAGTATTCGTTATAGCCTGTAAAACTGTCAGTTTGTCGTTCTTTGTTTTCTTGTTTTCCGTGTTCACTAATCTAATTAAATATAAAGATGAGCATTCATATCCCGTCTGCGTTTTGGTCATCCATACACCACGACAGCCGTTACAGAACAACCCACCAAACAAAGACCAAGCAGCGGAGAAAGGAGCAGCAGATGGAGTACATGGACTATAGAGAGACATGGACGGGGCTGGACCTTGGCACCAGGCTGGGGAATACCGTCGCCCACGGGAGGAGATAGAGGAAGCTAAGGCAGAGAGGCAGCGGTATGAGGCCAGGAACGCGCTGATGGAGAAGCACGAGAGGCACCCCCAAGAAATGTTTTGGGGGGGCACACGGGTAGTTTGGCTAGGCCAAGGAAGAGCCATAAGCCAGCTATCCGTGCTTACATGGAGGAACGTATGGAGTGGAGGGCGCCGAAGTTTGAGGAAGTGCGCACGATCTCGCCCATACGCTCGCACAGTCCGGTGTGAGCTATTCCAGCCCCTCGCAGATGCCGTGCTAGAGTGGGCATCCAGCCTGGTAGGAGGATGCCTGCGCAGCGCGTCTGGTCGCTGGTACGCCTCCTAGGACCAGGCTACCCTACGCCCGCTCTATGCACGGTAACAATCAAGCCCCTGCACAGCCCAGTTCGCCCTGTACTAGCACCCTGCTCGTACAGGGCTGCTAGTTCCACCCAGCCAGGACGGGTTGTGCAGGAGGTGCGAGCAAGACCACCTGTGCGCCTCCATGGCCCAGTTGTTCCAGTTCCCGCCTCTCGTGCTGACCCGGAAGTGAGTACCTCCAGTCTGGCACGACCAGTACCAGCACCACGGATCAAGCTTCCCATAAGTCAGCCTAGTCCTACTCAGCCTGTTCCCGCTCCTCGCGCTAGCCCTGAGGTGCATGTCCCCAGGCTGGTACCTCCTCTACCAGCCCCACGCATCAGGCTTCCAGTGCGTCAGACCAGGCCAGAGTGTCCAGCAACAGTGCCTCGTCCAGAGTGTCCGGCAACAGTGCCTCGTCCAGAGTGTCCGGCAACAGTGCCTCGTCCAGAGTGTCCGGCAACAGTGCCTCGTCCAGAGTGTCCGGCAACAGTGCCTCGTCCAGAGTGTCCGGCAACAGTACCCCGTCCAGAGTGTCCGGCAACAGTGCCTCGTCCAGAGTGTCCGGCAACAGTGCCTCGTCCAGAGTGTCCGGCAACAGTGCCTCGTCCAGAGTGTCCGGCAACAGTGCCTCGTCCAGAGTGTCCGGCAACAGTGCCTCGTCCAGAGTGTCCGGCAACAGTGCCTCGTCCAGAGTGTCCGGCAACAGTACCCCGTCCAGAGTGTCCGGCAACAGTACCCCGTCCAGAGTGTCCGGCAACAGTGCCTCGTCCAGAGTGTCCGGCAACAGTGCCTCGTCCAGAGTATCCAGCAACAGTGCCTCGTCCAGAGTATCCGGCAACAGTGCCTCGTCCAGAGTATCCGGCAACAGTGCCTTGTCCAGAGTGTCCGGAACCAGGGGAGATGGCCCACTGTCCGGAACCAGGGGAGATGGCCCACTGTCCGGAACCAGGGGAGACGGCCCACTGTCCGGAACCAGGTGAGTCTACCTACGACCCGGAACCGGTTGAGTCTGCCTGCGACCCAGAACCGGGTGAGTCTGTCTACGATCCGGAACTGAATAAGTGTATATTTAACTGTGAACTAAATGAGTCTGCCTACAGCGTTGACCGGAAAGAGTCTGCCTACGATCCGCAACAGAGTGAGTCTGTCTACGACCCGGAACCCAATGAGTCTGCCTACAGTCTGGAGGGCAGTAGGCCGGAACCAGAGCCACCTCCAGGATAGGTGGGTTGGGGAGGGGGGGTGTAGCACAAGTGCCGTTGTTGACGGCAGCCACCCTCCCTTCCCTCCCTTTTTTGTTTAGGGGTATTATTTTTTGTTGTGGTATTGGGGATGTTTGTGTTTTCTTTTAAGGTGCATTCCGGGGTCTGCACCTTTAGGGGGGGTACTGTCACGTCCTGACCAGCAGAGGGAGTAGTTGTGTAGTACTTTGGTCAGGACGTGGCAGAAGAAGTCTGTGTATGTGTGTTCTGGGATGTCTAGGCAGGCTGTGTGGGTAGGCTGTGTGGGTAGGCTGTGTGGGTAGGCTGTGTGGGTAGGCTGTGTGGGCAGGCTAGTCTACAGGATGACATTATTATGGATAAGAGCAAGAATATTTGTTTTTGTCAAACGGCAGCCAAACATCGACGATCACGTCACCAGAATAAGATCCTCGATATTTATTGGATAGGAGCATCAAGCTCATCACCAGGAACTTTCACCACCTTATGCAGTTCATCATAATTTATTTAATCTGTAGCCTAATAAACTGCATAGTTTCCTGTTTTATAGTGGGAGGACCACACAACAACACATCAGCCATTTCTCGTGTAATTAATTTTACCGACACAAAAACATCCCACCATGTCAAATGAGCAAATTATGTCACCATTCATAAAATTGTAACAAACCTTGTTTTCATCACAGCTGACATGATTTTTTTGTTCATATGGGTATGACTTCACTCCTATAAAAACTGTGGATGGAAAAGTGGTTTATGACTGCTCTACGGAGGGTACTGACTAAGACATATAATATACACTTTGAAAGCCAAGGTCCAAAAAAATTGTTGCTTCATTTTAGCACACACTCTTATCCAAAGGGACTTGCAGTAGCTATTAGGGTTAAGTGCCTTGCTCAAGGGCACATCGGCGGATTTTTCACCTAGTAGGCTAGGGGATTCGAACCAGCGACCTTTTGGCTAATGGCCCAGCAGTCTTAACTGCTAGGTTACCTACTGCCAATTGACACCCTATTTCCTGTATAGTGGGCCCTGGTCAAATATATAGAGCCCTTAAAGAGCTGGGACACCAAGTGGGTGCAATTAATTATCAGGTAGAACAGAAAAGCAGCAGTACTCTGAACCTCATAGGGTAATATTTGAATACCCTTACTGTAGAGAATAGGGTATCATTTGGTGTGAAGAGACAGCAACTCAGTCACAGTCCCATCAGTCAACCTGTACCTCTGCAGGTACTACTGAACTGGACCCCCAGCTGTTCGCCAACCTCTCCTCTGGGATCCCTAGACGTTCTCCAACCTCTCCTCTGGGATCCCTAGACGTTCTCCAATCTCTCCTCTGGGACCCCCAGCCGTTCTCCAACCTCTCCTCTGGGACCCCCAGCTGTTCTCCAATCTCTCCTCTGGGACCCCCAGCCGTTCTCCAACCTCTCCTCTGGGACCCCCAGCCGTTCTCCAATCTCTCCTCTGGGACCCCCAGCTGTTCTCCAACCTCTCCTCTGGGACCCCCAGCCGTTCTCCAACCTCTCCTCTGGGACCCCCAGCCGTTCTCCAATCTCTCCTCTGGGACCCCCAGCCGTTCTCCAATCTCTCCTCGGGGACCCTCAGCCGTTCTCCAATCTCTCCTCGGGGACCCCCAGCCGTTCTCCAACCTCTCCTCTGGGACCCCCAGCTGTTCTCCAACCTCTCCTCTGGGACCCCCAGCCGTTCTCCAACCTCTCCTTCTGGGATCCCCAGCCGATCTCCAACCTCTCCTCTGGGATCCCCAGCCGTTCTCCAACCTCTCCTCTGGGACCCCCAGCTGTTCTCCAACCTCTCCTCTGGGACCCCCAGCCGTTCTCCAATCTCTCCTCTGGGACCCCCAGCCGTTCTCCAACCTCTCCTCTGGGATCCCCAGCCGTTCTCCAACCTCTCCTCTGGGACCCCCAGCCGTTCTCCAATCTCTCCTCTGGGACCCCCAGCCGTTCTCCAACCTCTCCTCTGGGACCCCCAGCCGTTCTCCAACCTCTCCTCTGGGACCCCCAGCTGTTCTCCAACCTCTCCTCTGGGACCCCCAGCCATTCTCCAATCTCTCCTCTGGGACCCCCAGCCAGGTTTCTCAGAGCAGGGGTTTTCAAACCTCTCCTCTGGGACCTCCAGCCAATGTATTTGATCTATTCCACAGCTAGCACACCTGATTCAACCAATCACTAATCATCAACCCCTTGAATAGGTGAATCAGGTGAGCTAGTTTAGAGAAAATGGGGAAATGTCTAGAGGTCACACACACACAGATGTTTTATATGTAGCTATAGAATGACATGCAGTCGACTTTATGTGCATCAGACTATGAACCTTGGGAAAGGCCTCTGAGTCATCTTGACTGAATTTTGCTTTCAGTCATATTTAGAGGGAATTGTCTTTTTTTACATAATATACAAATTATATTGCAGTATTGCATTTACATTTTGGTCATTTAGCGGACGCTTTTATCCGGACTGACTTACATGATGTTAAAGAGAAAGTTATCTTCTAGGCATGTACAGTATTATCCCATGTATTCCATTAATTTTATGTCAGGCACACTGATCAAACTGAAGTGAACAGATTCACCATCACGGCTCAGGATAAGACCCAGATTACAGACATTTCGAATAATAGCAGTTTATTAATAAACAGGGGGCAGTCAAACGACAGAGGTCGGTAGTCCAGGGCAGAGTCCGTAAGGTACAGAGCGGCAGGCAGGCTCAGGGTCACAGGAGACAAAGGGCTGTGAGACATTGGTTTAATCCTAGACTCATGAAAGTGAGATGTATAGGATACGGGGCAACAGAAGACAAACAGCAGAGGGGCTGAGAATCTTGGAGGTGGGAAAGGGGCCAATAAAACGGGGGGGAAAGTTTGCGGGACTCCACCCGGAGGGGCAGATCCCGTGTGGACAGCCATATACTCCACCCGGAGGGGCAGATCCCGTGTGGACAGCCATATACTCTACCCGAGACAATAACGGGGAGCAGGGGGCCAGTGGTGTCTTCGATACCTGGAGGTGGTCTTGAGATGAGCCGACCTGGCTATCTTCCAGGTATGGCGACAACGGCGGATGAACATTTGAGCCGAGGGTATGCTGACCTCTTCCTCTTGCTTCGGGAAGAACGGGGGCTGATATCCCAGGGAGCACTCAAAAGGTGAGAGACGTGTACTCTGTGTACTCTGCGTGTACTCTACTCACATGAGCTCCAGATGGTGGGGTTGGCGGAGACTAGGCAGCAAAGAGTCATCTCCAGGTTCTGATTGGCTCTCTCCGTCTGGCCGTTAGACTGGGGTTGGAACCCGGAGGACAGGATGGCCGACGATCCAATGAGCCTGCAGAACGCCTTCCAGAACCGGGACGAGAACTGAGGACCCTGGTCTGAGACCATGTCCACCGGAAGTCCATGGATGCAGAAGACATGCTGCACCATGAGCTGGGCCGTCTCCTTGGCTGAGGGTAGCTTGGGGAGAGGATTGAAATGGGTGTCTTTGGAAAACCGGTCCACAACTGTAAGGATAACGGTGTTGCCATCAGATGGGGGTAGACCAGTGATGAAGTCCAGGGATATATGTGATCAGGGATGGTCAGGGACAGGAAGTGGTTGAAGGAGGCCAGCCGGAGCTTGCCAAGGAGTCTTATTCTGAGCACAGATAGTGCAGGCGGCGACAAAGGCGAAGATGTCAGGGACCATGGTGGGCCACCAAAAGCGTTGCCGCACAAAGGCCAGGGTCCGACGGGAACCTGGGTGGCAAGCAAGCCTGGAGGAGTGAGCCCACTCCAGGACCAAGGAGTGGACAGCATCTGGAACAAACATCCAGTTATCCAGGCCCCACCGGGGTTCGGCTGGGAACTCTACGCCTCAAGTACCTGGTTCTCTATTCCCCAGATGAGTGGCGCCGCCAGACACGAGGTAGGAAGGATGGTCTCGGGGTGAGGGTGTAGCGGCATGAAAGCGCATCCGGCTTGACATTCTTGGACCACAGGCGGTAGGAGATGGAGAAGTTGAACCGCTTGAAAAGTCGGCCTCCACCACGAACTGACGGGACGGGTCAGGATGGACTAATATGGAAGTTGTGGTGAAGCAATTTTTGAGGTCCAGGAATGCCCGGTTAGCAGCTGGTGACCATGTGAACGGAACCTTGGGAGAGGTGAGTGCAAGAAGGGGGAAGTCTGTGTGCTGTAACTCTGGATATAGCAGCGATAGTAATTGACAAATCCCAGGAAGCATTGCAGCTGCACTCTGGACGTAGGTTGGGACCAATCCACCACCGCTCTTACCTTTCCGGAATCAATCTGCAAAATTAACACACAGTAATGATGTAACCAAGGAAGGAGATGGTGGTGTGATAGAATTCGCACTGTTCCGCTTTCACAAAAAGCTGGTTCTCCAGTAGGTGCTGGAGGACCTGTCGGACGTGTTCTTGGGCTGACGAGGATGTCGTCGAGGTAGACGAACACGAACCGATTCAACATGTCGCGGAGAATGTCGGTAACCAGGGCCTGGAATACGGCTAGACCAAATGGCACAACAAGACATTTGTAGTGTTTACTGGCCATGTTGAAGGCTGTCTTACACTCGTCCCCTTTTTTAATAATTTTTTATTTAAGCTTTATTTAACTAGGCAAGTCAGTTAAAAAGTCTTATTTACAATGACGGCCTAGGAACAGCGGGTTAACTGCCTTGTTCAGGGGCAGAACGACATATTTTCACCTTGTTGTCTCGAGGATTCGATCTAGCAACCTTTCGGTTACTGGCCAAACGCTCTAACCACAAGGCTACCTGCCGCCCCCCTTCCCATATCCGCACCAACTTGGGGAAAATGATGGACCCCTGGAGCGGCTTGAAGGCCGAGACCATGAGTGGTAGCGGTTCTTAACCGTGATGTCATTGAGGCCCTGTAGTCAATGCATGGGGTCAGGGTTTTGTCCCTTTTCTCCACAAAGAAGTACCCTGCGCCGGCAGGGGAGGAAGAGGGACGGATACACCCTGCAGCCCAGGAGAAGATTGATCCCACAGTAATAGGGTTGATGCGAATGAAGCGAAGTGTCCCGGGCCTTACTGAAAACCCCCTGGTGGTCCTGGTACTCCGCAGGAATGGTGGAGAGGTTCGAGGCTACTTTCAAGTCCACAAGAAGATGTCCCACTGCACCGACTTCAGGCAATGGGTGTGGCAGAACAATGACTCAATGAGGGGATCATGTCACTGGAGCCAAGAGAATACCAATACCAATGGAACCTGAGGAAACTTAATAAGCATGACCTGTATAGCCTTGCTGTGGTTCCTTGACACTTGCAGTTTGATGGGAGTGGTATTGTGAGTGACCCTGCCTATAGAGCCGTCCAGTGCTCTACATCTGCATGGCTGAGTGGGGATGACCAGCTCTGATACCATGGTAGTGTCCATAAAACTCTCATCGGCCCAAGAGTCAATGAGTACCCGGAGAGATTTCAACTGGTTCCCCAACAGCAAGATGGCATGGAGAGGGGTGTGAGAATGGCGAGAAGGAAAGAGCTCTGCCCACCAGAGTACTCGCCCCTACCAGTGAGACTGGTCTTGTTAAGTGGAGCAGCACAGGGGAACCCAAGAGCAGACTCAGACCAGGAAACAGGGATGAAGGAACCAAGATATTTATTGTAACACAGGGAGAGATGAGGTGCAGATCCAGGAAAGCTCTGGATGAGTTGTAGGAAACCAGATGTGGAGGCTGAGGTTGGAGTGAGTTGGCTTGAGACAGGGTAAACAGGTCCGGAGGGGAATCCAAGGGAGTGGTGGTGAGCTGAATCCAGAACAGGGTAGCAGGGTGGTGAGATGTGGAACAGGAAACAGGAACCAGAGTCAGAGCGGCAAAATGAATGGAGATTACGATCTGGCAGAGTGGAAGTGACAGGACTGAGTATTTGTAGAGGTCTTGATTATGGAACGGGTTGCAGCTGGTGAGGATCCGCTCTGGCTCCAGCACACCTGTCTCCAACCACACAATCACACACAGACAGAAAGGGAGGGGGAGAGAGAGAGTGTACTGGAGGAGTGGCTGCAGATCAAGGAGACACCGGATGTTCACTAAAGGGTGTGGCAGGAGCAGATGTGACAGGTCTTTTAGTGGACAGGTACTGTAGACACAAGCCGAGTTCCTCTGTCCAGTGTCTGTGTTATTTTGCCCATCTTAATATTTTCTTTTTAGTGGCCAGTCTGAGATATGGCTTTTTCTTTGCATCTCTGCCTAGAAGGCCAGCATCCTGGAGTCGCATCTTCTCTGTTGGCGTTGAGACTGGTGTTTTGCGGGTACTATTTAATGAAGCTACCAGTTGAGGACTTGTGAGGCATCTGTTTCTCAAACTAGACACTCTAATGTACTTGTCTTGCTCAGTTGTGCACCGGGGCCTCCCATTCCTCTTTCCATTCTGCTTAGAGACAGTTTGCGCTGTTCTATGAAGGGAGTAGTACGCAGCGTTGTACCAGATCTTCAGTTTCTTGGCAATTACTCGCATGGAATAGACTTCATTTCTCAGAACAAGAATAGACTGATGAGTTTCAGAAGAAAGTCCTTTGTTTCTGGCCATTTTGAGCCTGTATTCAAACCCACAAATGCTGATGCTCCAGATACTCAACTAGTCTAAAGAAGGCCAGTTTTATTGCTTCTTTAATCAGAACAACAGTGCTAATAAATGCAAAAGGGTTTTCTAATGAACAATTAGCCTTTTAAAATGATAACCTTGGATTAGCTAAAACATTGTGCCATTGGAACACAGGAGTGATGGTTGCTGATAATGGGCCTCTGTACTCCTATGTAGATATTCCATTAAAAATATGTCATTTCCAGCAACAATAGTCATTTACAACATTAACAATGTCTACACTGTATTTCTGATCAATTTGATGTTATTTTAATGGACCAAAAAAATTGCTTTTCTTTCAAAAACAAGAACATTTCTAAGTGACCTGAAACTTTTAAACGGTAGTGTAAATATATACAATTTGTTTTTATGGGGGATTGGAAATCATGCATACAAATACATTGATGGAAGACACAGTCTATTTGCAATAATAAAAAACACAAGAAAAAACATAAATTCAGTATAACAGATAACACACTACCACATAATAACAGATAACACACTACCACAGAATAACAGGTAACACACACTACCACAGTATAACAGGTAATAAACACTACCACAGTATAACAGGTAACACACTACCACAGAATAACAGGTAAGACACTACCACAGAATAACAGGTAACACACACTACCACAGTATAACAGGTAACACACACTACCACAGAATAACAGGTAATAAACACTGTCCCCTGTTGGGTCGGTGGGTCCTGTGTTGTTCTGTTGGGTTGGTGGGTCCTGTGTTGTTCTGTTGGGTTGGTGGGTCCTGTGTCATCTGTCCCATGTTGGGTTGGTGGGTCCTGTGTCGTCTGTCCCATTGTGGTGTTGAGGTTGTGGTCCAGGGTCTGAGGTGGGCTGTTCTGCTGGCTTCTCTGGAGGAGTGGCCTGCTCTCTGTCACACCTCAGCTTTCTGGCCTCATCCTTCAGTGCCATGTGTGCCTCTTTAAGCTCTCTCCCCTCAGTCCGTAGAGCAGCC
>NC_042992.1:1546464-1678964 GCF_901001165.1 Salmo trutta | reverse complement strand
AACACTGGTTGAATGAATCTCTCACCACATCGGCTCCTGTACTGTCACCCAGAAAAAGGCATTTTAGAACTCATTTTAGTCTATTTATGATCTTAGGAGGACATCTACAGGCAATTTTAAGTACTACACCTAAATATAATAACATCATCAGAAGGAGGGATGAACAGGAGATAGGCCTGCGCACCATAAAACAAGCTAGCTGATATGAAACACAATTATATTCAAAACCTAACCCTAACACTAACCTTAACCCTAAACCTAACCCTAACCCTAACCCCAACCCTAACCCTAACCACTCTAACCCTAAACCTAACCTTAACCACTCTAACCCCTACCCTAACCTTAACCCTAACCTTAACCAGCCCTTTACCCGACGGACGGACGGTTCTAAGCCCAACCAACGCAACCCAGGGTACTTCTACAAGTGGGCAACCATGGGGTCTACAACTTTGGCCGGGTGCGCCCGGACCCCTCTGGCCAGCGCGTCAGAGCAGTGGAGTGCACCCATTCCCTTTCCCCCCCTTCGGCTTCCACGTGTCAGAGATGGAAGTGGATCAACCGACTCAAAACTAGAAACCTAACCCTAACCCCAACCCCAACCCTAACCCTTTTTTGTAATAACATAGTATATGGGATTGATTTGAAGAAATTTGTTTTAATTAATTAGATTAATTTTAAGGTGTTTCTATTCCGAGAAAAACGAAACCATCAGGGTCCCATTAGGATGGAATGGAAAATATTGCGCTGTACAACGTGACGGAGGGAGTAGGCTACAGCATAAGAGGATTGGAGGATTCTAAATTAATATCTAAGGGGCATAACATTTCCACACCCTAAATGTAGTGTAACCAATACTCATTTCGCCTATGGTAGGCCTACAGTATATCTAAAAATATTTTTTTCAATGACGTGACTCTCCGCCAATAATTACATTTAGAGGATTGAAGGATTCTAAATTAATATCTAAGGGGCATTTTCTGTTAGGATCTGTGAGAATTTCTGAGAATATCTAAGGGGCTTTTATATTATTCTAAATTAATTAATAATAATAATCGCTTTGTTTAAAAAGTAACAATATTTTGTAGATTTTGTTTTCATTTAACCTAGAGTGAGCGAGGAAAAAGGCAATTCTTGAACATGGGGTGAGACATTCTCACTAATTCGTAAATAAATAAAAAAAATTATTTAGAATTAATTATTTCTGGAGAAACCTAACTTGATAATTTAGCAGACATCACTTGATAATATATTCAGTCAACACATATCTTAAGAATGTTATGGAAAGTAATTGAACATTTTCGTTTCTCCATGCTTGTCTCAGAGCAGCATGAAACGGTGCTGAAATAGATGTCCACAGTGGGCAGGCTATATATAGCGATATTTTGGAGATCATTTCATTTTCAAAAAAACAACAGTGAGCGATTGTAATGTGAATAAAGGCAAAAATGACTGTGTTTGAAAGAGTATTTTCCAGTAAGCAACAATTTGATTGCCTTCATTGGACAACTTTGTTCCAATATTTATGTAATTCAGTGATACTTATTCCTATAGTAATTTGTTATGGATCCACAACTAAATCAACATCTGCATTTTGAAAGAGTATTTTTTTCATTATTTTATTAACGAAAGCATAAAGATGCTGATGAAGAAATATAGTACTGTACAGTATATGCTTTTACATTTGGATAATAAAGCATTTAAAACATTTTGAAGATATAAGCCACCTGTATTTGTTTATTAGGCTACTGTGCTGTCTGACAAGTAAACATAGCCTAAAATACATACTGTAGTAAACATGGGAAAGTGCCTAATTCCTTCATAAGGGAGAGCAGGCCATGTCCAGATTTTCTCGGTGACCTCAAGTACCTTCAACAATGGCTGTACTAGTGAATGTGGGCACATGGGAGACCGGGCTTCAATTGCCCAAAGGGGAAGGGAGGAAGTATATCTGTCCTTGTAAATAAATAATAATTTCTTAACTGATTCCATATGTGTTATTTCATAGTTGTCATGTCTTCACTATTATTCTATATGGCGCTGTACAACGTTACGATCGGCTGGGCACGTGGGAGACTGGGGTTCAATTCCCCAATGGGGAGGAAGAATAGGCTGTCCTTGTAAATAAGAATGTGTTCTTAACTGACTTGCCAGGTTAAATAAAGGTTACACTAAGAGCATAACATTTATGCACCCTAATTTTCTAATTCTAGTCTAACCAATACCCAAACGGAGATTAAGTGAGAACAAAATCTCATTGATTTATCAAGACCAGTCCCCGTGCTTGTCTCAGAGCAATGCAAAACGGTGCTAAAATAGTTGTAGGCTTTTGCTTCAAATCCTATTGCTTCTAACTTCAATATACTCTTTTAATAAATAAGACATACACCACTTTTAACAGCACATTACTCAACACTAGTGAGACTCATGTCACCTACGGTAGGCCTACAGTATATCGAAAAATATGACCTGACTCTCCACCAATAATTACATATAGAGGATTGGAGGATTCTAAATTAAAACCAAAAGCCTCCTCATGGGTCTCCTGGTGGCGGCCGGCACGGGTATCGAACATGAATAGGTTAAGTTATTTTATATACACTACCATTCAAAAGTTTGGGCTCACTTTGAAATGTCCTTGATTTTGAAAGAAAATCACATTTTTTTGTCCATTAAAATAACATTAAATTGATCAGAAATACAGTGTAGACATTGTTAATGTTGTAAATGACTATTGTAGCTGGAAACGGCTGATTTTTAATGGAATATCAACATAGGCCATGGAAAGACAAAACACACGGGTTATTGACACCAGGGAAGATGATGCTATGAGGAGAAATAAAACACGGGTTATTGACACCAGGGAATATGAGGCTATGGGGAGACAAAACACACTGGTTAGTGTGTTTTGTTCTGAATATTATTATATACACACTACTGTTCAAAAGATTGGGGTCACTTAGAAATGTCCTTGTTTTTGAAAGAAAAGCTCATTTTTTGTCCATTAAACTGACATGAAATTCATCAGAAATACAGTATAGACATTGTTAATGTTGTAAATGACTATTGTAGCTGGAAACTGCAGATTTTTTGTGGAATATCTACATAGGCGTACAGAGGTCCATTATCAGCAACCTGTGGTCCAATGGCACGTTGTGTTAGCTAATCCAAGTTTATCATTTTAAAAGGCTAATTGATCATTAGAAAACCATTTTGCAATTATGTTAGCATATCTGAAAACTGTTCTGATTAAAGAAGCAATAAAACTCGCCTTCTTTAGACTAGTTTAGTATCTGGAGCATCAGGATTTGTGGGTTCAATTACAGGCTCAAAATGGCTAGAAACAAAGAACTTTCTTCTAAAACTCGTCAGTCTATTCTTGTTCTGAGAAGTGAAGGCTATTCCATGCGAGAAATTGCTAAGATAATGAAGCTATCATACAACGCTGTGTACTACTCCCTTCACAGAACAGAGCAAACTGGCTCTAACCAGAATAGAAAGAGGAGTGGGAGGCCCTGGTGCACAACTGAGCAAGAGGACAATCTTACCTTTTTTTAACTAGGCAAGTCAGTTAAGAACAAATTCTTGTTTACAATGACGTCCTACCGGGGAACAGTGGGTTAACTCCCTTGTTCAGGGCAGAACGACAGATTTTTACCTTGTCAGCTCGGGTATTTGATCCAGCAACCTTTCGGTTACTGGCCCAGCACTCTAACTACTAGGCTACCTGCCGCCCAAATACTCATGTTATAACACTAGCTAGCTAGCTGGCTAATGTTAGCTAGTCAGCTAACTTGCTAAATAGCAATTTTTGTAAATTAACTTTATGACAAAAAAATCTGCACAATTGTTTGTCTCTACACTAACTAACATATTCCTTTCAATTGTAAATGTTTTTCTTGACCCATTAAGACATTATAATTACGTACATTTACTTCTACTGTAATGTTTACTGAAGAAAGTCACCAGCGACGTGTGGCTCACGTCAAATTCATCATTGGAACCACTCGATATGATTGGTCATATAAAAACCTTGGGACCCAAATGCATAAAGAGTGCTTTACCTCCCTCTTGCGGTGGTCTGGAGCAATGGTGCTGTGACCCTGGGTACCTCTAAGTCCTGCGGTGTAAGCTCGCAACTTTTACAGGAGGAACCACTGTACTTGAGGGTGAAGAAGTATTTTCTGAGGAACAGGGTAGGGGTAATGATGACCAGGGTGACCTCTAGTACCGGGACTGCTCTCTGGAACATGGCCATCACCAGCGCTTTTCACTGTGGTGTTCATCGTCCGGACAGCATCTTGAAGTTTCACCATTAGATCGTTGGACTCAACACTGTGTTCGACGGTGAACGATGACTCGCATTTGACAACTCCAAAGTCTATGAACTTCTTGAGCTTCTTGCCCACCCACCTCAGCAGTCTGACATTATTTATTGGACTGAAATTCAACAACACGCTCTTCTTCTCCAGGTTACACACCAGAATGCTGGACACCTCTCTGAGGTTTCTTATGAATGAATGGATGAATAAATGGATGCATGGAGGAATTAATGAATTAATTAATTATTGGATTAATTGGATACATTTAAAATACATATACAGTAAGCCCTGTTTAACTGGAGCTAACCTTTGTCCTAATCTTAGCCACATTCTGATTATACCCAACTTTCTAGCAGTTGCATCTACACATGGTATTAAAATGTTTCTTATCCTTCCACTGTGTCTGCATTGTGACCAGATTTCCCTGAATGCAAATTATTGACAGATATTTTTTCAAAATAATTGCAATGTTGTGATCTTTAACTCATTCGACTCATCTTAACCACGTGGATCCAAATAAATCATTTTCATAGCTCTAGAACAAAGAATGTCACCTACATACTTCCTTAAACCTAAAATAAATAAAGAAGTAATTTTGTGTGAAAAAAACAACATCCCCCTTGTTCTTAGCGAAAACATACTCTATTTAACCCTTATGTGCTTTTCGGGTCTGTGGGAGCCATTTTCAAGGTTTACTAAAAGACAAATGCAATGAATATTTTTATCAACATGACACTCATTGGCCTTTGCTCATTTTCTGTGAAGAACAACATTTGAGTGCACACCGTACATCCCCCTACACATTTATATTACATAAACTTAGCATAAAAATAAACGTCCTCTCATTGTCAACTGTGTTTATTTTCAGCAAACTTAACATGTGTAAATGTTTGTATGAACATAACAAGATTCAACAACTGAGACATAAACTGAACAAGTTCCACAGACATGCCCCTAACAGAAATGGAATAATGTGACCCTGAACAAAGGGGGGCCAAAATCAAAAGCAACAGTCAGTATCTGGTGTGGACACCAGTTGCATTAAGTACTGCAGTACATCTCCTCCTCAAGGACTGCACCAGATTTGCCAGTTCTTGCTGTGAGATGTTACCCCACTCTTCCACCAAGGCACCTGCAAGTTCCCAGACATTTCTGGGGGGAATGGCCCTAGTCCTCACCCTCCAATCCAACAGGTCCCAGACGTGCTCAATGGGATTGAGATCTGGGCTCTTCACTGGCCATGGCAGAACACTGACATTCCTGTCTTGCAGGAAATCACGCACAGAACGAACAGTATGGCTGGTGGCATTGTCATGCTGGAGGGTCATGTCAGGATGAGCCTGCAGGAAGGGTACCACATGAGGGAGGAGGATGTCTTCCCTGTAATGCACAGCATTGAGATTGCCTGCAATGACAACAAGCTCAGTCCGATGATGCTGTGACACACCGCCCCAGACCATGACAGACCCTCCACCTCCAAATCGATCCCGCTCCAGAGTACAGGCCTTGGTGTAACGCTCATTCCTTCGACGATAAACGAGAATCTTACCATCACCCCTGGTGAGACAAAACTGCGACTTGTCAGTGAAGAGCACTTTATACCAGTCCTGTCTGGTCCAGCGACGGTGGGCAACGTTGTTGCCGGTAATGTCTTGTGAGGACCTGCCTTACAACAGGCCTACAAACCCACAGTCCAGCCTCTCTCAGCCTATTGAGGACAGTCTGAGCATTGGAGGGATTGTGCGTTCCTGGTGTAACTCGGGCAGTTGTTGCCATCCTGTACCGGTCCCGCAGGTGTGATGTTCGGATGTACCGATACTGTGCAGGTGTTGTTACATGTGGTCTGCCACTGCGAGGACGATCAGCTGTCCGTCCTGTCTCCCTGTAGCGCTGTTTTGAGGAGGATGCTTAGGCATCTCACAGTACAGACATTGCAATTTATTGCCCTGGCCACATATGCAGTCCTCATGTCTTTTTGCAGCATGCCTAAGGCACGTTCACGCAAATGAGCAGGGACCCTGGGCATCTTTCTTTTGGTGTTTTTCAGAGTCAGTAGAAAGGCCTCTTTAGCGTCCTAAGTTTTCATAACTGTGACCTTAATTGCCTACCGTCTGTAAACTGTTAGTGTCTTAACAACCGTTCCACAGGTGCATGTTCATTAATTATTAATGGTTCATTGAACAAGCATGGGGAAAAAGTGTTTAAACCCTTTACAATTGAAGATCTGTGAAGTTATTTGGATTTTTACGAATTATCTTTGAAAGACAGGGTCCTGAAAAAGGGATGTTTATTTTTTTTGCTGAGTTTGTGATGTTTGGGTCCACTGGACCCAAGGGTAATGAAAGTGTGGAAAAGTGTGTGTGTAGGTGAAAACAAGTAAAAATGAAAAATAAATGTTTGCTGTGTGCCTTTACTGTTTTCCTCCTCCCTGGGCCTGCATTTTCAACATAGTACCAATAACCTGTCTGTCTCCCTGCCTGTCTGCCCGTCTCGTGCTTTTCTCACACTCTTTACCCTTTGTAGTGTGTGAAACTGCAGAATGTCTTGCGGGAACCTGCACAAAGTGCAATATTTTCCCACACTCTACCACAGACAGGTGCAAATTGGGGAAGGGACACAAAAAATAAATAGCTTTGAATGTGTGGCTCCTTTCCACAATCAATCAGTAAGGCAAAAATAATCTCTGCCCAGAGGGCCTTAGAAATCATTTTTGCGGAGAGAGATGCTAGTGTGGAAGGAGCGTCTTCCACTTTGGAAGATTAAGAATTTTCTGAATATGAGGATCATGTCTCTGTCAGTTCGGAGTCTGACAGTGAGTTGTAAGAACAGGATGAGATTGACCCTCAGCCAACCCCAGGACCAGCCTGTCAGCAACCAGCTCATCAGCAGCCAGCAGGAGGAGAAATATGGATGTCAAAAAATTGTGAAATTGAATGGTCTTCTTGCCCAAGGAATGAGCCACCCCGCATGGCTGCCAATGTGATAAGGATGTGACCAGGGCCGACGCAGATGGCTGTTACTCATGTTCAGGACATAGTCTTCTTTTGAACTGTTCATCCCAGACACCATCCAGAAAATCATTCTGCACTAATTTGGAGGGAAGGTGTGTTTTTGGTGAGAGATGGACCAAACCCATTTATATGTGTACTTTGGGATCATTACCGTTGCTGGTGTTTTCAGATCCAATGGGGAATCCACAGAATCCCTGTGGGATGCAGAAACTGGTATATAGAGAATTTATTTCCAGGATTATGCGCTTCGATAACCGAGACACCAGACCAGCTCGGCGGCAGAGAGACGAGCTAGCTGCAATCAGATCAGTGTGGGACAAGTGGGTGGACCGCCTTCCCCTGTTTACAACCCTGGTCCCAACGTTACTGTTGAAGAGCAGCTTATGCCATTTAGGGGCCTCTGCCCCTTCATGCAGTACATACCGTCTAAACCCGCAAAATATGGAATCAAGATCTGGGCTGTCTGTGATGTTGCTTCATCATATGTGTGGAACTTGCAAGTGTATATGGGAAATCCAGATGGAGGAACCCCTGAGAAGAACCAAGGGATGCGGGTTGTCCTGGATGTGACACAGGGACTCCGTGGTCACAACATCCAGTGATATAACTTTTTTACTTCACACAAGCTGGGACAGGAGCTCCTCAAGAGGAAACTGACGATGGTAGGAACGGTACGAAAAAAACAAGCCAGAGTTCCCACCTCAGCTGTTGAATACACAGAGAAGGCCTATCAATCCCTCTAAGTTTGTGTTCACGGACGACACGTCTCTAGTGTCCTACGTGCCAAAGAAAGGCAAAAATGTGGAACTCATGACTATGCTGCATAGGGATTTTTTTTTGTTAACTTTTATTTAACTAGGTAAGTCAGTTAATACACATTCTTATTTACAATGACAACCTAGGAACAGTGAGTTAACTGCCTTGGTCAGGGGCGGAATAACAGATTTTTACCTTGTCAGCAGGGGATTCGATCTTGAAACCTTTCGGGTTACAAGTACCACCACCCCTACACATAGTAACACAGTACCACCATCCCTCTACATAGTGACACAGTACCACCACCCCTCCACATAGTAACACAGTACCACCACCCCTCCACATAGTAACACAGTACCACCACACCTCCACTTAGTAACACAGTACCATCACCCCTCCACATAGTAACACAGTACCACCACCCCTCCACATAGTAACACAGTACCACCACCCCTCCACATAGTGACACAGTACCACCACCCCTCCACTTAGTAACACAGTACCACCACCCCTCCACATAGTAACACAGTATCACCACCCCTCCACATAGTAACACAGTACCACCACCCCTCCACTTAGTAACACATCTTGATGCAAGATGGCTCCATCTGAGATGGTCGCCTCACTTCAAGTCCTTAGGAAACTATGCTGTAATTTGTTTTTTCATGTATTATTTCTTAAATTGTAAGCTCAGAAAATCGTAAGTGTTATTACATACAGTTGATGTCGGAAGTTTACACACACCTTAGCTAAACACATTTAAACTCAGTATTTCACAATTCCTGACATTTAATCCTAGTAAAAAGCCGATTTCCAAGCTCAGTTAGGATGTGAAATGTCAGAATCATTTTTTCAGCTTTTATTTCTTTCATCACATTCCCAGTGGGTCAGAAGTTTACATACACTAAATTAGTATTTGGTAGCATTGCTTTTAAATTATTTTACTTGGGTCAAACTATTCGGGTAGCCTTCCACAAGCTTCCCACAATAAGTTGGGTGAACTCTGCCAACAATTTTTCTATGAGACTAAGGTCAGGGCTTTGTGATGGCCACTCCAGTACCTTGACTTTGTTGTCCTTAAGCCATTTTGCCACAACTTTGGAAGTATGCTTGGGGTCATTGTCCATTTGGAAGACCCATTTGCGACCAAGCTTTAACTTCCTGACTGATGTCTTGAGATGTTGCTTCAATATATCCACCTAATTTTCCTTCGTCATGAAGCCATCTATTTTGTGAAGTGCACCAGTCCTTCCTGCAGCAAAGCACCCCCACAACAAGATGCTGCCACCCCTGTACTTCACGGTTGGGATGGTGTTCTTCAGCTTGCAAGCCTCCCCCTTTTTCCTCCAAACATAACGATGGTCATTATGGCCAAACAGTTCTATTTTTGTTTCATCAGACCAGAGGACATTTCTTCAAAAAGTACGATCTTTGTCCCCATGTGCAGTTGCAAACTAGTCTGGCTTTTTTTATGGCGGTTTTGGAACAATGGCTTCTTCCTTGCTGAGCGGCCTTTCAGGTTATGTCGATATATGAATCGTTTTACTGTGGATACAGATACTTTGAACCTGTTTCCTCCATCATCTTCACAAGGTCCTTTGCTGTTGTTCTGGAATTGATTTGCACTTTTCGCACCAAAGTACGTTCATCTCTAGGAGACAGAACAAGTCTCCTTTTTGAGCAGTATGACGGCTGCGTGGTCCCACGGTGTTTATACTTGCATACTATTGTTTGTACAGTTGATGGTGGTACCTTCAGGCATTTGGAAATTGCTCCCAAGGATGAACCAGACTTGTGGAGGTCTACAATTTTTTTTCTGAGGTCTTTGCTGATTTCTTTTGATTTTCCCATGATGTCAAGCAAAGATGCATTGAGTTTGCAGGAAGGCCTTGAAACACATGTACACCCCCAATTGACTCAAATGATGTCCATTAGCCTATCTAACGCTTCTAAAGCCATGACATCATTTTCTGGAATTTTCCAAGCTGTTTAAAGGCACAATTTAGTGTATGTAAACTTCTTACCCACTGGAATTGTGATACAGTGAATTATAAGTGAAGTAATGTCTGTAAACAATTGTTGGAAAAATTACTTGTGTCATGCACAAAGTAGATGTCCTAACCGACTTGGCAAAACTATAGTTTGTTAATAATACATTTGTAGAGTGGCTGAAAAACGAGTTTTAATGACTCCAACCTTAGTGTATGTAAACTTCTGACTTCAACTGTACAGCCGCGAAGAACTATTGGATACAAGAACAACGTTACCTTGCCAACATCACGACCAGGAATACGACTTTCCTGAAGCGGATCCTTTTTTCGGACCACCACCCAGGTCATTGGATCTAATCCCAGAGTCCGTCCCAAAACAACATCGTCGCCGCAGGAGAGTCAGACTGGTCAGACTTAGAAGGCGAGCACACCATCAACTGCTTCCGAGTATATTACTTGCCAATGCCCAGTCTCTAGACAACAAGGTGGATGAAATTAGGGCTTGAGTTGCCTTCCAGAGAGACATCAGCGATTGTAACATTCGCTGTTTCACGGAAACATGGCTCACTCGGGAATTGTTGCCAGAGTCAGTACAGCCACCAGATTTCTTCATGCGTCTCGCCGACAGAAACAAACATCTCTCTCATAAGAAGAAGGGCGGGGGTGTATGCCTCATGATTAATGACTCATAGGGTAATCATAACAACATACAGACTGTGGGCTCTCCTTCTCCATGGCTGACGTGAGTAAAACATTTAAACATCTTAACCCTCGCAAGGCTGCCGGCCCAGACGGCATCCCTAGCCACGTCATTAGAGCATGTGCAGACTAGCTGGCTGGTGTGTTTACAGACACATTCAATCAATCCCTATCCCAGTCTGCTGTCCCCACATGCTTCAAGATGGCAACCTTTGTTCCTGTTCCCAAGAAAGCTAAGGTAACTGAGCTAAATGACTATGGGCCCATAGCATCCACTTCTGTCATCATGAAGTGCTTTGAGAGACTAGTCGAGGATCATATCACCTCCACCCTACCTGATACCCTAGACCAGAGGTGCACAATTGGCAGACCTCGGTCCGGGTCTGGACCTCGAAGCATTTCTAATAAATAATAGTTCAATTAAATACTGATGAAGCCACCCTTTTTCAATGTACACATAATGCACTGGCTCAGCGCAGCTGGGAAGGTCCCAGACAGCGCAACATAATACTGTGTGTTGTCCAAGCACGTGCATTATTTAAATCACTTCACGAAACTCAGCCAATCAAAGCGAATGTTTACAATCCATGTTAGGAGACTGATGTTGTCAGAGAGAGAGACAGCGAGAGAAGCAAAAGCGGAAGCGAGAGGAGAAATGATAGAATGGCGTGCGCAAAAGTCAGGCGATACAGAAAATCGAGCTTTCAAAGAGGAGTGGACAGACAAATATGCCTTTATCCTTCCCGCAGCGACTGTCAAACCACTCTGCCTGATATGTTCAGAGACCGTGGCTCTGATAAAAAGTGCCAACATGAAGCGCAACTACGAGACAAAGCACATATCTTTTGAGCAAACATACCTACAGCAGTCTGAGGTGTGGGCACGCAAAATAAACAAACTCTAAAGCCCAGTATGATCGGTCCACCAGAGTCCTCTCCCATAAATTCACTGCCCAACAACGTGCAAACGAATGTTCACTAAAAATAGCTTGGATTTTGGTTCAACACCAAAAGCCATTTACTGACGGGGGAGTGGTGAATGCTGTTGCTGAAACTTTACTTGACTGTAAACAACAAAATTAGCTGTGTGAAAAGATCAAGCAAATCCCAATGTCATGTACAACAACAGCAAGTAACACCAGTCGAGACACATACAAGAGGAAAGGACATATACATGGTCATAAAGGAGATGCTGAGATAGAGGGGGATAGACCTAAAACAAGAGGAAAGGACATATACATAAAGCCATAAAGGAGATGCTGAGAAAGAGGGGATAGACCTAAAACAAGAGGAAAGGACATATACATGGTCATAAAGGAGATGCTGAGAAAGAGGGGGATAGACCTAAAACAGGTGGTCTCTATCACCTCAGACGGGGCCCTTGCCATGATAGAGAGAGAGAGAGGAGCTGTGGCACGGCTGAAAGAGGACAACCCTGATCTCACAGCTTACCACTGCATCATTCATCAGTCTGTCCTGTGCGCCAATCTGTCAGAAGAGTATGCTGAAGTGATGAATACAATGATGAAACGCATCAACTAACTCAGGGCATCCTCATCTCATCAACATCGCATGCAAAGAAAAGTCGCAATTCAACGGCTCAGACATGAGACGTATGTGGCAGGGTCTACAGTCAATCACGGACTACAAAAAAAACCAGCCCCATCGCAGACACTGATGTCTTGCTCCAAGACCAACTAAACAACTTCTTTGCTTGCTTTGAGGACAATACAGTGCCGCTGACACGGCCTGCTACCAAAACCTCTGGGCTCTCCTTCACCACAGCCAACGCGAGTAAAACATTTAAACGTGTTAACCCTCGCAAGGCTGCCGGCCCAGACGGCATCCCTAGCCGCGTCCTCAGACCATGTGCAGACCTTCTGGCTGGTGTGTTTACAGACACATTCAATCATCTCTTTCCCAATCTGCTGTTCCCACGTGCTTCAATAGGGCCACCATTGTTCCTGTTCACCATAGTACCCTCCAAACTCGTCATTAAGCTTGAGACCCTGGGTCTCGACCCCGCCCTGTGCAACTGGGTCCTGGACTTTGACGGGCCGCCCCCAGGTGGTGAGTGTGGGAAACAACAGCTCCACCCCGCTGATCCGCAACACTGGGGCCCCACAAGGGCCTGTTCTCACAGGGGAGTTTACAACTAGATTTGTTTTATGCTCTGGCGGCCTCGTACGGTGTTGTACGGGTGGTGTGGGTCTCTGAGGCACAAATGAAAAGGTCTGACCCTATGTACGAGTTGTCAGCGGCCACGTTGTTATGAGAATGGCTTCAACTAAATCTCCTGTGTTTGTGCTTCAAAACGCTCAGTGGCTGTCGAGGTCTGTCAGTCACCACAGCGTCTGTACCTGCGAATTGGGATGAGGATATCTGTCTGTGATATCGCAAAGTGTTTCACCAGTGGGAGTCATCGGGTCAGTTGCTGGACTGGCACCATTAGTGTAATTGTAAGGGGTGATAGTCCCCCACAAAGCGGAAGGTATATCATTGTTGCGCAGAGTACACTCTGCGCAACAATGTTTTTCTTGCTGAGATGGCCACAGTGCTTGTGGAAGTGTCCGAAGGGCAAGAGAAGTTATTCTCAACTACCGTATTGCATGACTGCAAGGAGGAGGGAAGTTGCTCATTCACAGAGACAGCTGGCTCGAAATCATGAAAACAATGGTCAATCAGTTTTGCTGATGGAATGCGTCGAGATATCGTAATATCTCCTTGGATCTGATTCTGCACCAAGAGGTTTCAAAACATATTTTTCCCAAGGGGTGCTTTCGACAGATACCCCCAATGAATGACTGCGTTTCCGCTAGCGTTTAGGGGAAGACAGTGTGGTCAGTTGAGAAGGCACTGTGGCCTGTGACCATACGTGGTTGGTTTTCCGATCCATTAGTGCGAGTAACCGATCCATCAAGTCTGCTCAGAGTAACAGGGGTTAAAATTAGAGGCTGGTAACATACACAGGGTGAGCGAGTGATATGTCCTGGAAGTGTAGTTTCAGCATGAATCTCAATGTGAGAGGCGAAGGTCGTCTGCGTGAAACCTCGAAGTGTAGTGTCGCATCATTCCACTTCTAACCATTGTTTAGTTGGTTTCGAAGCTCTTTTGAGATCATCAAACAATGTTTGAGAGCTGAGCAATGAGCGATATTGTTGCGCCCGAATCAATTAGCGCCTGACAAGTTAAGCAGTCCTCCAGGAATGTTTCCAGGTATGGGCGTTTAGATTTGTGTTTAGTGGACATATTCCCCATGAAGTGGAGTGGTCATTCATTTGTCATTTCTGTTCAAGACGAAAGCAGATCAACTTTTTGGATTTTGAGTGGGCTTTAGCCAAGCTTTTGATCTTTTTCTTCGCAACCTTTGCAACTAGAGTCTATAGACAAAGCCTGTGGGCTTGTTTCTTGATCAAGCGGGCCATGGATAGGGTCTCGAGTGAGAGCGGGAGAAATTTGAATATGGGTGTTAATTCCTGTGGACCTGGTGTCCGGTAATTCCACGTCTTGTCCTTGTGACTTATCTTTTACCCTTTTCTCAAAATTTTCTCGCTTTAGTTCTTCACGTAGTGGAACTTCTGGATAACATTGGTCTATGTTTTGATCATCCTTTAACCCTTTGTTACCCTTGTGCTCTGACACTTTGTGTGGGTTGGGTGCAGGCACATAGCGGACAGGTCGATTGTAGCGGTAGTCATTTTGATGGCGACATACTTTACAGTTATTTTGACCGCGGAGGTTATTGGAATCATGATTTCGTGGAAGAAACCATTGTTGTGCATCATCTCTCAATGCTCCAATACCTGATAATGCACCCTCTAACTGGAGTGAGTGCTCCTGGTCAAACTTCAAAACCGAGTGGTCAGGGCTCTTAGCGTTGTGGACTTTTGATGCCTCAAAAGCTGTGCTTGCAAGCTCTCTGAGTTGTAAGATAGGCAAGCCAACGTGGGCTGCAGGGCCCAAGTAGGTAATACATGTTCGACATTGTATTCAAACATTTGTTTGAATGGTAACAGCTCTTCCATTCCTGTTTCAGTGAGTAGGCCAAAGTAAGCTGAACAAAGCCTATGATAGTAAGCTTGTGGGTGTTCATTCCGAGCTTGTTTGATGGTGTTAGCCAGTGAGCTATCGTGTTTGCTAGTTGCAGAACCACTGAATTCTAATTTCAAAGTTGTGGCAAGTTTAGCGTAGTAATTTAGCATGAATTAACCTCGTCACGTGTCTATTCGACGTTCGCTTCAACAGGTAAATCTTGTCAGGACCGGTAGCGTTCAGGTAGCCATCCAATGTGTCCTCTGTCAGCTAGGAATGTCTCAGTATCGTTTGGCTGACCTGGAACGGGGTCAAAGGTGGGGAAATTCTTGACGAGTTTGTCAAGGTATTCCGCTCCAAGCGGGCGGAGAGGGTTGGCTTCCTCATGTTGGGAAATTGGGGCCAAGAGGCACCATATTACTCAGTGCCGAATGGCCAATAGGAGAAGACTGAGGGACACATGAGGGAGGCAAAGTCTGAAACCTATCGTCTTTACTCCTTTGAGTACAGGGCTCCGATTGCTTGGATGGGTACTCACGCTGTAGAGTGGGACCATTCTAGACTTTTTCCAGATGGTACCTAAGGGTGGTATTCTGCTGCATTGCAGAGTCCACTTGAGCGCGTAGAGCACTGATTTTGGACACGTGAGTGTCGCACTTGCTCCTTTTGGTCTCAAACTTATCTGTCATGGTTTGCAGATAGAGGTCTTGAGCACGAAGCAAGAGGTTCAGTGATAAGATTTCCTCTGCTTGCTTAGAAATCAATATTTCCATCTTCATCACCTGAGTTGTCTCATCATTCAATTGGTCAGCAACTTCAATGAGTTCTGCTAATTTGTCATCCAACTTAGTCATTGTGTTCATTAACTGATCGTCTTTGGTCTGCAGCATTTTGAGTAGAACCGTGTTACTTTGAGTAACGTTCAACAAAACTGCATGCATGTTATTAAGTTGAGTGCTCCTGTTTGTAGATAACTCGTCAGATTTATCTAGTTTGGCGTGGACATCATCGTATTTAGTTTTGGCTAAATTGAGTTGTTCCTGTAGCATACGATTTTGTTCCTGTAGAAGACAATTTGGTTGAAGAGTTTGTAGTCGTTCATCGTCATAAGTTTTTGCAATTACATTTAATTGTTCAGTTTTCAAACGCAGTTCCATAGCTAGCAGAATATTTCCCTTTTCTGCATTTGTCATTGGTTTCCTGATTCTCTCCACCTGTCCCTTTGTCTACCATTACCTGCTCGTGCTTCAGCTGTGCACTATTGGACCGATGCCAATCTCAGATGGCAAGACATCAGGGCTAGACTGGAGAGAACCTTTACAAGGCCTACGCCCGATGGTTGATTTTGGAGAGTGTTGTTCACAATTGCTGCAGTTTTTCCGCTAATGGCATAATTAGGGTTGGTTTCGCTGCTGAGGTCAGAGATCAATCCATTTATGGGTGGAGGTTCACTAATTAGCGGCCGAGTGGAAACTATCCCCTTGTCACGTCCTGATCAGTAAAGGGGTATTTTGTTATTGTAGTTTGGTCAGGACGTGGCAGGGGGTGTTTGTTTTATGTGGTTTGGAGTTTGTTGGGCTATGTTATTATGTAAGAGGGGTGTTTGTTTAGAGTGTTCCGTGGTTTTTGGTCTATGTTAGTGTATTTCTATGTTCAGTCTAGTCTTTCTATTTCTATGTTAAGGAATACCTGGGATAGGATAAAGTAATCCTTCTAACCCCCCCCCCCCCCTTTAAAAGATTTAGATGCACTATTGTAAAGTGGTTGTTCTACTGGATATTATAGGTGAATGCATCAATTTGTAAGTCGCTCTGGATAAGAGCGTCTGCTAAATGACTTAAATGTAAATGTAAAATTGTTGATTGCCCTTCAATTGGAGGCAGCTGTTCCTCGTTGCCGCTGATTGAAGGTCCTATGGATAGGGGTGTTTGTGCTATGGGGGTTTGTGGGTAGTTGTCTCCTGTTTTGTGTCTGTGCACCTGACAGGATTGTTTTATGTCGTTCGTTGTTTTTGTATACGTAAGTTGTTTGTTTTTCCTTCTTTTAAATTTAATAAAGAAGATGAGTATACATGTTCCCGCTGCACCTTGGTCCAATCCTTACGACGCCCGTTACAGAGCTACCCACCACCAACGGACCAAGCAGCGGGGTAAGGAGCTGGAGAGGAGCTATCGGGAGTCGTGGACCTGGGAGGAGATCCTAGCCGGAGAGGGACCATGGAGGAAGGCTGGAGAGGACCGGGAGTGTTTTGTTGGAACACGGTTGGCATGGAAGCCTGAGAGGCAGCTCCCCCCCCAAAAAATTGGGGGGGCACACGGGTAGTTTGGCTGGGCCAGGGTTGAGCCCTAAGCCAACTCCCCGTGCTTACCAGAGGCAGCGTGGTACTGGTCAGGCCCCGTGCTATGGGGTGATGCGCACGGCGTCGAGGCCAAGCATCCACAGGCCGGTATGCTCGGTGCCAGCGTCCCGCATTTGCTGGGGGGAAGCGGGCACCCAGCCAGTAAGGGTGGTGCCAGTCCTGCGCTCGAGACCGCCAGTGCGCCTTCACGGCCCAGTGTATCCTGTTCCCGCTCCCCGCACTAGCCCTGAGGTGCGTGTCTCCAGTCTGGCGTCTCCAAAGCCAGCACCACGCACCAGGCCTCCAGTGCGTCAGCCCAGTCCAGCTCGTCCTGCTCCTGCTCCTTGCACTAGCCTTGGGGTGCGTGTCTCCAGTCTGGTACCTCCACTACCAGCCCCACGCACCTGGCCTCCAGTGCGTCAGCCCAGTCCAGCTCGTCCTGCGCCTGCTCCTCACACTAGCCCTGTGGTGCGTGTCCCTAGTCTGGCACGTCCTAAGCCAGCTCCACGCATCAGGTCTTCAGTGCGCAGTCCCCATCCAGAGCTTCCGGCGACAGTGCCCCGTCCAGAGTGTCCGGCGACAGTGCCCCGTCCAGAGTGTCCGGCGACAGTGCCCCGTCCAGAGTGTCCGGCGACAGTGCCCCGTAGAGAGACGGCCCACAGTCCGGAGCCGAGAGAGACGGCCCACAGTCCGGAATCAGCGCAGCCAGAGTCGCCCTACAGTCCGGAATCAGCGCAACCAGAGTCGCCCTTCAGCCCGAGGTCTCCAGCGACGTGCATCAGCCCGTGGTCTCCAGGGACACGCATCAGCCCGTGGTCTCCAGGGACACGCATCAGCCCGTGGTCTCCAGGGACACGCATCAGCCCGTGGTCTCCAGGGACACGCATCAGCCCGTGGTCTCCAGCGACGCGCATCAGCCCGTGGTCTCCAGCGACACGCATCAGCCCGAGGTCTCCAGCGACGCACATCAGCCCGAGGTCTTCAGCGACGCACATCAGCCCGAGGTCTTCAGCGATGCGCCATAGCCCAGAGACTTCGGGAGGGGTAAAGTTGAATGAGTATTTAGCGGGGGTGGACAGGGTAGGTTGGGGAGTAAGGCCGGAGCCTGAGCCACCTCCGTAGTAGGGGGTTGGGGGAGGGGGGTGTAGCACAAAAACCATCGGTGACGGTGGCCACCCTCCCTTCCCTCCCTTTAGTTGGGGATTATTTTTTGTTTGTGTTTAGAGTTATTGAATTAGGTTTTGTTTTGTTGTTTTAGGTGCATCCGGGATCTGCACCTTTGGGGGGGGGGTACTGTCACGTCCTGATCAGTAAAGGTGTATTTTGTTATTGTAGTTTTGTCAGGATGTAGCAGGGGGTGTTTGTTTTATGTGGTTCGGGGTTTGTTGGGCAATGTTATTATGTAAGAGGGGTGTTTGTTTAGAGTGTTCCGGGGTTTTTGGTCTATGTTAGTGCATTTCTATGTTCAGTCTAGTCTTTCTATTTCTATGTTTAGGGTTTGTTGATTGACCTTCAATTGGAGGCAGCTGTTCCTCGTTGCCTCTGATTGAAGTTCCTATGTAAAGGGGTGTTTGTGCTATGGGGGTTTGTGGGTAGTTGTCTCCTGTTTTGTGTCTGTGCACCTGACAGGACTGTTTTATGTCGTTCGTTGTTTTTGTATACGTAAGTTGTTTGTTTTTCCTTCTTTTAAATTTAATAAAGAAGATGAGTATACACGTTCCCGCTGCACCTTGGTTCAATCCTTACGACGCCCGTTACACCCCTCTGATAGCTTGCACATTATTAGAACATTTTAAAGGAAAAACGTTTTTCCTATTGTTCCAAAGTTTGGTTTTGGAATATGTTGGAAGCTGCAAGGACAATTTTAATATATTTATAGACGTTAATGAACCATCAGTACTGTACCAGTACAGTGGGAGTTGGACGTGAATGAATTTGCAAAAGCAAATTGAATTAATCAATGATAATGATTAATCATACCTTGATAGACTATCTGGGAATTAAACTTTAATTAACCTGGGAAGTTGGTTCATCTAGGTTACTATTGCAATGTTTCAAATGTCTCATATAATTGTAAGAGCCTAAAAAAGTATATAAATCACCCTGATTAACTCTTTAGTCCTATCACAGTTCACCTATTTGCTTATGGTTTTGCCTACACCTAGTGACCTGCTTTTTAAAATATATGAACAACAAATATTCAATTTTATTTAGAATGGCAAGCCAGACAAAAATAAAGGGCCTATTTATATAACAATATGAATTCGGAGGGCAGAAATGATTAATTATTAAGGCATCTGTCATACAAAAGTTATACTTAAATCCATACTGGTTCTCTAGTAAATTGGTAGGAATGTCTCACCCCATGTTCAAGAATTGCCTTTCCCTTTATTCAGATTACAACTGCTCACTTTCGGTTGTTTGAAAAGGATATAATCTCCAAAATATCGTTATTTTAAAAAAAAGCCTTAGAAAGTTGGTTACAATTTCAGTTTAATCCACCTGAAAAGACAGAACAAATAATACAACAGATATTGTGGTTAAACTCAAATATACTAATTGATTAAAAAAACTTGACAAAAAAAAACATTTTTGATGAAATGTTTAAAAAAGGTTTCATTTTAGTGAATGATATCATAAATATGACTGGTGGAGTTGTGTCACACATGCAGCTAACACAGACATATGGAAATGTCTGCTCTACCCAAAATTACAACCAACTAATTGCAGCATTACCACAAAAATGGAAGAGGCAAGTAGAAGGGGAAAAAAGGAACTTGTATGTTGGCCCTGCATTAAAGAACATAAATGGTTAAATAAAAGTGTGATAAATAAAAACATATACCAATTTCATTTAAGGACCCAAAAAATTGACAGCTGTGCCATATAAATTGCAAAATAGTTGGGAAGAGATTTTTGATGTACCCATTCCATGGCACATGGTTTATGAATTGACACGCAAAACAACGCCGGATTCAAAAGTTCGAATAGATTCTGTGTTGTGGGTTTGTGTATATGTATGTGTGTATTTCAGGAAATGGCTTCCTGGATTCCCCCAAGCAGCTGATTGGTCGCCCCATTGCAGATTGGAGCTCTGATCCTGCCCTCTCGTTAGGGGATACAGCTGTCGGCAATTACAAACTCCTTCTGTAGCTCGATAAAAGCCAGTGTTCCTTTGTTAGGAGAGAGAGTTTCTTGGATGTCCTGTGTTGGTTGTTGCTCAGAGACAGTTTTGTTGAAAGTATTTTGTAGGCGCTACTTCTGAATTATGTGTGCCAATAGGACTCAGTGTTTTTGATTATTGAAATTTTTCACCTTAAGTTTGTATTATTCTGTTTCATTTGTTCCCAGGGGGGAAGGATAAGGCACCTTGGGAGTGCTTAGGCAAGAGGCATACATATACCCGTAGTATGTACTCTATTTATGCACACTAGGTAAGACCTGGGTGGACCACCCCCTGTATTTTGGTTAGTGCACCAGGTGGCGTTAAGTAAGTAGTGGGTAGGCAGGTAAGGAAGGAGAGGGGGCTCTTTAACTTTTACTTTCTTTGGTTCCGTCCAGCCACTTTTCCCCAAATTACCGTGTTAAGGAAATAAATTCCCAGTAAATGGTAATATTCTCTGCCTCTGTCATCCTTACCCGCACCTACAATCACATACCTCTTTCACTCCACGGGGAGTTGAGTGTAGTAGGGTGTCGTGTTTCCTCCCCCAAGAGGCGTGCGTAACAAAATTCTTACAACCAATAGAATGTCATGTATATGGGGGGATACAGTCTTCCCAGCTCTGCAGAGTCATTAGATCATTTATTTTGGTATTGCCCATATGTAGCTCGTTTTTGGTCACAGGTCCAGGAATGGCTGAAGAATTGCAACATTTGCCTAGAACTAATGCTGCAGAGAACAATACTGGGTGATTTGAAAAGCCACAGTCAATCAATAATAAAATTATTTTAGCCATGAGAATAGAAAGATTCAGTACTTTTGTGAAGTATCACAGCACAGTTGAAAAATATATGGCAAATAGAAATCCAAAATGGATGGTGTTAAGAGATGGGAGGGGTTGAATGAAGCTGAAGGGTGGGACTAATAAGAGAACCAATGTAAAACATACGGGGTCTGTAAAGTGTGTGTATATAACCCTAACTCAAATAGAAATCAAACTGGATGAACATCAGAAATAGAGGAAGGACTAAAAACAAACAAAATATAACTATTGTAAAATAGATTATGTATAAACTGAAGGTAGAAGCCTAAGTGTTATTGTTTATTAGTTTACTCCAATTGGGGGAAGGGTGGTATGGTTTGCGGGGAATAAAGGCATATTCTAAAAAAAAGTATGGGTATGGATATATATATATATATATATATATATATATATATATATTTAGCAAAAAAAGATTTGGGGGATTGGAAATGATGCAGACAATTACATTGATGGAAGCAACAATCTTTCCGCAATAATAAGCTGATCCACCACAAAAAAAAGTATGTTCGACAATTTAATTTATTAAATTGAATGAGACGATGATATCCAATCAATTGGGACTGTCTGGATTATCATAAAAGTGTAACCAGTAGTTTAAATGTTAGGTTACATTCACCACTAGGTTAACCTCTCCCTAAGGCCAAAGCCACATGGGATTCCGGCTGGAGGCGGGATTTCGTCAGAACTGGGGTTTACTGAATGTGCTTTGCAAAAGCAAATTTTACAGATTTTGATCTATTTTAATGATAAATTAAATCTGTTATTTGGGAATTAAACGTTAATTAACCTGAGAGCATTGCTTCATCTATGTTAACCTCTTAGTGATCCCTTAACGCGCCAATCCCGTTAACGGGATAGATTTGATAACATCGGTGAAATTGCAGAGCGCCAAATTCAAACTACAGAAATATCAATATTCAACATTCACAAAAATATAAGTGTAATACATCAAAATAAAGCTTAACTTGTTGTTAATCCAGCCGCTGTGTCAGATTTACAAAAGGCTTTACGACGAAAGCAAACCATGCAATTATCTGAGGACAGCGCCCGCATACAAACACATGAAAATCATTTTTCAACCAGGCAGGTGTGACACAAAAGTCAGAAATAACGATATAATAAATGCCTTACCTTTTGAAGATCTTTTTGCAATCCCAAATGTCTCAGTGACACAATGAATGGTCGTTTTGTTCGATAAATTCCTTCTTTACATCCCCAAAATGTCAATTTATTTGTCGCGTTTGATTCAGAAATACACCGGTTCCAACTCGCCCAACATGGCTACAAAGTATCTAAGTTACCTGTAAACTTGGTCCAAACATTTCAAACAATGTTCCTAATCCAACCTCAGGTATCCTAAAATGTAAATAATCGCTAAAATTTAAGACGGGATAATCTATTTACAATACCGAAGAAAAATAACATGGAGCTTGATCCTGTTCACGCGCAACAAAAGACTAGGGACCTTCAGAGTGACACGTACAAAGAACAGCACTACTTCTTCATTTCTCAAAAGAAAAACATTGACCAATTTCTAAAGACTGTTGACATCTAGCGGAAGCCATAGGAACTGCAACCAGGTTCCTAATAAATAGGGTTTCCCATAGAAATTCATTGGAAAATCCTATGACCTCAATTTTTTTCCCCCTGGATAGTCTGTCCTCGGGGTTTCGCCTGCCAAACGAGTTCTGTTATACTCACAGACAATATTGTAACAGTTTAGAAACTTTAGAGTGTTTTCTATCCAAATCCTAGCTTCTGGGCCTGAGTAGCAGGCAGTTTACTTTGGGCATGCTTTTCATCCAGATGTCAAAATACTGCCCCCTAGCCTTAAGAAGTTTTAATGTGGAAAAAGTTTAAGTTGTCTCATTGTAGAAACCCAATAAATGTGGGTATTATTTAAGATCCACTTGAAAAGGAAAATCAGTCAATTCTACTTATTAGTTAAATTGAATGAGACGTCGATATCCAGTCAAATGCGATTGGCTGGATATCTTAACGTGATCCACGTTTGGATGTTTCCTAATTCCTTTTGAAGAAAATGTACTGGTGATTCTTCACCACCAGGGGGTCACTGATCGCAGAAAGCTGAAATCTACAGAAGTACAAAGGCGGGACTTCCGTCACGCAAGGCAGAGGAATTTCAATGTGACAGAGGAAAAAGTAAATGCTGTTTTCCCTTTCTTAGCTGTAGAATCTAGTGCTACGCTAATCCTATTTGTACAGACAAATCACTTCCAAATAACAAAATAAGGTCTCCTTCAACATGGAATGGTGAGTTTACTAGTGACGTCTCAAATTAACAAATTCGGCATACCATTTGCTAGCATTATATTACCGGAGCGCATGGTACATAAAAACAGAGTCATTTAGCAGATGCCCTTATCCAGAGCGACTTACAAATTGGTGCGTTCACCTTATGATATCCAGTGGAACAACCACTTTACAATAGTGCATCTAATTCTTTTAAGGGGGGGGGGGGGGGGGGTTAGAAGGATAACTTTATCCTATCACAGGTATTCCTTAAAGAGGTGGGGTTTCAGGTGTCTCCGGAAGGTGGTGATTGACTCCGCTGTCCTGGCGTCGTGAGGGAGCTTGTTCCTCCATTGGGGTGCTAGAGCAGCGAACAGTTTTGACTGGGCTGAGCGGGAACTGTGCTTCCTCAGAGGTAGGGAGGCGAGCAGGCCAGAGGTGGATGAACGCAGTGCCCTTGTTTGGGTGTAGGGCCTGATCAGAGCCTGAAGGTACGGAGGTGCCGTTCCCCTCACAGCTCCGTAGGCAAGCACCATGGTCTTGTAGCGGATGCGAGCTTCAACTGGAAGCCAGTGGAGAGAGCGGAGGAGCGGGGTGACGTGAGAGAACTTGGGAAGGTTGAACACCAGACGGGCTGCGGCGTTCTGGATGAGTTGTAGGGGTTTAATGGCACAGGCAGGGAGCCCAGCCAACAGCGAGTTGCAGTAATCCAGACGGGAGATGACAAGTGCCTGGATTAGGACCTGCGCCGCTTCCTGTGTGAGGCAGGGTCGTACTCTGCGAATGTTGTAGAGCATGAACCTACAGGATCGGGTCACCGCCTTGATGTTAGTGGAGAACGACAGGGTGTTGTCCAGGGTCACGCCAAGGTTCTTAGCACTCTGGGAGGAGGACACAAGGGAGTTGTCAACCGTGATGGCGAGATCATGGAACGGGCAGTCCTTCCCCGGGAGGAAGAGCAGCTCCGTCTTGCCGAGGTTCAGCTTGAGGTGGTGATCCGTCATCCACACTGATATGTCTGCCAGACATGCAGAGATGCGATTCGCTACCTGGTTATCAGAAGGGGGAAAGGAGAAGATTAATTGTGTGTCGTCTGCATAGCAATGATAGGAGAGACCATGTGAGGATATGACAGAGCCAAGTGATTTGGTGTAAAGTGAGAATAGGAGAGGGCCTAGAACAGAGCCCTGGGGGACACCAGTGGTGAGAGCACGTGGTGCGGAGACAGATTCTCGCCACGCCACCTGGTAGGAGCGACCTGTCAGGTAGGACGCAATCCAAGCGTGGGCCGCGCCGGAGATGCCCAGCTCGGAGAGGGTGGAGAGGAGGATCTGATGGTTCACAGTATCAAAGGCAGCAGATAGGTCTAGAAGGATGAGAGCAGAGGAGAGAGAGTTAGCTTTAGCCGTGACACAGAGAAGAGCAGTCTCAGTTGAATGCCCAGTCTTGAAACCTGACTGATTAGGATCAAGAAGGTCATTCTGAGAGAGATAGCAGGAGAGCTGGCCAAGGACGGCACGTTCAAGAGTTTTGGAGAGAAAAGAAAGAAGGGATACTGGTCTGTAGTTGTTGACATCGGAGGGATCGAGTGTAGGTTTTTTCAGAAGGGGTGCCTGTGGCCTACCCACACTGGCTTAGCGCGGTAGGCGTACAGATAACTTCGGCTCGGTCACTGAACAGATCTATCCTCTAATTTCTAAACTTACTGGCTCTATGCCCTTCCTCTAAATAAAATATTGACTGACAGAAATCACACCGTTTTGCCTAACGGACTAAATCTGGAATTTACAACTAATTGCTCTGACACTATCGACACGACCAGAGGCGCTTCCAAAAAGCTTGTTCAAATGGAAACACATATGCAAACAATATCTTTCTCTATTCGCGTACAACAGTCTGTCTGCACAGTTCTGTTTGCACAATTGATATATCCAACAGCAAAGCCTCATTCTATCTTACATTCCTCACAGGGGGCACCATAATATGTCATGTCTTTGGCATTATTAAAGGTGAAGACTTATTTTATCAAATAAATTCTCTGTAATTATTATTACATGATTAAACTAATCATGTAAACTTAACTAGGAAGTTGGGGCACCACGGAAAATCTTCAGATTACAAAGTTATACTGTTCCGAATATAACTCTTCAGATATTTTAATATCTGATCAATTAGTCTTCTATTAATGAATTATTCATTACCTCACATCAGTCTCATTCCTAACGTCGTAAATTGTTGGTTGTCTGCATGAACACAGCCTAAACTATGGATCATCCATACACCAGTTGGCTTAATAATTTATTTACTAACTAAATAATCACAGAAATGCATAAATAAACAAACAGTAGATATTGGTTACTAACAATGATAGGGAAGATTCCCTAGTGGGCTAAACCAATATGACAGCTTAGTGGACAAAGGGAAAGACAAAATGGATTCATTACAGTCTATAATTTTATACATTGAAATGCTAATCCTTCGCACATGAACGGCCGCTCATTCGAGAATAATTGCAAGTACATATTTACGGTGTCATTTTGTCTTCTTTGTTGGAATCCGGTCCGTCTGCTGGAGAGTTCATCCGAGTCTCTCTTTCTGTTTCCCTGAAGATCAGTCTTTCATTGGTTAGAATGGATACTTCAGAGTACCATTCAGAAATGTTCTCATAGATGTTTCAGAGGTTGTCGGTATTCTCGTCCCAGGTTTACATAATTTCTAGCTGCAGACTAGTAACTAGTATCTAAGATTTGCTCTTATTCTGTGGGGATTGATAATCTCAGAGATTAACCATTTCCAGCTGTGTAGCCAATGCTCCACGTGGTATGGTTTTCTAGTCTTGGTACTCAAACTTGTGCCACCTCAGCTTACACCGAGGTATGTGTGGTCTGAACTATTCACAATCACAGCTCACACTGTGGGTTTGCTTAGTCTGATGAGGATTTCCTCAGGAGGGGGTTTTATTCGTAACAATAGAAAAGGCGGTTCCATGATGCCAGATCATGTCTGTGCTCACGGGTTCGGGCCAATGACTTAGTTAAATTTTAAAGGGAAAGAGTTTCATCCTTACTCATTCATTTTATACAAGAATTAGATGAAAACACCATAATTGAGAAATGTACACATTCAGAGATATAGTTATGTGGGTTTCATGTCCTTCGTGAGGTCACCAAATGAAACACAATCAACATAACTGTCCCTTAAGTGTCCACGGACCCTTCCCACATTCTCATTCATTCACAAGTGGACGTATAGTTTCATTTTCCCATTTTGGGGATTTAGGAGTTCGGCCATGTAAAATCCTTTGTTCACACTGTGGTCCCCTTGCATGAAAAGGGAAGAGAGCCTCCGCAAGGAATTTACAACCTGAGATAACAGAACCTGGGTGTAGGAGAAAGCGAGAGAGGGGGAAGCCACGATCTACACCCAGAAAGGGCCAAGTCATGACAAACTGTACAACTAACCCTAATCCAACTCATGAATTAGTTATTCTATTTCCTCATCATGGATTTAACAGACACTGAAATATAGTACCACTGAATTCATTCCACTTCTTCTTTCCTTTTCTTGCCGCAGCTTCATGTGCCTGTCTGGTCCTCCCTAGGATGGGCGTAGACCCGGGAGGTTAGCGTTAGGGTTTGCCTGACCCATGTTGCTGTGAGACAGTCCCACCTGCAGGGGGCACCTTGTTGCAGTAAGATCAGATGGCCTGCTCCAGACTCTACCCTCCCTCTTCATGGGCTCAGAACATCAAGCATGCAGTGTTACCAGGGTAACCAAGGCTTGGCCCAAGAGGGTGTGGCCTGGCATACTTACCTCCTGTTGCTTATTTCTATGACAATGCTAGCTGTCCCTTAATTTTGCTGCATTTGCAGCTTGTTCTGCTACTGCTGCTTTGCTAGTTAAAGGTGCCAAAGTTGGATCCACCAATGAGGTGGGGGGGAACAGTTTGAACCAACCAATCACCATGTTGGATAAGTCTAAATCATCTAAAAGTATCTGAGCAGCTCCCATAAAGGATTTGTGGTCCATGCGTCCATAGTCTCCCCACACGATTATCTGGAGAAGAGAACACAGGTATTACATACTACTTCGTAAATAGTACTAACCCTAACCCCTAGGTTGAAGAGCAATGGTTAAAACAAGAAGATTCTAATATCCCATAACTCTTTGCATAAATGAGGATGATTTCAATACAATGGGAACAGCTATGCTAGTTAGCAATGGCCCTGGTCCCATGACGCAGGTTAACTTTCTAAAGCTTCCTCATGGAATTATTAGCTTGTCCTAACCTGGGAATCTTCAACCTACCCTAACCCTAAAAGTAACACTAACCATATTCTCCCCACAGGATAATCTGGAGAAGAGAAAACACTGATTATGTGTTACTCAACTACTCATAATAGACTCAAATAGACCTATAAAGGACAATTGAATATGTCAAATAGAGTACATTTCACGAGTTACCTGTAAAACCTTCCCCTCTGGACTCTCCTCAAACTGAAGTTGCTGCTGGTAGAGGGGATCCAATGTTTTTTTAGCCAGTCTGGTTTTCTTTTTGACAATGCATTTCCCGTTGTCCATCAGATATACTTTCACATAGGGGGCTTGAGAAACAAGCAGAGAGGGCAATAAGACAATGTGCTTTCTGGACCTAAATGCCCTTCCATGGGGACTTTGTGCTATAATGATAATATAATAACATATATAATACCAGTAATAAATCTTGCTTACCTGGCAGCTGCTTGTTGCCTTGTTTACCCACAAGTCCTCTGGCCCTGATGACCTCCACGTCCAGACGTTCTTTCCTGTACACCATCCCTATCTGGATGTCACCTGCAGAGAACATATATATTAATATTCTAACCCAACCCTAACCATCCCTATCTGGATGTCACCTGCAGAGAACATATATATTAATATTCTAACAAGAACCCAACCCAAACCATCCCTATCTGGATGTCATCTACAGGGAACATATATATTCATATTCTAACAAGAACCCAACCCTAACCGTCCCTATCTGGATGTCACCTGCAGAGAACATATATTATTTAGTGTCTTGTTTTGAACGCTTTGTACAAAATAATAAAATGCAGTACTACAGGATATTTCTTAACGTAGCTCTTTATTAGCTAGCTACAACTGGCATGTTCACTTATCTCCAACCATGTTCAACTGACCATGACCTCACCATCTGGGTGGTCTTAACCGACCATAGCACAGTATGATACGACGTTAAATGCATCCAATTATAATTCAGTATGTTTACACATGAATATTACATTTAGATTTATGCTGCAATAGTTTGTGCTGGGGGGCTAGGGTCAGTCTGTTATGTCTGAAGTATTTCTCCTGTCTTATCCGGTGTCCTGTATGAATTGAAGTATGCTCTCTCTAATTCTCTCTCTCCCTCCCAGAGGACCTGAGCCCTGGAACCATGACTGAGGACTACCTGGCCTGATGACTCCTTGCTGTCTCCAGTCCATTTGGTCGTGCTGCTGCTCCAGTTTCAACTGTTCTGCCTGTAGTTATGGAACCCTGACCTGTTCACCGGATGTTCTACCTTGTCTCGGACCTGCTGTTTTCGACTCTCTCTCTCTCTCTCTCTCTCTACCACACCTGCTGTCTCTAACTCTGAATGCTCAGGTATGAAAAGTCAACAGACATTTACTCCTGAGGTGCTGACCTGTTGCACCCTCTACAACCACATTGATTATTATTATTATTTGACCCTGCTGGTCATCTATGAACGTTTGAACATCTTGGCCATGTACTGTTACAATCTCCACCTGGCACAGCCGGAAGAGTACTGGCCACCCCTCAGAGCCTGGTTCCTTCTACGTTTCTTCCAAGGTTCCTGTCTTTCTAGGGAGTTTTTCCTAGCCACAGTGCTTCTACATTTGCATTGCTTGCTGTTTGGTGTTTTAGGCTGGGTTTCTGTATAGCACTTTGTGACATCGGCTGATGTAAAAAGGGCTTCATAAATACATTTGATTGATTGATTGACCTGCAGTGAACATATATTCTAACCCAACCCTAACCATCCCAATCTGAATATCACCTGCAGAGAACATAAACACTTGAAGTCGGAAGTTTACATACACCTTAGCCAAATACATTTAAACTCAGTTTTTCACAATTCCTGACCACTTTATTTTAAGAATTTGAAATGTCAGAATAATAGTAGCGATTTATTTCAGCTTTTATTTCTTTCATCACATTCCCAGTGGGTCAGAAGTTTACATGCAATCAATTAGTATTTGGTAGCATTGCCTTTAAATTGTTTAACTTGGGTCAAACGTTTCAGGTAGCCTTCCACAAGCTTCCCACAGTAAGTGGGGTGAATTTTGGCCCACTCCTCCTGACAGAGCTGGTGTAACTGAGTCAGGTTTGTAGGCCTCCTTTCTCGCACATGCTTTTTCAGTTCTGCGCACACATTTTCTATTGGATTGAGGTCTGGGCTTTGTGATGGCCACTCCAATACCTTGACTTTGTTGTGCTTAAGCCATTTTGCCACAACTTTGGAAGTATGCTTGGGGTCATTGTCCATTTGGAAGACCCATTTGCGACCAAGCTTTATCTTCCTGACTGATGTCTTGAGATGTTGCTTCAATATATCCACCTAATTTTCCTGCCTCATGATGCCATCTATTTTGTGAAGTGCACCAGTCCCTCCTGCAACAAAGCACCCCCACAACATGATGCTGCCACCCTCATGCTTCATGGTTGGGATGGTGTTCTTCGGCTTGCAAGACTTCCCCTTTTTCCTCCAAACATAACGATGGTCATTATGGCCAAACAGTTCTATTTTTTTTCCATCAGAACAGAGGACATTTCTCCAAAAGGTACGATCTTTGTCCACATGTGCAGTTGCAAACCAGAGTCTGGCTTTTTTATGGTGGTTTTGGAGCAGTGGCTTCTTCCTTGCTGAGCGGCCTTTCAGGTTATGTCGATATAGGACTCGTTTTACTGTGGATATAGATACTTTTGTACCTGTTTCCTCCAGCATCTTCACAAGGTCCTTTGCTGTTGTTTTGGGATTGATTTGCCCTTTTCGCACCAAAGTACATTCATCTCTAGGAGACAGAACGCCTCTCCTTCCTGAGCGGTATGACGGCTGCATGGTCCCGTGGTGTTTATACTAGCGCACTATTGTTTGTACAGATGATCGTGGTACCTTCAGGTGTTTGGAAATTGCTCCCAAGGATGAACCAGACTTGTGGAGGTCTAAATTTTTTTCTGTGGTCTTGGCTGATTTCTTTTGATTGTCCCATGATGTCAAGCAAAGAGGCACTGAGTTTGTAGGTAGGCCTTGATATAAATCCACAGGTACACCTGAAATTAACTCAAATGATGTCAATTAGCCTATCAGAAGCTTGTAAAACCATGACATAATCTTCTGGAATTTCCCAAGCTTTTTAATGACCCACTGGAATTGCGATACAGTGAATTATAAGTGAAATAATCTGTCTGTAAACAATCGTTGGAAAAATTACTTGTGTCATGCACAAAGTAGTTGTCCTAACCGACTTGCCAAAACTATAGTTTGTTAACAAGAAATGTGTGGAGTGATTGAAAACGAGTTTTAATGACTCCAACCTCAGTGTATGTAAACTTCCGACTTCAACTATATATTAATATTCTAACCAGAACACTATCCTAACCGTCCCATCTGGATGTCACCTGCAGAGAACAGCATAACAAGTAGGAGTGTCAAAACAAGGAGGAGGGATTATGGCCAAGGGGGAGGAGTGATTACTAGGAGTTGTCATAAAAAGGGAAAGGAGTCATGGTGCTTACCCATTGGTGGCGTGGCAAGTGTCTGTCTACCAGCTAGCTGTGCGGGGCCCAACCCTTCCAGGAACTCAGTGAAGTGGATGTCAGATGTGATACGGACACCGGGGAAGATAAGACTATGGAAAGACAAAACAGACTAGTTATTGACATCAGGGAAGATTGGGCTATGGACAGACAAAACACACTGGTTATTGACACCAGGGAAGATTAGGCTATGGAGAGACAAAACACACTGGTTGTTGACATCAGGGAAGATGAGGACATGGAGAGACAAAACACACTGATTAGTGTGTTCTGTTCTGAATATTATTATACATGTTCTCTGCAGGTGACATGCTGATGGGATCGTTAGGGTTGGTTGTGATTATAATACTAATATATATAAAAACACTACCATTCAAAAGTTTGGGTCACCTTAGAACTGTCCTTGTTTTTTAAAGAAAGCACATGTCTGTCCATTAAAATAACATCAAATTGATCAGAAATACAGTGTAGACATTGTTAAAGTTGTAAATGATTTTGTAGCTACCTGCCCTATTAGGAAACCCTTGTCTCTAGTGGGTACCAGTACTATGGTGAGCCAGACTGGGGGTTCCCTAATTCCCATAACCTGCACACCCCTTTTTGCTCTTGTGCTGTGGGGAGACTAATCTAAGTCTCTCCGAGTGCTCATTGACTCTGGGGCTGATGAATGTCTTATGGATGCCACGATGGCTTTGGAGCTTGGTATTCCCACTCAGCCTCTCTCTGTGCCCATGGATGCTAGGGCACTGGACGGCCGCTCTATAGGGGAAGTCACCCATAGTACTGTGCCCGTTCAATTACGGGTTTCTGGTAACCACAGTGAGACAATACAGTTCCACCTCATTGCATTTCCCCATGTTTTGGGATTTTCCTGGCTCCAAAAGCACAATCCTGTGATTGACTGGACCACAAGCTCCATCCTGGGTTGGAGCCCATTTTGCCATTCCCACTGCCTTCAAGCAGCACAGCCTTCCCCAAGTCGTCTTCCTCAGGATGTTAGCTAGACTGTGGATGTCTCTGCTATTCCCACATAACACCATGACCTCCTGGAAGTGTTAAGTAAGGCACGTTATACTTCCCTTCCCCCGCACCATCCTTATGATTGTGCCATTGATCTTCACCCAGGCACTACACCTCATCGGGATCGGATGTACTCTCTGTCCTGACCAGAGAGCATTGCTATGGAGGAGGACATAGAGTAGTCTCTGGCCACTGGGGCTGTCCGTCCGTCTGCATCTCCTGCCGGCGCTGGGTTTTTATTTGTGGAGAAGTAGGACAAGACCCTACGCCTGTGCATTGACTAGCGGGGACTTAACGATATCACTGTCAAATCATTACCTCCTACCTCTCCGCGGCGTTTGAACCTCTCCAGGGGGCTACCATGTTTTCCAAGTTGAACCTTTGGAATGCCTACCACCTGCATAGGATACGCGAGGGGGATGAGTGGAAGACATTCTTCAACACAGCCTGTGGACATTATGAGCACCCGGTCATGCCATCAGGCTTTGGTCAATGATGTGCTTCGGGACATGCTGAACCGGTTTGTGTTCGTCTACCTTGACGACATCCTGCTTTTTTTCCGATCTGCCCAAGAACATGTACACCATGTCAGACAGGTCCTTCAGTACCTCCTGGAGAACCAATTGTTCGTGAAAACCGAGAAGTGTGAGTTCCACCGCTCTACTATCACCTTTCTGGGATATGTCATTGCTGAGGGCAATGTTCAGATGGATCCTGGAAAGGTGAAAGCAGTGGCCTCAACCAACGTCCAGGTTGCAGTTGCAACGGTTTCTTGGTTTTGCAAACTTCTACCGCCGTTTTATTCGGGATTACTGCACCCTGGCAGCCCCCCTCTCGGCATTCACCTCCCCCAAGGTACCGTTCAAATGGTCTCCAGCTGTCGACAAAGCCTTTGTAGACCTGACTCATCGGTTCACAACAGCACCCATCCTCATCCATCCGAACCCCTCGCGTCAATTTGAGGTGGAAGTGGATGCTTTGGATGTTGGAGTGGGGGCCATCCTGTCCCAGCGATCTACCCAGAACCAGAAGCTTCATCCCTGTGCTTTCCTGTCCCATTGTCTCAATCCTGCTAAGAGGAACTACGATGTGGGCAACCGAGAACTCCTGGCGGTGAAGATGGCGTAGGAGGAGTGGAGGCACTGGCTGGAAGGAGCAGAACAGCCATTCCTGGCCTGGAACGACCATAAAAACTTGGAATATCTCCGTTCAATCAAGCGCCTCAACTCAAGGCAGGCCCGGTGGGCCCTTCTGTTTACCAGATTCAACTTTACCATTTCTTACCATCCAGGATCTAAAAATGTGAATCTTGATGCTCTCTCCCGCCTATACAGTTCCTCTGCCAAACCCTCGACTTCCGAAATCATTCTCCCTACCTCATGCCTTGCTGCCACTGTGGATTGGGGTATTGAGAACCTGGTTCGTGAGGTGCAACGCTCCCAGCCTGGACCTGAAGGGGGCCCGGCTAACCGGCTGTTTGTCCCAAACCCAGTCCGGTCTCGGGTCCTGGAATGGGCTCATTCCTCCAGGCTGACCTGTCATCCAGGGTCCCATCGTACACTAGCCTGCCTTCGACAACGTTTCTGCTTGCCCACAATGGTGCCTGACGTCTGCCATCGTTACCGCATGCACTTTGTGTGCTCAAAACAAGACTCCGTGGCAAGATCTGTCTGGCCTCCTGCAGCCACTACCGGTTCCCCATCGTCCCTGGTCTCATATATTCTGACAGTAGTTGACCGGTTCTCCAAGGTTGCCCATTTCATCCCTCTCCCCAAACTACCTTCTGCCAAGGAGACGGCCCAGCTTATGGTGCAGCATGTCTTCCGGATCCATGGACTCCCGTTAGACATGGTCTCCGATCGGGGTCCTCAGTTCTCGTCTCAGTCCTGGAAGGCATTCTGCACCCTTATTGGGTTGTCAGCCAGCCTGTCATCTGGATTCCATCCCCAAACTAACGGTCAGTCGGAGCGAGCCAACCAAGACCTGGAGACCACCTTAAGGTGCCTGGTCTCAACCAACCCCACTACCTGGAGCCATCAACTGGTCTGGGTGGTGATGCCCGGAACACCCTTCCTAGTTCTGCCATGGGACTCTTCCCTTTCGAGTGCACCATGGGGTATCAGCCTCCACTCTTCCCTGAACAAGAGCAGGAGGTCAGCATACCCTCGGCCCCAGATGTTTGTCCGCCGCTGTCGACGTACCTGGAGAAGAGCCAGGGCGGCTATTCTCAAGACCAACTCCAGGTATCGTCGACAAGCGGACTGTCGCTGGACCCCAGCTCCCCGCTACCACATTGGGCAGAGGGTGTGTTACTGCTAGTACATCATCCTTAAAACAACAATGTTATTGCTAGTATATCATACTTAATACCAATATTATTGCTAGTATATCATACTTAATACCAATGTTATTGCTAGTATATCATCCTTAATACCAATGTTACTGCTAGTACATCATTCTTAATACAACAACGTTACTGCTTGTTAAGCATCCTTAATATGTGTGTATAGATTGTGTATAGGCTTGTCTACCATATGAATCTTCTCTTTGTGTCAGACTGGGTTCAAGTGACTTCTGTTTCTTTATTTGTCTGTTTATGGTATGTATGTGTGTATATGCAATGCAGTATGTGTATATATGCAGTGTGTGTGTGTGTGTGTGTGTGTATTTATATATATATATATATACTGCTCAAAAAAATAAAGGGAACACTTAAACAACACAATGTAACTCCAAGTCAATCACACTTCTGTGAAATTAAACTGTCCACTTAGGAAGCAACACTGATTGACAATAAATTTCACATGCTGTTGTGCAAATGGAAGACAACAGGTGGAAATTATAGGCAATTAGCAAGACACCCCCAATAAAGGAGTGGTTCTGCAGGTGGTGACCACAGACCACTTCTCAGTTCCTATGCTTCCTGGCTGATATTTTGGTCACTTTTGAATGCTGGCGGTGCTTTCACTCTAGTGGTAGCATGAGACGGAGTCTACAACCCACACAAGTGGCTCAGGTAGTGCAGCTCATCTAGGATGGCACATCAATGCGAGCTGTGGCAAGGTTTGCTGTGTCTGTCAGCATAGTGTCCAGAGCATGGAGGCGCTACCAGGAGACAGGGCAGTACATCAGGAGACGTGTAGGAGGCCGTAGGAGGGCAACAACCCAGCAGCAGGACCGCTACCTCCGCCTTTGTGCAAGGAGGAGCACTGCCAGAGCTCTGCAAAATGACCTCCAGCAGGCCACAAATGTGCATGTGTCTGCTCAAACGGTCAGAAACAGACTCCATGAGGGTGGTATGAGGGCCCGACGTCCACAGGTGGGGGTTGTGTTTACAGCCCAACACCGTGCAGGACGTTTGGCATTTGCCAGAGAACACCAAGATTGGCAAATTCGCCACTGGCGCCCTGTGCTCTTCACAGATGAAAGCAGGTTCACACTGAGCACGTGACAGACGAGACAGAGTCTGGAGACGCCATGGAGAACGTTCTGCTTCCTGCAACATCCTCCAGCATGACCGGTTTGGCGGTGGGTCAGTCATGGTGTGGGGTGGCATTTCTTTGGGGGGCCGCACAGCCCTCCATGTGCTCGTCAGAGGTAGCCTGACTGCCATTAGGTACCGAGATGAGATCCTCAGACCCCTTGTGAGACCATATGCTGGTGCGGTTGGCCCTGGGTTCCTCCTAATGCAAGACAATGCTAGACCTCATGTGACTGGAGTGTGTCAGCAGTTCCTGCAAGAGGAAGGCATTGATGCTATGGACTGGCCCGCCCATTCCCCAGACCTGAATCCAATTAAGCACATCTGGGACATCATGTCTCGCTCCATCCACCAATGCTACGTTGCACCACAGACTGTCCAGGAGTTGGCGGATGCTTTAGTCCAGGTCTGGGAGTAGATCCCTCAGGAGACCATCCGCCACCTCATCAGGAGCATGCCCAGGCGTTGTAGGGCGGTCATACAGGCACATGGAGGCCACACACACTACGGAGCCTCATTTTGACTTGTTTTAAGGACATTACATCAAAGTTGGATCAGCCTGTAGTGTAGTTTTCCACTTTAGTTTTGAGTGTGACTCCAAATCCAGACCTCCATGGGTTGATAAATTGGATTTCCATTGATTATTTTTGTGTGATTTTGTTTTCAGCACATTCAACTATGTAAAGAAAAAATTATTTAATAAGATTATTTCATTCATTCAGATCTATGATGTGTTATTTTGGTGTTCCCTTTATTTTTTTGAGCAGTGTATATATTATTGTACTGCTCTAGGGATGTAATTATTGTCTGGATAAACTTATTGACTATTATATATTGAGCTATTGTATTTTTTTCACTCTTTGTGATGCGGAATGCAGAGAAAGCCGGAAGAAGAATGATCATTTAAGTTTGATAGTAAATTATTGTAATGTTTGAATGTGTCAATTAATCCCATAAGGGATGGGTTGCCAATTGGCGATTTGACACAAAAAGAAAATTTTGTTCAATCATACAATATTGTTACTGCTAGTACATCCTTAATACCAATGTTACTGCTAGTACATCATCCTTAGTATCAATTGTACATCAGCCTTAATACAGTAATCAAATCAAGCTTTATTTGTACACTACATTTCAGACATGATGACAAGGTGCTTCAAAGGAAAAAAATTAATAAAAACAATTTAAATAAACTGAAGAATTTACTAAACAACACATTTAAGAGAATAAAAAAACAAAGAATAACAATACAAACTGAACGACAACAAAGTACCCTGAGGAAAAGCAAAGGTGTTTTTTAAGATTGCTTTAAAAAAATGTCCACAGTTGCAGCCCCTTTCAGGTTCTCTGACAGGCTATTCCAGAGGCTGGGGCCATAGTAGCTAAAGGCTGCCTCTCCATCCCTCTTGGTCCCTCTCAGGTTCTCTGACAGGCTATTCCAGAGGCTGGGGCCATAGTAGCTAAAGGCTGCCTCTCCATCCCTCTTGGTCCCTCTCAGGTTCTCTGACAGGCTATTCCAGAGGCTGGGGCCATAGTAGCTAAAGGCTGCCTCTCCATCCCTCTTGGTCCCTCTCAGGTTCTCTGACAGGCTATTCCAGAGGCTGGGGCCATAGTAGCTAAAGGCTGCCTCTCCATCCCTCTTGGTCCCTCTCAGGTTCTCTGACAGGCTATTCCAGAGGCTGGGGCCATAGTAGCTAAAGGCTGCCTCTCCATCCCTCTTGGTCCCTCTCAGGTTCTCTGACAGGCTATTCCAGAGGCTGGGGCCATAGTAGCTAAAGGCTGCCTCTCCATCCCTCTTGGTCCTAGGCCACTGCCAGAGGACCTGAGGGACCTACCGGGTACATAACTTAAAAACATGTCTGACATGTAATGGGCTGGACAATCATGGATATATTTAAGAACCAATAGAAGAATCTTAAAATTAATTCTAAAACTCACAGGCAGCCAGTGCAGAGACCATAAAATCGGTGTAATGTGTGCTCTCTGTCTGGTCTTGGTCAGTACCCGTGCTGCAGCATTCTGTATGTTTTGTAGTTGACCAATGGAATTCTTGGGTAGACCAGACAGGAGTGCTTTACAGTAGTCAAGCCTGCTTGTAATAAAAACATGGATGAGTCTCTCTGTATCAGCATGAGAGAGAAATGATAGCACCTTGGCAATGTTCCTCAGGTGGTAAAAATATATATTTTAGTCACATTCCTAATGTGTGATTGAAATTGAGTTCAGAATCTAAAATAATACTTAGGTGTTTAATCTTTATTGCCCATGAATTAAAATGTGCGGCCAGATTCTCTCTGTGATTTGGCTCTAACAATAAGTACCTCGGTCTCGTCTTGATGGAGCTGGAGGAAGTTGTGAGCTCTCCAAGTATTTTAATCACTATTACAGTCAAATCATTTATCCGTAGAGCTAAAATCCTCTGGTGACACAGAAATGTAGTTGTGTATCGTCTGCATAGCAGTGAAAATCAATGCTGTGCTTTCTGATAGCGTTGCCAAGGGGTAACATATATAAACTGCGAACAAGAGAATACCTTTCCTCGAGCTCTGCAAGCGAAACTGAAGGGAAGCCGCCATCTAAAATTCCAAATGTAACATTGGAGGGGGATGTTTTTATAACTATGTCTCTAGAAGATAGAGTATTGCTTACAAGCATGAGAGAGCGGTTAAGAAAACGGGATATATTGCCTGGGCTACTGGGGGAGGTTGAGGCCTTAAAAACAGGAATGGATTACAGTAATAAAATGATGGAAGAAATATGAGCAGAAAATAAGATATTGAAAACTACCTTGGACTCCCTAAAAGACACTACAGAGAGCCTACGGTATGATAATAAAACAACGAAAGCTGAATAACTTGATCTAAAGTGCAGAAGTATGAAGAATAATATTGCTATAATGGGAATAAAGGAGGGTGAAAACGAGCTAGGATAAAGGATTATAGAATGAGAAACCTGCATAGGATCTCTGGAGTAGGCCTATACAGTAGGCCTATACAGTAGGCCTATACAATCCTAAAATAATTGGTGTCATTACCCTTTTACATTTCAAAAATGTAAAAGATTATTATTGTTCCGATACACACCGGCAAATGGATTAGGTATTGTCAACAGGGTTGTTGTCTCTATTAGTGTGTGGTGGGCTGGCTAACACTGGGATAAACTGATTAAACTTAACGGTAGAACCAACACAATAACTGGCTTATGGAAGCACTTCTCTAAGTGTATTATTATATATTTCAATATAAGATATTTATTTTTTGTTTTCCATGTTATTTGGTTAGTTCTCTTAAAAAGCACCCTCATCGATATTTATGTTATCATGGGACTGCCCATATTTCCCTCTGGCCTACGCCAATTGGCGGCCAAGGGTTTGCCTTAGGATCATGAGTCAGGGAGATGGTCTGATGGTCTTAGTTTTCCTGTTCCTGTTTCCGGTCACAACTTGCAGACTTGTTTACGCTGCTGTGCGTTTTTGTTGCCGATCTTACTTTTGTTGCCGATCTTACTTTGCTACCTAACGGTTTTTACTTTTTCATTACCGTATATTTTTACTTTTTACCCTCACTCAACTTTTTTTCATTCAACTTTCTTACTCCGGAGGTTTTATCTGGACATGGTTCGTCAGGACTTCAAACAGCCGAAGCTAAGTAACATTAACATGATGCTTTCTAATTGCAGTCGTTGTACTTATAATATACAGGAAAACGATCGCCTTACGGCAAGGATAGCTGTGCTGCAAGCCCAGCTTCAGACGCAATCGCTAGGCAAGGGTAATTTCAGTGTAGGAAAGGATGAAACAGCGTCTGTGCCACCAGCAAGTACAGATAATAACGTTAGTATAAACCCCCTCGCACGGTCCCCGCAGGCGGACAACTTTCTCATGGCTTCTGGAGGGAAACGCTGTAGGAATGCTCAACCGGTGTCGCTTATTCAGCCGACAGAAACTTTCAACCGGTTCTCCCCATTAAGTGAGTCGGAGTCGGAGGCCAAGACTTCTCTGGTCTCTACTCCTCCCGCTGTGGGGTCTGAGACACCGACGGCTCCCACCATTAGCTCTGACAAATTGAAAACCCTAGTCATTGGCGACTCCATTACCCGCAGTATTAGACTTAAAACGAATCATCCAGCGATCATACACTGTTTACCAGGGGGCAGGGCTACCGACGTTAAGGCTAATCTAAAGACGGTGCTGGCTAAAGCTAAAACTGGCGAGTGTAGAGAGTATAGAGATATTGTTATCCACGTCGGCACCAACGATGTTAGGATGAAACAGTCAGAGGTCACCAAGCGCAACATAGCTTCAGCGTGTAAATCAGCTAGAAAGATGTGTCGGCATCGAGTAATTGTCTCTGGCCCCCTCCCAGTTAGGGGGAGTGATGAGCTCTACAGCAGAGTCTCACAACTCAATCGCTGGATGAAAACTGTGTTCTGCCCCTCCCAAAAGATAGAATTTGTAGATAATTGGCCCTCTTTCTGGGACTCACCCACAAACAGGACCAAGCCTGGCCTGTTGAGGAGTGACGGACTCCATCCTAGCTGGAGGGGTGCTCTCATCTTATCTACGAACATAGACAGGGCTCTAACTCCTCTAACTCCAGAATGAAATAGGGTGCAGGCCAGGCAGCAGGCTGTTAGCCAGCCTGCCAGTTTAGTGGAGTCTGCCATTAGCACAGTCAGCGTAGTCAGTCAAAATTGGGTTACTTAATGTTAGATCCCTCACTTCCAAGGCAGTTATAGTCAATGAACTAATCACTGATCATAATCTTGATGTGATTGGCCTGACTGAAACATGGCTTAAGCCTGATGAATTTACTGATTTAAATGAGGCCTCACCTCCTGGTTACACTAGTGACCATACCCCCCGTGCATCCGGCAAAGGCGGAGGAGTTGCTAACATCTACGATAGCAAATTTCAATTTACAAAAAAAAAACAACGACGTTTTCGTCTTTTGAGCTTCTAGTCATGAAATCTATGCAGCCTACTCACTCACTTTTTATAGCTACTGTTTACAGGCCTCCTGGGCCATATGCAGTGTTCCTCACTGAGTTCCCTGAATTCCTATCGGATCTTGTAGTCATAGCAGATAATATTCTAATTTTTGGTGACTTTAACGTTCACATGGAAAAGTCCACAGACCCACTCCAAAAGGCTTTCGGAGCCATCATCCACTCAGTGGGTTTTGTCCAACATGTCTCTGGACCTACTCACTGCCACAGTCATACTCTGGACCTAGTTTTGTCCCATGGAATAAATGTTGTGGATCTTAATGTTTTTCCTCATAATCCTGGATTATCGGACCACCATTTTATTGCGTTTACAATTGCAACAAATAATCTGCTCAGACCCCAACCAAGGAGCATTAAAAGTCGTGCTATAAATTCTCAGACAACCCAAAGATTCCTTGATGCTCTTCCAGACTCCCTCTGCCTACCCAAGGACGTTGGAGGACAAAAATCAGTTAACCACCTAACCGAGGAACTCAATTTAACCTTGCGCAATACCCTAGATGCAGTTGCACCCCTAAAAATTAAAAACATCTGTCATAAGAAACTAGCTCCCTGGTATACAGAAAATACACGAGCTCTGAAGCAAGCTTCCAGAAAATTGGAATGGAAATGGCGCCACACCAAACTGGAAGTCTTCCGACTAGCTTGGAAAGACAGTACCGTGCAGTATCGAAGAGCCCTCACTGCTGCTCGATCATCCTATTTTTCCAACTTAATTGAGGAAAATAAGAACAATCCGAAATTTCTTTTTGATACTGTCGCAAAGCTAACTAAAAAGCAGCATTCGCAAATGGAGGATGGCTTTCACTTCAGCATTAATACATTTATGAACTTCTTTGAGGGAAAGATCATGATCATTAGAAAGCAAATTACGGACTCCTCTTTAAATCTGGGTATTCCTCCAAAGCTCCATTGTCCTGAGTCTGCACAACTCTGCCAGGACCTTGGCTCAAGGGAGATACTAAAGTGTTTTAGTACTATATCTCTTGACACAATGATGAAAATAATCATGGCCTCCAAACCCTCAAGCTGCATACTGGACCCTATTCCAACTAAACTACTGAAAGAGCTGCTTCCTGTGCTTGGCCCTCCTATGTTGAACATAATAAACGGCTCTCTATCCACCGGATGTGTACCAAGCTCACTAAAAGTGGCAGTAATAAAGCCTCTCTTGAAAAAGCCGAATCTTGACCCAGAAATTATAAAAAACTATCGGCCTATATCGAATCTTCCATTCCTCTCAAAAATTTTAGAAAAAGCTGTTGCACAGCAACTCACTGCCTTCCTGAAGACAAACAATGTATACGAAACGCTTCAGTCTGGTTTTAGACCCCATCATAGCACTGAGACTGCACTTGTGAAGGTGGTAAATGACCTTTTAATGACGTCAGACCGAGGCTCTGCATCTGTCCTCGTGCTCCTAGATCTTAGTGCCGCTTTTGATACCATTGATCACCACATTCTTTTGGAGAGATTGGAAACCCAAATTGGTCTACATGGACAAGTTCTGGCCTGGTTTAGATCTTATCTGTCGGAAAGATATCAGTTTGTCTCTGTGAATGGTTTGTCCTCTGACAAATCAATTGTAAATTTCGGTGTTCCTCAAGGTTCCGTTTTAGGACCACTATTGTTTTCACTATATATTTTACCTCTTGGGGATGTCATTCGAAAACATAATGTTAAATTTCACTGCTATGTGGATGACACACAGCTGTACATTTCAATGAAACATGGTGAAGCTCCAAAATTGCCCTCGCTAGAAGCCTGTGTTTCAGACATAAGGAAGTAGATGGCTGCAAACTTTCTACTTTTAAACTCGGACAAAACAGAGACGCTTGTTCTAGGTCCCAAGAAACAAAGAGATCTTCTGTTCAATCTGACAATTAATCTGGATGGTTGTACAGTCGTCTCAAATAAAACTGTGAAGGACCTCGGTGTTACTCTGGACCCTGATCTCTCTTTTGAAGAACATATCAAGACTGTTTCAAGGACAGCTTTTTTCCATCTACGTAACATTGCAAATATCAGAAACTTTCTGTCCAAAAATGACGCAGAAAAATTAATCCATGCTTTTGTTACTTCTAGGCTGGACTACTGCAATGCTCTACTCTCCGGCTACCCGGATAAAGCACTAAACAAACTTCAGTTAGTGCTAAATACGGCTGCTAGAATCCTGACTAGAACCAAAAAATTTGATCATATTACTCCAGTGCTAGCCTCCCTACACTGGCTTCCTGTTAAGGCAAGGGCTGATTTCAAGGTTTTACTGCTAACCTACAAAGCATTACATGGGCTTGCTCCTACCTATCTTTCCGATTTGGTCCTGCCGTACATACCTACACGTACGCTACGGTCACAAGACGCAGGCCTCCTAATTGTCCCTAGAATTTCTAAGCAAACGGCTGGAGGTAGGGCTTTCTCCTATAGAGCTCCATTTTTATGGAATAGTCTGCCTACCCATGTGAGAGACGCAGACTCAGTCTCAACCTTTAAGTCTTTACTGAAGACTTATCTCTTCAGTAGGTCCTATGATTAAGTGTAGTCTGGCCCAGGAGTGTGAAGGTGAACGGAAAGGCTGGAGCAACGAACCGCCCTTGCTGTCTCTGCCTTGCCGGTTCCCCTCTTTCCACTGGGATTCTCTGCCTCTAACCCTATTACAGGGGCTGAGTCACTGACTTACTGGTGATCTTCCATGCCGTCCATGGGAGGGGTGCGTCACTTGAGTGTGCGGAGTCACTGACGTGGTCTTCCTGTCTGGGTTGGCGCACCCCCCCTTGGGTTGTGCCATGGCGGAGATTTTGTGGGCTATACTCGGCCTTGTCTTCGGACGGTAAGTTGGTGGTTGTAGACATCCCTCTAGTGGTGTGGGGGCTGTGCTTTGGCAAAGTGGGTGGGGTTATATCCTGCCTGTTTGGCCCTGTCCGGGGGTATCATCGGATGGGGCCACAGTGTCTTCTGATCCCTCCTGTCTCAGCCTCCAGTATTTATGCTGCAGTAGTTTATGTGTCGGGGGGCTAGGGTCAGTCTGTTACATCTGGAGTATTCTCTTGTCTTATCCGGTGTCCTGTGTGAATTTAAATATGCTCTCTCTAATTCTCTCTTTCTCTCTTTCTTTCTTTCTCTCAGAGGACCTGAGCCCTAGGACCATGCCTCGGGACTACCTGGCATGATGACTCCTTGCTGTCCCCAGTCTACCTGGCCATGCTGCTGCTCCAGTTTCAACTGTTCTGCCTGCGGCTACGGAACCCTGACCTGTTCACCGGACGTGCTTTTTGCACCCTCGACAACTACTATGATTATTATTATTTGACCATGCTGGTCATTTATGAACATTTTAACATCTTGACCATGTTCTGTTATAATATCCACCCGGCACAGCCAGAAGAGGACTGGCCACCCCTCATAGCCTGGTTCCTCTCTAGGTTTCTTCCTAGGTTTTTGGCCTTTCTAGGGAGTTTTTCCTAGGGAGTTTTTCCTAGCCACCGTGCTTCTTTCACATGCATTGCTTGCTGTTTGGGGTTTTAGGCTGGGTTTCTGTACAGCACTTTGAGATTTCAGCTGAGATACGAAGGGCTATATAAATACATTTGATTTGATTTTGATTTTATCTCACTGGTCACCCCCAAAGCCAATTCCTCCTTTGGCCTCCTTTCCTTCCAGTTCTCTGCTGCCAATGACTGGAACGAACTGCAAAAATCTCTGATGCTGGAGACTCATATCTCCCTCACTAGCTTTAAGCACCAGCTGTCAGAGCAGCTCACAGATCACTGCACCTGTACATAGCCCATCTGTAAACAGCCCATCTATCTACCTACCTCATCCCCATACTGTATTTATTTATTTATCTTGCTCCTTTGCACCCCAGTATCTCTACTTGCACATTCATCTTCTTCACATCTACCATTCCAGTATTTAATTGCTATATTTTAATTACTTCGCCACCATGGCCTATTTATTGCCTTAACTTACCTCATTTGCACTCACTGTAAAAATACTTTTTTTCTTTTGTTCTACTGTATTATTGACTGTATGTTTTGTTTATTCCATGTGTAACTCTGTGTTGTTGTATGTGTTGAATTGCTACGCTTTATCTCGGCCAGGTCGCAGTTGCAAATGAGAACTTGTTCTCAACTAGCCTACCTGGTTAAATAAAGGTGAAATAAAAAATAAAATAACAAAGAATTATGACAACTGTACCATATTACGGATTGGATCGTTAAAAAATCCAGTGTTTACACTGCCTTGTAGTTTACCAATAAAATAGGCAGATGGTGAAGTAGATATACTTGGTATTCACATCTCAAAAAATATAAATGAACTTACCAAAATCAATTTCAATAGAAAGTTGAAAGCAAAAATAAACAAGATTCTGCAACCATGCAGAAGTAAATACTTGTCTATTTATGGAAAAATCACATTGATTAAGTCTTTGGTCCAATCACAGTTTACTTAGTAATGGCACTGCCTACTCCAGATGACTCATTTTTTTAATCATATGAGCAAAAAATATTTCATTTTATTTGGAATGCAAAGCCAGACAAAATTCAAATATTTATATAATGAATATGAGTTTGGGGGGCTAAAATTATTAAATATTAAAGCTTCACTCATACATAAATTATACTTAAATCCAAAATGGTTCTCCAGTAGATTATTATGAAAGGCTCATCCTTTGTCCAAAAATTGCCTTTTTGCCTTCATACAGATTACAACTTTCTCTGAGTTATGTTCACCAATGGTGACAAAAAACTATTGACCGATTAAATAGATCCTAAATCAATGTATAACTGGACCGGAGAGGCCAAGCCACCTCTCCAGTCTGTCCAGATGGACATCACGGTCACCAGTGTCAAACTTTAGCTGTTTGGCATCTCTGTTGTCTCTTGGATAATTTAACACTTTGACTAAGGCTGTCTCAGTGCTGTGGTGGGCCCGAAAACCAGATAGGATTTTTTTTAAATACAGTTGGCACTTAAAAAATAATTTAGCTATTTGAAAACCCATTTCTCCAGAATTCTGCTTAAGAATAGGAGGTTGGAGATTGGCCGGAAATTGCTAAAAGCTGAAGAATCTAGATACATTTTCTTCAGAAGGGGTTTCACCATAGCAGTTTTTAGTGCCTGTGCCTGTGAACAGGGAGTGATTAACAAAAGCTTGCACTTCTTCATATATGCAATTAAACCTTTTTTCCAGAAGGTGGTGGGGAAATTCAATGGCCTTGGAGTCAGTCTCTTTGTCAACATGAATATTAAAATCACCCAACACAATGATTTTATCATAGTTCTCAAGGACAATAGACAATAGTTCAGACAAAACAGTAAAGAAATTGGGGCATTGCTTTGGTGGCCTCTACAAGGATATGGTCAGCACTGGTGGCTGACATTTAAACAGTATAGCATGATGCTCAAAAGACCCAATGGCACCAAACAAAATGTCCTTACAGCTGAGAGCATTAGTAAAAATAGAGTCTGTCCCCCACAATCGTTTTCCCTTTTCTGATCGAGTATGAAAAGCTGTAGTCTGGAGGGAGGCTTCAATAAGAGCGGCACTACAGTATGAAGACAGTCATGTTTCAGTGACAAACATGCAATCAACTTGGCGCTCAGCAATGAGGTCATTCACGAGAAAGGTTTTATTACATTTAAAATATTCAATGTGTGGGCCACCCTGCCCCTGGGGCATCTGCCTAGATGTAACCAATGGAATAATAACAACATTATTAATATTACAACCACATTTTCTGACAGTATCCAATCTAACAGAATGGTAGGAGATGACAGTTTGTATTGACTCATTAGAAGGCAGAGTTAAAGGAACATAAATGAGGTAATTAGTCCTCTGTTGGTTATTCTGAAAGGGAGAACAGGAGCACTACCAGGCCCTGTCCATCAGTCTCTAAAACAGTTTGATGTTGTTGGGACTGGAGCACTACCAGACCCTGTCTGTCAGTCTCTAAAACAGTTTGATGTTGCTGGGACTGGAGCACTACCAGACCCTGTCTGTCAGTCTCTAAAACAGTTTGATGTTGCTGGGACTGGAGCACTACCAGACCATGTCCATCAGTCTCTAAAACAATTTGATGTTGTTGGGACTGGAACACTACAAGACCATGTCCATCAGTGTCTAAAACAGTTTGATGTTGTTGGGACTGGAACACTACAAGACCATGTCCATCAGTCTCTAAAACAGTTTGATGTTGTTGGGACTGGAACACTACAAGACCATGTCCATCAGTCTCTAAAACAGTTTGATGTTGTTGGGACAGGAGCACTACCAGGCCCTGTCTGTCAGTCTCTAAAACAGTTAATGTTCTGGGACTGGAACACTACAAGACCCTGTCTTTCAGTCTCTAAAACCGTTTGATGTTGTTGGGACTGGAGCCCTACCAGACCCTGTCTGTCAGTCTCTAAAACAGTTTGATGTTGCTGGGACTGGAACACTACAAGACCATGTCCATCAGTCTCTAAAACAGTTTGATGTTGCTGGGACTGGAGCACTACCAGGCCCTGTCTGTCAGTCTCTAAAACAGTTAATGTTCTGGGACTGGAACACTACAAGACCCTGTCTGTCAGTCTCTAAAACCGTTTGATGTTGTTGGGACTGGAGCCCTACCAGACCCTGTCTGTCAGTCTCTAAAACAGTTTGATGTTGCTGGGACTGGAACACTACCAGACCCTGTCTGTCAGTCTCTAAAACAGTTTGATGTTGCTGGGACTGGAGCACTACCAGACTGTCAGTCAGTCTCTAAAACAGTTTGATGTTGCTGGGAACGGAGCACAACCAGACCCTGTCTGTCAGTCTCTAAAACAGTTTGATGTTGCTGGGACTGGAGCACTACCAGACCCTGTCTGTCAGTCTCTAAAACAGTTTGATGTTGCTGGGACTGGAGCACTACCAGACCCTGTGTGTCAGCCTCTAAAACAGTTTGATGTTGTTATGACAGGAGCACTACCAGGCCCTGTCTGTCAGTCTCTAAAACAGTTAATGTTCTGGGACTGGAACACTACAAGACCCTGTCTGTCAGTCTCTAAAACCGTTTGATGTTGTTGGGACTGGAGCCCTACAAGACCCTGTCTGTCAGTCTCTAAAACAGTTTGATGTTGCTGGGACTGGAGCACTACCAGACCCTGTCTGTCAGTCTCATTAAACTGTTTTAGTTGCTGGGACAGGAGCACTACAAGTCCCTGTCTGTCAGTCTCTAAAACAGTTTGATGTTGTTGGGACTGGAACACTACCAGACCATGTCCATCAGTCTCTAAAACAGTTGATGTTGTTGGGACAGGAGCACTACAAGTCCCTGTCTGTTAGGCTCTAAAACAGATTGATGTTGCTGAGACTGAGCATTAACAGACTATTTGTCAGTCTCTAAAACAGTTTGATGTTGTTGGGACTGGAGCACTACCAGACCCTGTCTATAAGTCTCTAAAACAGTTTGATGTTGTTGGGACTGGTGCACTACCAGACCCTGTGTGTCAGTCTCTAAAACAGTTTGATGTTGTTGGGACTGGAACACTACCAGACCATGTCCATCAGTCTCTAAAACAGTTTGATGTTGTTGGGACAGGAGCACTACCAGGCCCTGTCTGTCAGTCTCTAAAACAGTTCATGTTCTGGGACTGGAACACTACAAGACCCTGTCTGTCAGTCTCTAAAACCGTTTGATGTTGCTGGGACTGGAGCACTACCAGACCCTGTCTGTCAGTCTCTAAAACAGTTTGATGTTGTTGGGACTGGAACACTACAAGACACTGTCCGTCAGTCTCTAAAACAGTTTGATGTTGCTTGGTATGGAGCATTAACAGACCCTGTCTGTCAGTCTCTAAAACAGTTTGATGTTACTGGGACTGGAGCACTACCAGACCCTGTCTGTCAGTCTCTAAAACAGTTTGATGTTGCTGGGAATGGAGCACTTCCAGACCCTGTCTGTCAGTCTGTAAAACAGTTTGATGTCGCTGGGACAAGAACACTACAACACCCTCGGTCAGTCTCTAAAACAGTTTGATGTTGCTGAGACTGAGCCCTACCAGACCCTGTCTGTCAGTCTGTAAAACAGTTTGATGTTGCTGGGACAAGAACACTTCAACACCCTCTGTCAGTCTCTAAAACTGTTTGACGTTGTTGGGACTGGAGCACTACCAGACCCTGTCTGTCAGTCTCTAAAACAGTTTGATGTTGTTGGGACTGGAACACTACAAGACCATGTCCATCAGTCTCTAAAACAGTTTGATGTTGTTGGGACTGGAGCCCTACCAGACCCTGTCTGTCAGTCTCTAAAACAGTTTGATGTTACTGGGACTGGAGAACTACCAGACCCTTTGTGTCAGTCTCTAAAACAGTTTGATGTTGCTGGGACTGGGGCACTACCAGATCCAGTCTGTCAGTCTCTAAAACACTTCGAAGTTCTTGGGACCGGAGCACTACCAGACCCTGTCTGTCAGTCTCTAAAACAGTTTAATGTTGCTGGGACTGGAGCACTACCTGACCCTGTCTGTCAGTCTCATTAAACTGTTTTAGTTGCTGGGACAGGAGCACTACAAGTCCCTGTCTGTCAGTCTCTAAAACAGATTGATGTTGCTGAGACTGAGCATTAACAGACTCTATTTGTCAGTCTCTAAAACAGTTTGATGTTGTTGGGACTGGAGCACTACCAGACCCTGCCTATAAGTCTCTAAAACAGTTTGATGTTATTGGGACTGGTGCACTACCAGACCCTGTGTGTCAGTCTCTAAAACAATTTGATGTTAGTGGGACTGGAGCACTACCGGACCCTCTTTGTCAGCCTCTAAAACAGTTTGAGCCTATCTTGATCACTTAGCTACGTTGTTCTCTTTATTATCAGACAATAAATGGAGGACACGCATGAACCTGACGATATTGTGTTTGCGTGTGAATTCTGCAAGTAGCGTCAGTCAAGATTTGAAGGGTAACATCTGTCCTTTTCTTCTACCAATTCATGGCAAACCGTTTGATGTTGTTGGGACTGGAGCCCTACAAGACCCTGTCTGTCAGTCTCTAAAACAGTTTGATGTTGCTGGGACTGGAGCACTACCAGACCCTGTCTGTCAGTCTCATTAAACTGTTTTAGTTGCTGGGACAGGAGCACTACAAGTCCCTGTCTGTCAGTCTCTAAAACAGTTTGATGTTGTTGGGACTGGAACACTACCAGACCATGTCCATCAGTCTCTAAAACAGTTGATGTTGTTGGGACAGGAGCACTACAAGTCCCTGTCTGTTAGGCTCTAAAACAGATTGATGTTGCTGAGACTGAGCATTAACAGACTATTTGTCAGTCTCTAAAACAGTTTGATGTTGTTGGGACTGGAGCACTACCAGACCCTGTCTGTCAGTCTCTAAAACAGTTTGATGTTGCTGGGAATGGAGCACTTCCAGACCCTGTGTGTCAGTCTCTAAAACAGTTTGATGTTGTTGGGACTGGAACACTACCAGACCATGTCCATCAGTCTCTAAAACAGTTTGATGTTGTTGGGACAGGAGCACTACCAGGCCCTGTCTGTCAGTCTCTAAAACAGTTCATGTTCTGGGACTGGAACACTACAAGACCCTGTCTGTCAGTCTCTAAAACCGTTTGATGTTGCTGGGACTGGAGCACTACCAGACCCTGTCTGTCAGTCTCTAAAACAGTTTGATGTTGTTGGGACTGGAACACTACAAGACACTGTCCGTCAGTCTCTAAAACAGTTTGATGTTGCTTGGTATGGAGCATTAACAGACCCTGTCTGTCAGTCTCTAAAACAGTTTGATGTTACTGGGACTGGAGCACTACCAGACCCTGTCTGTCAGTCTCTAAAACAGTTTGATGTTGCTGGGAATGGAGCACTTCCAGACCCTGTCTGTCAGTCTGTAAAACAGTTTGATGTTGCTGGGACAAGAACACTTCAACACCCTCTGTCAGTCTCTAAAACTGTTTGACGTTGTTGGGACTGGAGCACTACCAGACCCTGTCTGTCAGTCTCTAAAACAGTTTGATGTTGTTGGGACTGGAACACTACAAGACCATGTCCATCAGTCTCTAAAACAGTTTGATGTTGTTGGGACTGGAGCCCTACCAGACCCTGTCTGTCAGTCTCTAAAACAGTTTGATGTTACTGGGACTGGAGAACTACCAGACCCTTTGTGTCAGTCTCTAAAACAGTTTGATGTTGCTGGGACTGGGGCACTACCAGATCCAGTCTGTCAGTCTCTAAAACACTTCGAAGTTCTTGGGACCGGAGCACTACCAGACCCTGTCTGTCAGTCTCTAAAACAGTTTAATGTTGCTGGGACTGGAGCACTACCTGACCCTGTCTGTCAGTCTCATTAAACTGTTTTAGTTGCTGGGACAGGAGCACTACAAGTCCCTGTCTGTCAGTCTCTAAAACAGATTGATGTTGCTGAGACTGAGCATTAACAGACTCTATTTGTCAGTCTCTAAAACAGTTTGATGTTGTTGGGACTGGAGCACTACCAGACCCTGCCTATAAGTCTCTAAAACAGTTTGATGTTATTGGGACTGGTGCACTACCAGACCCTGTGTGTCAGTCTCTAAAACAATTTGATGTTAGTGGGACTGGAGCACTACCGGACCCTCTTTGTCAGCCTCTAAAACAGTTTGAGCCTATCTTGATCACTTAGCTACGTTGTTCTCTTTATTATCAGACAATAAATGGAGGACACGCATGAACCTGACGATATTGTGTTTGCGTGTGAATTCTGCAAGTAGCGTCAGTCAAGATTTGAAGGGTAACATCTGTCCTTTTCTTCTACCAATTCATGGCAATGTGAATACTTCAATGATATGGATACTGTCTCTGACATCTATCTACCAGCTATAACGCCCGCTAACCTTCGTGCAGAAACTGGAAGAGTGCAAAACCCTGGGAACATAGCCTAGGGTAATTATATAGCTATTGATTTATTATTTTTTTACACTCCAAAAACAAACTTATACATATGAACAACTTACAGACACACAAAAACAATGACTACATCTCATCTGCCCAGACCCACATTGTCACGGTTGTCGTAGGGTAGAGACCAAGACGCAGCGGGAAAATATATACTCATCTTCTTTTTATTTGGTGAAGAAGGGAAACGCAATAAACGTATACAAACCACAACCGAACTGGACAGTCTTGTCAGGCACACAGCTAAACAAGCACAATCTCCCTCAAAACCCATGAAAAACAAATTCCTACTTATAGGACCTTCAATCAGAGGCAACAATAACCAGCTGCCTCCAAATGAAGGTCCAACCCCAATTAACTAAACATAGAAATACACAAGACTAGATAGAACATAGAAAATATACTAACATAGAACAATCTAACAAACCCCGGACTAATAAATCAAATACCCCTCTACCTAAACACATACACAAAACACACCCTGAACCACATAAATCAAACACCCCCTGCCACGTCCTGACCAAACTACAATAACAAATAACCCCTAAACTGGTCAGGACGTGACACACATGCTCACATGCCTCCATTATTGTTTGCCACTTGGCATTAATTTGTTTTCTCGGTCACCCATGCTATTTCAATAAAAAATAATCACATTTTTTCATTGGGTTAATTATGGCAGATTGATTGACTTCCAAGTTTTAGTATACGTTTTTTCAAGATGAGTTATGAGAAAAGAATCGTCCAGCCCATTGGGGTAACTCACTTCACCCCACTATGCCATCTTGAAATATGTAGACAGATGGGTTAAAAGTAAGTTTACATTGTAATATCTCAAACAACCAACTTTCTAGCTCTGCCCACAACTTCAAAACTTTATAGCATGCCCAGAAAGCATGAATTATTGAGTCATTATTAGTTTTACACTTGAGACATGACTCTGCCGTTGACTGTAGAATTTGTGAATTTTGTCTCTTGTATAATACATTCTGTACATTTGTTTATACTGGATTAAGCACACATTTTTATTAACTGTAGTTTCATTAGTTATTCTCCAACTTTCCCTCCATCTTGTCCAAACATCAGTTCTTTAAGTCTTGGTTTCAAAAGTTAGTGATTATTTTTTCTAAGAGATTGTCAGTTGGATATGATCTCTGCAAGGTTTTGTATATCTTCCTTATTATATGAACATCTTTTTCTGACTCAAATAAGGTTCCTCTCATATCCAAAATATTTAAAATCGAAATTTCATGAAAAGTAACTTTTACATTGGTCAGTAGATAGTTTGTAATTCTGTCATGGAAATAAATGTATTTACGGTTTCTATGCCTTTAGTTTTCCACGTGAATCAATTTATCAGTGAATTCTGAAATGCTATCAAAGGATTGTTCCTTAAGGTTATTTTAGGGAGTGATATTGCTTTTTGTAGCATGTTTAATTTTCTTCCATTTTGTTATTCGGTTTTTAACTATGAAGTTGTTAATGTTCTTAGCTTTATCTTTTGAAAATAGACACGAAAAAAGATTCTGGGAATGAGTATGCGCATCTTGAATATGTACCCATTGCTCCTCTTTAGTGCATTTAACTATATATCACAAGTAAAAGCCTTGGGCAGCGAGTTCATACAATTACAATCTGGAAGGTTAAAACCACCCTCAGACTTAGGAAGATGTTAAATTTTCCTTTTTATTCTATGAATTTTATTTGCCCATATAAAAAAGTCTTATGACCGAGTGTACTTTTTTAAAGAAAGTCTTTGGTGGGTTAATTAGTAATACCGAAAATGAAAACAAAAACTTTAGCAGCCATGCCATTATAAATACATTTATTGTACCTGTAGATGTATAGGAAGATGATTCCATTTAACTAGATATGCTTTCATATTACATATTTCTCACTACTGTAAGTCGCTCTGGATAAGAGCTTCTGTTGAATGACTAAAAAGTAAACTTAATATTGTTTGAGTAATGGAATTAAGTTGTATATTTGTTGTTTGTCATCACTTATTAAGCATCCTAAGTATTTCATATGTTTTTGTGGTCCATTTAAAGGATTTCTGTAGATCGTGAGTTACTCTTTATTTTTCTTATTGCCACCATTAGATTTTTTTCACATGTTAATTTTATAACCTGAGATTTGAGTTTCAGATTATTTTCTTTTAGCAAAGGGGGCATTGAGTTTTCAATTTTTGTCAAGTATATCAGGAGATCATCTGCAAATAAGTTTAGTTCAAATTCATGTTTACCAATACTGATACCTTTTACGTTTGGGTCCTGCCTAATTCTTTCTGCAAGCGTTTAAATTGCCAGAGCAAACAGGAAGGGGGAGAGAGGACATCCCTGTCTTGTGATTCTTTCTAAAGCAATTTCATCAGATAATGTGTTATTAGTGTACATTTTATCAAATGTTTTTATTAAATGTATTATTTCAGCTGGAAAGTTGAAATCTTCCAAAGTCTTAAATAGAAAAGGACATTCAAGAAGGTCAAAAGCCTTTTCGGCATCAACAGCCATTATTGCTAAATCTATATCTTACTTTTTTGTTTATTGTATAAACTGAAACATGTTCTTGTATTTGTAAGTGTCTTTTTAATTAACCCTGTTTGATAGATAGATAGATATGTAGTCTGGCAAATCTGGTAAGACTTTTTCCAATTCTATTGCTTATAAAATGTGTTATTATTTTATTGTCACAATTTTTACATTTATGGGTCTATAATCAGCAGGGGATTCTCCTGAAATATTATTAACAGATTACTTAAATTGAGAAACTACCCTGCTCATTACCACAAGAAAATAATCTGAGTGCTCTCTGTGACTTTGTAATGTGTTACCCACAATACTACTGCAAGTATATCATCCTATCCTATAACGCTCAGGTAGTGTATTCATAATAACAACACATTGAAATGGGACATTATGTTATCAATGTTTGGTCTAGGTAATCCATTGATTTTGTACTTCATTCACAAACTACTATCTTAATATTGGGAGATTTCCAGTGCACTATAAAGGATCCAGATTATCTGTATTTATAGTGTATCCTAGAGGGGGAAGGAGGATAGGATAAAGAGAGGGATGCTTACTTTCCCGGCTTGGCCTCAGCGTCAGGGTCGGAAGACTCTCGGCTGATCTGCCGTGTCAATCTGCTCTTGAACTCGATGGCCAATCCCGTCTCAACACTCCTCTGGACTGGCAGACGAATTATCTTCTTCTTCCCTTCCTCCTCTGAGAGAGACAGACGGGGACGTGTTAGCCTTGAGTGGTAACATCTAACTATAATGTTACACGGAGAGCGAGACAGACGGGGACGTGTTAGCCTTAAGCGGTAACATCTAACTAATGTAACAGAGAGAGAGAGACAGACGGGGACGTGTTAGCCTTGAGCGGTAACATCTAACTGTAGTGTAACATATTGATTTGAGGTTCCACAACCTGTCAAGAGAGGTCAGCAACCCTCTCCCTGTAGCATCAAATCATTTACTTTAGCGTCATCATTATCCGTCTCCCTTCTGACGGCCCCGAATTTGTCTGAACCATCTCAGTGGTTCTCCTCCTGACACTTCGCTTCACCTTTAATTCGCTATTGAATAGCCAGCATCAGATGCCCAAAGATGGTGACAGGTGGTACAAATGAGGAAATCAAACCCTCAGTTCCACAGCTCATTTAGACCGTTCTGTTCCATTTAATAGTGTGCATTTTAGCCATGTTGTAAGATTAACAAAGACTGGATCCAAAAATGTCTATTGTTGGACATCTACAAATATCCGTTGGTACCAGCAGTTCTCCACTGGAGATCTGTTGGCAGATTGGATTGACTGACTGACCGACTGAATGCAACTTTTTCCAAGTGATATTTCATTTGTTTTAATTGTGATTTACTCCGTATTGGGTTGGGATATGTGTTCAATTGTTGGTGAAACAGTGAATCATTATAATTTGTATTCCTGTGTGGAACACGTGGTTACTGCATTATGAATTTATGAATGGATAATTACTTTTCTACTGAGGTCATCATTAACAGAACCTGAGGTATGGGAAATTTACAAGTAAACCTTAGGTATTATTACATTTTTGAGATCATTTATGTTGAATATACAGTGCAACCAACATCAAAGAACACAGTTGTTTTGAAGTTCTTTCTTTACATATTTAAGGGTTTTTATGCAAAGTGTAATTACAAAACAGACTTTTAAATAAGTATTTTCGATGGCAGCTTCATTATATAATACCCGCAAAACACCAGTCTCAACGTCAACAGTGAAGAGGCGACTCCGGGATGCTGGCCTTCTAGGCAGAGTTCCTCTGTCCAATGTCTGTGTTCTTTTGCCCATCTTAATATTTTATTTTTATTGGCCAGTCTGAGATGTGGCTTTTTCTTTGCAACTCTGCCTAGAAGGCCAGCATCCCGAAGTCGCCTTTTCACTGTTGACCTTGAGACTGGTGTTTTGCGGGTACTATTTAATGAAGCTGCCAGTTGAGCACTTGTGAGGCATCTGTTTCTCAAACTAGACACTCTAATGTACTTGTCCTCTTGCTCAGTTGTGCACCGGGGCCTCCCACTCCTCTTTCTATTCTGGTTAGAGACAGTTTGCGCTGTTCTGTGAAGGGAGTAGTACACAGCGTTGCACGAGATATTCAGTTTCTTGGCAATTTCTCACATGGAATAGCCTTCCCTTATCAGAACAAAAACAGGCTGATGAGTTTCAGAAGAAAGGTCTTTATTTCTGGTCATTTTGAGCCTGTAATCAAACCCGTAAATGCTTATGATCCAGATACTCAACTAGTCTAAAGAAGGCCAGTTTTATTGCTTCTTTAATCAGAAATAGTTTTCAGCTGTGCTAACATAATTGCAAAGGGTTTTCTAATGGTCATTAAGCCTTTTAAAATTCTAAACCTGGATTAGCTAACACAACGTGCCATTGGAACACAGGAGTGGTGGTTGCTGATAATGTGCCTCTGTACGCCTATGTAGATATTCCATAAAAAAATCTGCTGTTTCCAGCTACAATAATCATTTACAACATTAAAACCTGTTGGGGCTAGGGGGCAGTATTTGCACGGCCGGATAAAAAATGTACCCAAATTAAACTGGTTACTACTCTTGCCCAGAAACAAGAATATGCATATCATTAGTAGATTTGGATAGAAAACACTCTAAAGTTTCTAAAACTGTTTGAATGGTGTCTGTGAGTAAAACAGAACTCATATGGCAGGCCAAAACCTGAGAAGATTCCATAAAGGAAGTGCCCTGTCTGACAATTTGTTCTCCTTCATTGGCATCTCTATCAAAAATACAGCATCTCTGCTGTAACGTGACATTTTCTAAGGCTTCCATTGGCTCTCAGAAGGTGCCAGAAAGTGGAATGACATCTCTCCAGTCTCTGGGCGAAAAACAGCAGGAGTTCTTGTGAGTGATCCGGCTGAGAACAGTGACACTGCAGCGCGCATCCACGAGAGGACTCCATGTTTTTCTTTCTCTCTTTGAACGAATACAACGTCGCCCGGTTGGAATGTTATCACTATTTTACGAGAAATTGCATAAAAATGTATTTTAAACAGCGTTTGACATGCTCCGAAGTACGGTAATGGAATATTTTGAAATTTGTCACGAAATGCGCTCACGCGTCACCCTTTGGATAGTTACCTGAACGCATGAACAAAACGGAGCTATTTCAATATAACTATGGATTATTTTGAACCAAAACAACATTTGTTGTTGAAGTAGAAGTCCTGGGAGTGCATTCTGACGAAGAACAGCAAAGGCAATCCAATTTTTCTTATAGTGTAAATCTGAGTTTGGTGAGGGCCAAACTTGGTGGGTGTCAAAATAGCTAGCCCGTGATGGCCGGGCTATCTACTCAGAATATTGCAAAATGTGCTTTCGCCGAAAAGCTATTTTAAAATCTGACACCGCGATTGCATAAAGGAGTTCTGTATCTATAATTCTTAAAATAATTGTTATGTATTTTGTGAACGTTAATTGTGAGTAATTAAGTAAAGTCACCGGAAGTTTGCGGTGGGTATGCTAGTTCTGAACATCACATGCTAATGTAAAGAGCTGGTTTTGATTATAAATATGAACTTGATTACAAAACATGCATGTATTGTATAACATAATGTCCTAGGAGTGTAATCTGATGAAGATCATCAAAGGTTAGTGCTGCATTTAGCTGTGGTTTGGGTTTTTGTGACATATAGGCTTGCTTTGAAAATGGCTGTGTGATTATTTTTGGCAGGGTACTCTCCTGACATAATCTAATGTTTTGCTTTCGCTGTAAAGCATTTTTGAAATTGGACAGTGTGGTTAATTTAACGAGAGTCTTGTCTTTAAAATTGTGTAAAATAGTCATATGTTTGAGAAATTGAAGTCAGAAATACAGTGTAGACATTGTTAACCTCCCTGGGCAAGGTGGGATGCTTGCCCAGGGTGGTTAACAATGTCTACACTGTATTTCTGATCTATTACAGTAGTGTATATATGTTTTAACCTTTATTTAACTAGGCAAGTCAGTTAAGAACAAATTCTTATTTACAATGACTGGCCTGTGCCGGCCAAACCTGGATGACACTGGGCCAATTATGCGCCGCCTTATGGGACTCCCAATCATGGCCGGATGGATTTGATCCAGGGACTGTAGTGACGCCTCTTGGATTCAATCCAGGGACTGTAGTGATGCCTCTTGCAGGGAGATGCAGTGCCTTAGACCGCTGCGCCACTCAGGAGCCCTTCTTGCTGTGTTTCTCAGATCATTCACAGGTTTGTGGAAGTTACCTGTGGAGCTGATGTTTAGGCCAAGGTATGCATCTTTTTTTTGTGTTCTCTAGTGAAACGATGTCTAGATGGAATTTGTATTCGTGGTCCTGGCAACTGGACCTTTTTTGGAATACCATTATTTTTGTCTTGCTGAGATTTACTGCCAGGGCCCAGGTCAGAAGATCTAGGTGCTGCTGCCCATCTTGATTGGGAACAGAAGCAACAGATCATCAGCAAACCATAGACATTTGACTTCAGATTCTAGTAGTGTGAGGCCGGGTGTTGCAGACTGTTCTAGTGCCTTCCCTGCAGCCTTTCTTGTAGCTCAGTTGGTAGAGCATGGGGTTTGCAATGCCAGGGTTGTGGGTTTGATTCCCACGGGGGGCCAGCACAGAAAAAAAGAAATGTATGAAATTAAATATATGCATTCACTACTGTAAGTTGCTCTGGATAAGAGCATCTGCTAAATGACTAAAATGTAAATGTAGTGCCCTTGCCAATTCACTGTTATATATGTTGAAGAGGGTGAGGTTAAGCTGCGGCCCTGTGGAAAGAAATGTGTGTTTTTTTGCCAATTTTAAAAGCACACTTGCTTTTTGGGTACATGGATTTTATAATGTCATATGTTTTTCCCCCATCACCACTTTCCATCAATTTGTATAGCAGAACCTAATGCCAAATTGAGTCAAAAGCTTTTTTGAAGTCAACAAAGCATGATAGGATTTTGTCTTGTTTGTCAATTAGGGTGTGCAGGGTGAGTATACATTTTACCTTTATTTAACTAGACAAGTCAGCTAAGAACAATTTCTTATTTTCATAATGGCCCAGGAACAGTGGGTTAACTGCCTTGTTCAGCGGTAGAATGACAGATTTTTACCTTGTCAGCTTGGGGATTCAATCTTGTTACCTTTCGGTTACTAGTCCAACACTCTAACCACTAGGCTACCTGCCGCCCCTGTGATCTGTTGTACGGTAATTTGGTAAAAAGCCAATTTGACATTTGCTCAGTACATTGTTTTCACTGAGAAAATATACAAGTCTGCTGTTAATGATAATGCAGAAGATTTTCCCAAGGTTGCTGTTGACGCATATCCCATGGTAGTTATTGGAGTCAAATTTGTCTCCACTTTTGTGGATTGGGGTGATCAGACCTTGGTTTGAAATATTGGGGAAGATGCCAGAGCTGAGGATGATGTTAAAGAGTTTAAGTATAGCCAATTTGAATTTTTGGTCTGTATATTTTATCATTTCATTCAGGATACCATCAACCTCACAGGACTTTTTGTGTTGGAAGGTTTCTATTTTGTCCTGTAGTTCATTCAATGTAATTGGTGAATCCAGTGGGTTCTGGATCTTTAAAAGCTGATTCTAAGATTTGTAATTGATCAGGTATATGTTTTTGCTGTTTTGTTATAGAGTGAAAAAGATTGGAAAAGTGGTTTATCCACTCATCTCTGTTTTGGATAGATACAGTTGAAGTTGGATGTTTACATACACCTTAGCCAAATACATTTAAACTCCGTTTTTTTTTACAATTCCTGACATTTAATTAGTAAAAATTCCCTGTCTTAGGTCAGTTAGGATCACCACTTTATTTTACGAATGTGAAATGTCAATAATAGTAGAGTGATTTATTTCAGCTTTTATTTCTTTCATCACATTCCCAGTGGGTCAGAAGTTTACATACACTCAATTAGTATTTGGTAGCATTGCCTTTAAATTGTTTAACTTGGGTAAAACGTTTCAGGTAGCCTTCCACAAGCTTCCCAAAATAATAAGTTGGGTGAATTTTGGCCCCGTCCTCCTGACAGAGCTGGTGAAACTGAGTCAGGTTTGTAGGCCTCCTTGCTTGCACATGGTTTTTCAGTTTTGCTCACAAATTTTCTATAGGATTGAGGTCAGGGCTTTGTGATGGCCACTCCAATACCTTGACTGTGTTGTCCTTAAGCCACAACTTTGGAAGTATGCTTTGGGTCATTGTCCATTTGGGTCAAGACCCATTTGCCACCAAGTTTTAACTTCCTGACTGATGTCTTGAGATGTTGCTTCAACATATCCACATTTCCTTCCTCATGGTGCCATATATTTTGTGAAGTGCACCTGTCCCTCCTACCTGCAGCAAAGCACCCCCACAACATGATGCTGCCACCCCCGTGCTTCACGGTTGGGACGGTGTTCTTTGGCTTGCAAGCCTCCCCCTTTGTCCTCCAAACATAATGATGGTTATTATGTCCAAACAGTTCTATTTTTGTTTCATCAGACCAGAGGACATTTCTCCAAAAAGTATGATCTTTGTCCCCATGTGCAGTTAGTTGCAAACCATAGTCTGTTTTTTTTAATGGCGGTTTTGGAACAGTAGCTTCTTCCTTGCTAAGTGGACTTTCAGGTTATGTCGGTATAGGACTCGTTTTACTGTGGAAATAGATACTTTTGTACCTGTTTCCTCCAGCATCTTCACAAGGTCCTTTACTGTTGTTCTGGGATTGATTTGCACTTTTCGCACCAAAGTATGTTCATCTCTAGGAGACAGAACACGTCTCCTTCCTGAGCGGTATGACGGCTGTGTGGTCCCATGGTGTTTATACTTGCGTACTATTATTTGTACAGATGAACGTGGTACCTTCAGGCATTTGGAAACTGTTCCCAAGGATGAGCCAGACTTGTGGAGGTCTACAATTTTTTTTCTGAGGTCTTGGCTGATTTCTTTTGATTTTCCCATGATGTCAAGCAAAGAGGCACTGAGTTTGAAGGTAGGCCTTGAAATACATCCACAGGTACACCTCCAATTGACTCAAATGATGTCAATTAGCCTATCAGAAGCTTCTAAGGCCATGACATCCTTTTCTGGAATTTTCCAAGCTGTTTAATGGCAAAGTCAACTTAGTGTATGTAAACTTCTGACCCACTGGAATTGTAATACAGTGAATTATAAGTGAAAGTCTGCCTGTACACAATTGTTGGAAAAACAAAGTAGAAGTCCTAACCGAGTTCCCAAAACTATAGTTTGTTAACAAGAAATTTGTGGAGTGGTTGAACGAGTTTTAACGACTCCAACCTAAGTGTATGTGAACTTTAGACTTCAACTGTAACTCTTTGTGTTGTTTGTTTAGTATGTTCCAATTTTCCCAGAAGTGGTTAGATTCTATGGAATCTTCAATTACATTGAGCTGATTTCTGACATGTTGTTTTTTTCCCAAGTGTATTTCTGTATTGTTTTAGTGATTCACCATAATGAAGGCAGAGACTCAAGTTTTTCTGGGTCTCTATGGTTTTGGTTGAATAGGTTATTCAATGTCTTTCTTAGGTTTTTTCATTCTTCATCAAACCATTTGCAATTGTTGCTAATTTTCTTAGGTTGAATGCTTGAAAAGTTTAGATTTAATATGGAAGCTGAGAGGTCAAATTTAGTGTTCAGGCTTTCTACTGCCAAGTTCACACCACTATTACAGTGAAATATTTTGTCCAGGAAGTTGTCTAAAAGGGTTGAATTTGTTTGCCTAATTGTTTTTTGGTAGGTTTCTGCATTTCCTTCCATCTATAGAATTTGTGCAGTTTCTTTGGCTTTGATGCCTCATGATTAAATAAAGGCTAAATAAAATAAATAAATACAAAATTTGAGTATTGCTCTGTTCAGGTTCTGATAGTGGTGTTAGTGGACTGTGAATGCTCTGAGAGAGACTCTGGGTTGGGGTCGGTGATAAAGTAATCTACAGTACTACTGCCAAGGGATGAGCTGTAGGTATACCTACAGTAAGAGTCTCCTCTAAGCCTACCATTGACTATGTACAGACCCAACATGAGACAGAGCTGCAGGAATTGTGACCCATTTTTGTTGGTAGCTGTTTGTCCCCATGTGTGCTGAGAGTGTCAGGTTCTTGTCCAGTTCTGGCATTTAGGTCGCCACAGACTAGTACATGTCCCTTGGCCTGGAAATGGTTGATTTCCCCCTCTAGGATGGAGAAGCTGTCATTGTTAAAGTATGGGGATTCTATTGGTAAAATGTTCCTGTTTTGACTAATTTAATAGAATGGGTTAGGTCTGCTCTATATCATATTAGCGTACCCCATGAGTCTCTTCCCTGTTTCCCACCTGGTAGTTTGGTGGATGGGTCTGCCAGCTCTCTGTAACCTAGAGGGCAACCAGGGGGTCCATCTCCTCTATAATATGTTTATTATAGGACGACAGTCTGTTTTCAAAATGTTTTATTAATTTGATGACCCAGTCTCTCTCTGAAGCATCAACCCTCTCCCTGTAGCATCAAACCTCTCCTTGTCTCTCCCTGTAGCATCAACCTTGTCACTGTCTCTCCCTGTAGCATCAACCCTCTCCTTGTAGCATAAAACCTCTCCCTATCGCTCCCTGTAGCATCAACACTCTCCCTGTAGCATCAACACTTTCTCTGTAGCATCAACTCTCTCCCTGTAGCATCAACCTTGTTCCTGTCTCTCCCTGTAGCGTCATCTCTCTCCCCGTCTCTCCCTGTAGCATCAACCCTCTCTCTGTCTCTCCCTATAGCATCAACCCTCTCTCCCTGTAGCATCAACCCTCTCTCCCTGTAGCATCAACCCTCTCTCTGTCTCTCCCTGTAGCATCAGCAAAGGTGAGGTAAAACAGCCTGGACTCACCCTCAGGGTTAGGGTTATAAGGTGAGGTAAACAGTGTGGACTCACCCTCAGGGTTAGGGTTATAAGTTGAAGTAAAACAGTCTGGACTCACCCTCATCATTTATCTGTGTGGCGCTCTGGCTTTTCTTCCCGAGGCCGACCATCCCCATTATTTTAGCACCGAAGCTTGAGCGCCTCTTCTTGTCGTCATCATCGTCATCATTCCTGTTCAGAGAGCACATCTCCCCTCCTACACTGGAGCTCCTCTGGATGGGAGCCGCTGCCACCGGCCTGTTTTTCATTTTGGACGTAAACTTACGGTTAGTCAGCAACGTCAGCCAGGACAGGGCAGGGTAGCTCAGGGCAGTATGTTACATAGACGGGACAGAGAGCAAAGATACAGGGAAGGAATGGAAAGAGGACAAGTGGAGATGGGAAGGAGAAAATAGGAGGAGAGGAGGGAGACGGAGAGAATTGCAGATTCAGCTACAGGGTACTACGACACTGACAACGGTCAAAGGTCACAGGTTACAGGTATAAGTGGAACAGGAGCAGTGTCAGGGGTTAGGGTTAGTGACAGGTTGTCGCTGGTTAGATTTCACCAGGTATACTTTAGACTTACTTGGTCTCTGCTGTGTCTTCTTCCTCCTCCTCTTCCCCTGACACTGCCCCCTCCCCGCTCTCCGCCCCACTTCCGCCCCCCTCCGCCCCCACTCGGCCTCCTTCTGCTCCTCCCACTACTTCCTCAGCCAAAGTCCCCACCTCCAACTGGCCCTCACTGAAGACACACAACAGGATGAATGATCGGAGGCATGCAAAACAGAACAGAGGGCAGAGAAAATGGGTGACCATGAACATAGAACATTTTCAGAAACAGGCAGACATAGAACATTCTCAGAAACAGGCAGACATAGAACATGTCTATAAGGAGGAGGTCAGAGACCTGGCAGTGTGGTGCTAGGACAACATCCTCTCCCTCAGTGTGAGCAAGACAAAGGAGCTGATTGTGGACTACAGGAAAAGGAGGGCCGAACAAGGAACTACTAACATCGACGGGGCTGAAGTGGAGTGGGTCAAGAGTTTCAAGTTCCTTGGTTTCCACAATAAACTATCATAGTCCAAACACACCAAGACAATTGTGAAGAGGGCACGACATCACCTTTTCCCCCTCAGGAGACTGAAAAGATTTGGCATGGGTCCCCAGATCCTCAAAAAGTTAAACAGCTGCACCATCGAGAGCATCCTGATGGGTTGCATCAACGCCTAGTATGGCAAATGCTCGGCATCAGATCGTAAGGCGCTACAGAGGGTAGTGTGTACAGCCCAGTACATCACTGGGGCCAAGCTTCCTGACATCAAGGACCTATTTACTAGGTGGTGTCAGATGAAGGCCCAAAAATTGTCAGACTCCAGTCACCCAAGTCGAAGACCGTTCTCTCTGCTACCGCACGGCAAGTGGTACCGGAGCGCCAAGTCTAGGACCAAAAGGCTCCTTAACAGCTTCTACCCCCAAGACACTTTTATTTATTTGAGCTTTAATTTCTTTCATCACATTCCCAGTGGGTCAGAAGTTTACATACAGTCAATTAGTATTTGGTTGCATTGCTTTTAAATTGTTTAACTTGGGTCAAATGTTTCAGGTAGCCTTCCACAAGCTTCCCAAAATAAGTTAGCTGAATTTTGGCCCATTCCTCCTGACAGAGCTGGTGTAACTGAGTCAGGATTGTAGGCCTCCTTGCTCGCACATGTTTTTTCTGTTCTGTCCACAAATTTTGTATAGGATTGAGGTCAGGGCTTTGTGATGGCCACTCCAATACCTTGACTTTGTTGTCCTTAAGCCATTTTGCCACAACTTTGGAAGTATGCTTGGGGTCATTGTCCACTTGGAAGACCCATTTGCCACCAAGCTTTAACTTCCTGACTAATGTCTTGAGATGTTGCTTTAATATATCCACGTAATTTTCCTGCCTCATGATGCCATCTATTTTGTGAAGTGCACCAGTCCCTCCTGCAGCAAAACACCCCCACAACATGATGCTGCCACTCCCGTGCTTCACGGTTGGGATGGTGTTCATTGGCTTGCAAGCCTCCCCCTTTTTCCTCCAAACATAACGATGGTCATTATGGCCAAACAGTTATATTTTAATTTCATCAGAACAGAGGACATTTCTCCAAAAAGTACAATCTTTGTCCCCATGTGCAGTTGCAAACCGTAGCCTGGCTTTTTTATTTCAGTTTTGGAGCAGTGGCTTCTTCCTTGCTGAGCGGCCTTTCAGGTTACGTCGATATAGGACTCGTTTTACTGTGGATATAGATACTTTTGTACCTGTTTCCTCCATCATCTTCACAAGGTCCTTTGCTGTTGTTCTGGGATTTTTGAACCAAAGTATGTTCATCTCTAGGAGACAGAACAAATCTCCTTCCTGAGCGGTATGACGGCTACATCGTCCCATGGTGTTTATACTTGCGCACTATTGTTTGTACAGATGAACGTGGTACCTTCAGGCATTTGGAATTGCTCCCAAGGATGAACCAGACTTGTGGAGGTCTACAATTATTTTTCTGTGGTCTTGGCTGCTTTCTTTTGATTTTCCCATGATGTCAAGCAAAGAGGCACTGAGTTTAAAGGTAGGCCTTGAAATACATCCACAGGTACACCTCCAATTGACTTATATGACTCATATGTCAATTAGCCTATCAGAAGCTTCTAAAGCAATGGCATCATTTTCTGGAATTTTCCAAGCTGTTTAAAGGCACAGTCAACTTAGTGTATGTAAACTCCTGACCCACTGGAATTGTAATACAGTGAAATAATCTGTCTGTAAACAATTGTTGGAAAAATTACTTGTGGCATGCGCAAAGTAGATGTCCTAACCGACTTGCCAAAGCTATTGTTTAGCAACAAGAAATTTGTAGAGTGGTTGAAAAATGAGTTGTAATGACTCCAACCTAAGTGTATGTAAACTTCCGACTTCAACTGTAAAACTTTCTCAGAAACTGGCAGACATAGAACATTCTGTAATTTTTATCATAGGTACACTTCAACTGTGAGAGACGGAATCTAAAACAAAAATCCAGAAAATCACATTGTATGATTTTTAAGTAATGAATTTGCATTTTATTGCATGACATAAGTATTTGATACATCAGAAAAGCAGAACTTAATATTTGGTACAGAAACCTTTGTTTGCAATTACAGAGATCATACGTTTCCTGTAGTTCTTGACCAGGTTTGCACACACTGCAGCAGGGATTTTGGCCCACTCCTCCATACAGACCTTCTCCAGATCCTTCAGGTTTCGGGGCTGTCGCTGGGCAATATGGACTTTCGGCTCCCTCCAAAGATTTTCTATTGGGTTCAGGTCTGGAGACTGGCTAAGCCACTCCAGGACCTTGAGATGCTTCTTACGGAGCCACTCCTTAGTTGCCCTGGCTGTGTGCTTAGGGTCGTTGTCATGCTGGAAGACCCAGCCACGACCCATCTTCAATGCTCTTACTGATGGAAGGAGGTTGTTGGCCAAGATCTCGCGATACATGGCCCCATCCATCCTCCCCTCAATACGGTGCAGTCGTCCTGTCCCCTTTGCAGAAAAGCATCCCCAAAGAATTATGTTTCCACCTCCATGCTTCACGGTTGGGATGGTGTTCTTGGGGTTGTACTCATCCTTCTTCTTCCTCCAAACACGGCGAGTGGAGTTTAGACCAAAAAGCTCTATTTTTGTCTCATCAGACCACATGACCTTCTCCCATTCCTCCTCTGGATCATCCAGATGGTCATTGGCAAACTTCAGACGGGCCTGGACATGCGCTGGCTTGAGCAGGGGGACCTTGCGTGCGCTGCAGGATTTTAATCCATGATGGCGTAGTGTGTTACTAATGGTTTTCTTTGAGACTGTGGTCCCAGCTCTCTTCAGGTCATTGACCAGGTCCTGCCGTGTAGTTCTGGGCTGAACCCTCACCTTCCTCATGATCATTGATGCCCCACGAGGTGAGATCTTGCATGGAGCCCCAGACCGAGGGTGACTTGACCATCATCTTGAACTTCTTCCATTTTCTAATAATTGCGCCAACAGTTGTTGCCTTCTCACCAAGCTGCTTGCCTATTGTCCTGTAGCCCATCCCAGCCATGTGCAGGTCTACAATTTTATCCCTGATGTCCTTACACAGCTCTCTGGTCTTGGCCATTGTGGAGAGGTTGGAGTCTGTTTGATTGAGTGTGTGGACAGGTGTCTTTTATACAGGTAACGAGTTCAAACATGTGCAGTTAATACAGGTAATTAACCTCTTACATCTACACGTTCCGCTAGCGGAACGATTGCTCCAATATCCAATGATGGGCGGGGCGCGAAATTCAAACTCCTCTAAATCCGAAAACTTACACTTTTCAAACATATGACTATTTTACAGCTATTTAAAGACAAGACTCTCCTTTATCTAACCAAACTGTCCGATTTCAAAAAGGCTTTACAGCGAAAGCAAAACATTAGATTATGTCAGCAGAGTACCCAGCCAGAAATAATCACACAGCCATTTTTCAAGCTAGCATATCATGTCACATAAACCCAAACCATATCTAAATGCAGCACTAACCTTTGATGATCTTCATCAGATGACACACCTAGGACATTGTGTTATACAATACATGCATGTCTGTTCAATCAAGTTCATATTTATATCAAAAAACAGCTTTTTACATTAGCATGTGACGTTCAGAACTAGCATTCCCACCGAACACTTCCGGTGATTTTACTAAATTACTCACGATAAACGTTCACAAAAAGCATAACAATTATTTTAAGAATTATAGATACAGAACTCCTCTATGCACTCGATATGTCCGATTTTAAAATAGCTTTTCGGATGAAGCACATTTTGCAATAATGTAAGTACATAGCCTGGCGTTACAGGGCTAGCTATTTAGACACCCTGCAAGTTTAGCCTTCACCAAAATCACATTTCCTATAAGAAAAATGTTCTTACCTTGCTTGTTCTTCATCAGAATACACTGCCAGGACTTCTACTTCAATAACAAATGTAGGTTTGGTCCCAAATAATCCATCGTTATATCCAAACAGCGACGTTTTCTTCGTGCGTTCTAGACACTATCCCAACGCTAAATCTCGGCCACGAGCATGACGCAAAATATGACAAAAAATTTCTAAATATTCCATTACCGTACTTCGAAGCATGTCAACCGCTGTTTAAAACCAATATTTATGCAATTTATCTCGTAGAGAAGCGATAATATTCCGACCGGGAATCTGCCTGTCTGTAAACTGAGGAAAAAACCGAAAGCCGGGGGCGGGGCGTGTCACGCGCCTAAGGCTTAGACCATTGAGTGACCACTTAGCTTTTGCCTTCCTGTGCTTCAGCCAGGGCTTTGAATTACGTCATTCCTGTTTTTCCCGGGCTATGAGACCTCATTGGAGACGTGTGAATTGTCACGTAAGAGCAGAGATCCTTTGTAAACGATAGAGATAATAAAGAAGGGCAAGAAATGTTCAGACAGGGTACTTCCTGAACAGAAGCATCTCAGGTTTTTGCCTGCCATAGGAGTTCTGTTATACTCACAGACACCATTCAAACAGTTTCAGAAACTTTGGAGTGTTTTCTCTCCAAAGCTAATAATTATATGCATATTCCAGTTTCTGGGCAGGACTAATAATCAGATTAAATCGGGTACGTTTTTTATCCAGCCGTGAAAATACTGCCCCCTAGCCATAACAGGTTAACAGGAGGGCTTCTTAAAACCTCTTACATCTAGATGTTCCGCTAGCGGAACACCTGCTCCAATATCCAATGATGGGCGTGGCGCGAAATACAAAGTCCTCGAAAATCCGAAAACTTCAATTTTTCAAACATATGACTATTTTACACCATTTTAAAGACAAGACTCTCCTTTATCTAACCACACTGTCCGATTTCAAGAAGGCTTTACAGCGAAAGCAAAACATTAGATTATGTCAGCAGAGTACCCAGCCAGAAATAATCAGACACCCATTTTTCAAGCTAGCATATAATGTCACAAAAAACAAAACCACAGCTAAATGCAGCACTAACCTTTGATCTTCATCAGATGACACTCCTAGGACATTATGTTATACAATACATGCATGTTTTGTTCAATCAAGTTTGTATTTATATCAAAAAACAGCTTTTTACATTAGCATGTGACGTTCAGAACTAGCATACCCACCGAAACTTCCGGTGAATTTACTAAATTACTCACGATAAACGTTCACAAAAAACATAACAATTGTTTTAAGAATTATAGATACAGAACTCCTTTATGCAATCGCTATGTCCGATTTTAAAATAGCTTTTCGGTGAAAGCACATTTTGCAATATTCTGAGTAGATAGCTCGCCATCACAGGCTAGCTATTTTGACACCCACCAAGTTTGGCCCTCACCAAACTCAGATTTACTATAAGAAAAATTGGATTACCTTTGCTGTTCTTCGTCAGAATGCACTCCCAGGACTTCTACTTGAATAACAAATGTTGGTTTGGTTCCAAATAATCCATAGTTATTTCCAAATAGCAGTGTTTTGTTGTGCGTTCAAGACACTATCCGAAGGGTGACGAATGGTGACGCGCCCGGCGCGTTTCGTGACAAAAAAAATTCAAAATATTCCATTACCGTACTTCGAAGCATGTCAAACGCTGTTTAAAATCAATTTTTATGCGATTTTTCTCGTAAAAAAGCGATAATATTCCGACCGGGAGTAGTTATTTTCGTTCAAAGACTGAAAATAAAAACATGGAGTCTTCTCGTGCATGCGCCCCCAGTCTCATTGTTCTCAGATCGACCACTATCCAAATGCGCTACTGTTTTTCAGCCATGGCCTGCAAAGTCATCATTCAACATTCTGCCGCCTTCTGAGAGCCTATGGGAGCCGTAGGAAGTGTCACGTTACAGCAGAGATCCTCAGTTTTCAATAAAGAGAGTGTAGAAGGCCAAGAAATGGTCAGAGAGGGCACTTCCTGTAAGGAATCTTCTCAGGTTTTGGCCTGCCAAATGAGTTCTGTTATACTCACAGACACCATTCAAACAGTTTTCGAAACTTTGGAGTGTTTTCTATCCAAAGCTAATAATTATATGCATATTCTAGTTTCTGGGCAGGAGTAATAATCAGATTAAATCGGGTACGTTTTTTATCCGGCCGTGAAAATACTGCCCCTATCCATAACAAGTTAAAGAAAAACTAACAGGTCTGTGAGAGCCGGAATTCTTTACTGGTTGGTAGGTGATCAAATACTTATGTCATGCAATAAAATGCAAATTAATTACTTAAAAATCATACAATGTGATTTTCTGGATTTTTGTTTTAGATTCCGTCTCTCACAGTTGAAGTGTACCTATGATAAAAATTACAGACCTCTACATGCTTTGTAAGTAGGAAAACCTGCAAAATCGGCAGTGTATCAAATACTTGTTCTCCCCACTGTATATATCTTATATTTTTTTAAATATTTTTCTTATCCCCAACTTCAACATACTCTCCTGCAACCCGCCTCACTCAATGTGGTATGGATCTGCTATTTTCTTTACTTTAGAACTGAAACCCCCAACAGTAGCTAGCCAGCTAACTAGCTACTAGCTAGTAGTCAGCTAGCCACTGCTAGCGGTCATCAGCTAACCTTTAACCCGGACAACTCCTGCCAGTCTGCACAACGCGATTCTACCCAGAGCTTATCTGACTTATGACTTTTCTCCATTTCCCCAGATTCCTAACGCAAGTTCTGAACCTCTTTACCTGGATCATCGCAGCCAGCTAGCTGCTATCTGATAGGCTTCTTCTGGCTAACGTCTCTGTCCCGAAGCAAGCACCAATTAGCCTGGAGCAAGCCTATGATAGGCCCATCTCCCGGCTAGCTGAAGAGGTCCATCAGCCACCCCTTGGGCTACAATACCTATTTTGCCAATTGGCCTGGACCCCATTAATTGCCAATATGGAGCCCCGCCGATCTATCACGACAGGACTGCCGACGTAATCCGCCCGAGGGGGTTTTTCAACAGGCTCCTCCATCACGACGTCCCCAGAATGCCCATCTGCTAGCCTTCTAGCCGCAGCCCGCTAGCTGTCTAGAGCATACCGGATTGTTAGCTGAAGAGGTCCATCAGCCAATTTTTTGGCTACTATACCTATTTTGCCAATTGGCCTGGACCCTTTTACTACACGGACCCCTGCTGATCCATCACGACTGGTCTGCCGACGTAACCACACGAAGGGGCTACAACAGACTTCTTCCGTCGCGACATCCCTTCTGCTAGCCCCGGCCCGCTATCTGTCTGAATCGCCGTGTCCAGCTACTCACTGGACCCAATGATCACTCGGCTACGCATGCCTCTCCCTAATGTCAATATGCCTTGTCCATTGCTGTTTTGGTTAGTGATTATTGTCTTATTTCACTGTAGAGCCTCCAGCCCTGCTCAATATGCCTCTGCTAACCCTCTTGTCCCACCTCCCACACATGCGGTGACCCCACCTGTTTTAATTGTTGTCTCTAGAGACAATACCTCTCTCATCGTCACTCAATGCCTAGGTTTACCTCCACTGTACTCACATCCTACCACATCCTGTAAATTATGCATAGAATCTATTCTACCATGCTGAGAAACCTGCTCCTTTTACTTTCTGTTCCAAACGCACTAGACGACCAGTTCTTAAAGCCCTTAGCCATACCCTTATCCTACTCCTCCTCTGCTCCTCTGGTGATGTAGAGGTTAATCCTGCAGTGCCTAGCTCTACTCTCGTTCCCCAGGCGCTCTCATTTGTTGACTTCTGCAACCGTACAAGCCTTGGTTTCATTCATGTTAACATTAGAAGCCTCCTCCTTTTTTTAATTCACTGCTTTAGCACACTCCGCCAACCCGGATGTCCTAGTCGTGTCTGAATCCTGGCTTAGGAAGGCCACCAAAAATCCTGAATTTCCATCCCCAACTACAACATTTTCCGACAAGATAGAACTGCCAAAGGTGTCGGAGTTGAAATCTACTGCAGAGAGAGCCTGCAGAGTTCTGTCATACTATCCAGGTCTGTGCCCAAACAATTTGAGCTTCGACTTTTAAAAATACACCTTTCCAGAAACAAGTCTCTCACCATTGCCGCTTACTATAGACCACCTTCTGCCCCCAGCTGTGCCCTGGAAACCATATGTGAATTGATTGCCCCCCATCTATCTTCAGCGCTCGTGCTGTTAGCTGACCTAAACTGGGACATGCTTAACCGGCCATCCTACAATCTAAGCTTGATGCCCTCAATCTCACACAAATTATCAATGAACCTACCAGGTACAACCTCAAATCTGTAAACACAGGCAACCTCATAGATATCATTCTAACCAACCTGCCCTCCAAATACATCTCTGCTATCTTCAACCACGATCTCAGCGATCACCGCCTCATTGCTTGCGTCCGTATTGGGTCTGCGGTTAAACGACCACCCCTCATCAATGTCATACACTCCCTAAAACACTTCAGCGAGCAGGCCTTTCTAATCGACCTGGCGTGGGTATCCTGGAAGGATTTTGACCTTATTCGGTCATTAGAAGATGCCTGGTTATTCTTTAAAAGTGCTTTCCTCACAATCTTAAATAAGCATCCCCCACTCAAAAAAAATTGAACCAGGAACAGATATAGCCCGTGGTTCACTTCAGACCAGACTGTCCTTGACCAGCACAAAAACATCCTGTGGTGTACTGTATTAGAATTGAATAGCCCCCGCGATATGCAACTTTTCAGGGAAGTTAACCACCATATTCTTATCGGCAGACTCAACAGCCTTGGTTTCTCAAATGACTGCCTTGCCTGGTTCACCAACTACTTCTCAGACAGAGTTCAGTGTGTCAAATCGGAGGGCCTGTTGTTCAGACCTCTGGCAGTCTCTATGGTGGTGCCACAGGGTTCAATTCTCTGGCCGACTCTTTTCTCTGTATACATCTATGATGTTGCTCTTGATGCTGGTGATTCTCTGATCCACCTCTACGCAGATGACACCATGTATACTTCTGGCCCTTCTTTGGACACTGTGTTAACTACCCTCCTGACGAGCTTCAATGCCATACAACTCTCCTTCCGTGGCCTCCAACTGCTTTTAAATGCAAATAAAACTAAATGCAACTAAATACCTGCACCTGCCTGCCCGTCCAGCATCACTACTCTGGACGGTTCTGACTGAATATGTGGACATTACAAATAGCTAGGTGTCTGGTTAGACTGTAAACTCTCCTTCCAGACTCACATTAAGCATCTCCAAATCCAAAAGTAAATCTAGAATCGGCTTTCTATTTCGCAACAAAGCATCCTTCACTCATGCTGCCAAACATACCGTCTTAAAACTGACTATCCTACCAATCCTCGACTTCAGCGATGTCATTTACAAAATAACCTCCAACACTCTACTCAGCAAATCGGATGCAGTCTATCACAGTGCCATCCGTTTTGTCATCAAAGCCCCATATACTACCCACCACTGCGACCTGTATGCTCTCTTTGGCTGGCCCTCGCTTCATATTCGTCGCCAAACCCACTGGCTCCAGGTCATCTATAAGTCTTTGCTAGGTAAAGCCCCGCCTTATCTCAGCTCACTGGTCACCATAGCAGCACCCACCCGTAGCACGCGCTCCAGCAGCTATATTTCACTGGTCACCCCCAAAGCCAATACCTCCTTTGGCCGCTTTTCCTTCCAGTTCTCTGCTGCCAATGACTGGAACGAATTGCAAAAATCACTGAAGCTGGAGACTCATATCTCCCTCACTAACTTTAAGCACCAGCTGTCAGAGCAGCTCACAGATCACTGCACCTGTACATATGCCATCTGTAAATAGCCCATCAAACAACCTCATCACCATTTTTATTTAATTTTTTGTTCCTTTGCACCCCAGTATCTCTACTTGCACATTCATCTTCTGCACATCACTCCAGTGTTTAATTGCTAAATTGTAATTACTTCACCACCATGGCCTATTTATTGCCTTACCTCCCTTATCTTACCTCATTTGCACACACTGTATATAGACTTTCTTTCTATTGTGTTATTGACTGTATGTGTGTTCCATGTGTAACTCTGTGTTATTTGTGTCACGCTGCTTTGCTTTATCTTGGCCAGGTTGCAGTTGTAAATGAGAAATTGTTCTCAACTAGCCTACCTGGTTAAATAAAGGTGAAATAAATACAAAATTCAAATAGAATATTGTAAGAAACAGGCAAGGCAGACATACAACATAAAATGCTAAACCAAATCGAAATATCAACACCCAGAAGACAAGTGAACTATCTGACTCATACAGGCAACATGAAAACCAGCAGACACTTGCCCAAAAGGATTGGACTTGCACATCCCTGACAAAGGGTTTTCTCAAACATACTGTATGCTCTTCTGTTTGAAAACCCATTGTAATATCCGTAATACACCATAGCAACATATAGCCAAGCTTGTGATGGAAAAACCCTCAAAAAACATGTTCAGTCATTCGCTTCTAGTCTGAGCAAAGTCAATCATGAACAAAACCTTCAAGAGAGCAGTACTTGTCTGCATAGAATACACACTTCCCCTTTCAAATAGTAGCTGGGTGCAAATATTTCCATACGGAACATTTCTGCGCATAGCAGAGTAATGAACAACCATGAATCGAGGCAGTTGAGGGCTTTCCCATCGCCAGTGGCATTAGTATTAGTAGGTTCCAGAGGTAAGGCAGGCCAGACAGGCCAGACACAGAGCTCAGTCCCACCTGATGTTGTGGCTTCCCTTTGCCGTCTCCGACTGGACATTCATGTGGCTCATGCTGCTGAGCTGAGAAGCACACGTCATAGCGGACACGTCGCTAACATCACTGTCCAAGGATTTGGCAGTGTCTGAGCCTCTCAGCGTCTGCAGCAACAGGGATGGAGGGAGAAATACATTGAGTTAGCCAAGACACTCAACATAATGTTGGAGAAATATATTATGTGTTAGCCAAAACATTCAATATAGTGTTGGAGAAATATATTGTGTTAGCCAAAACACTCAATATAGTGTTGGAGAAATATATTGTGTTAGCCAAAACACTCAATATAGTGTTGGAGAAATACATTGTGTTAGCCAAAACACTCAATATAGTGTTGGAGAAATACATTGTATTAGCCAAAACACTCAATATAGTGTTGGAGAAATATATTGTGTTAGCCAAAACACTCAATATAGTGTTGGAGAAATATATTGTGTTAGCCAAAACACTCAATATAGTGTTGGAGAAATACATTGTGTTAGCCAAGACACTCAATATAGTGTTGGAGAAATACATTGAGTTAGCCAAGACACTCAATATAACATTCTATTCCACTTACTAGGCCTAGACCAGAAGACATGAGCTATAGAAGCAATAGCCATTCCATAATTGTATACTATGCATGTAATAATTGTAAGTATAACAGAAGTGAAGTCAATCATTTTTCTGAATTATTGTTGAATACTCGTTTCTGATTGGCTTGAAGGACATTCTAGAGCATGTATTATTTCCCTATAATGCAGGGCAACATTCTGGAAAACTTTACTTAATACTCAGCGTCATAATCTGTCATAACAGCTGACATAGCATGGTCATAACAGTATCTAGACCCATATATTTACACCTGTTGTGACATATATTGTGTTGCGTTACGTTTATTTTCCCTTCCAAGAATTTCCTTTTAATCCTTTGTTGTTGTTGTTGTTGTTGTAATTAATTATTTACAGTCATGTTTTTTTGAATATATATTTTAAATAACTTGCATAAAATACACTTTGACACTATCAAGAAGCATTATGACAATCATAATCATACAAAACTGATAGGTTTATCACATGCATGCCATATCAGTCAAAAAGAGGGTGTCCTGCTCCTAAAATCTGCTCCTGCATTCATCAGCAACATAGCATTGGGGTAGGTGCATGTCTGACATCAATTTGTGATCAATTGCAATAATTGAATATGGTCAATTTCAGAAAATAACAGCCTACTTGTCAACAGTATGTTTATGGTGTAATGGAACTTTTTGCCTTGTGTGGTAGGTTTAGTAGGTTTTGACACTCTTATGTAGGTGTCATAACCAGCCATAAAATAACACAATATATGTCTCAACAGGTCTAAATATGTGTCATGACAGTGTTATGACCATATTATGACATGTTATGTCAGCTGTGTGACGACCCTCCCACTCTGTCTACCGAATTCTTTCTCTTTTCTCGTTTCCTTAATAGGATGTTGGTGGGCGGAGCCAGAAGGGTCGTCAGCGAAATAGGACACACCTGTGCCCGATTTGGGGCACTCGGCTGAGAGTCAGACTCGGCCGTCGTCATATGGCCGAGTCTGGGCCGCCTTCGGCAGTATTACTTATGGCTAGGATGCGGGGATTGAGCTCAGGCCGATTCCGGTGTGAGTTATCTGGGCCAAATGTATTACTTGGGGCTCGGGACGATTGGGGCTACTCTCTGGCAGATGATTACACGGGCTGCTTTTTTACTATTTTGATACTTTGTGCAAGGCAATTGATAAGCATGAAAAACTTTGTGGACGGAACTTCCTGAGTGGTACAGCGGTCTAAGACACTGGATCACAGTGCAAACTGCGTATCAACAGATGCTGGTTCGACGCACAACTGGCCCAGCGTCGTCCGAGTTAGGGGAGGGTTTGGCCGGCCGGGATGTCCTTGTCCCATCGCGCTGTAGCGTCTCCTGTGGCGGGCTAGGCGCATGCACGCTGACACAGTCACCATGGTGTGTGGTGTTTCCTCCGAGACAAAATGTTTTTTTGTGGATGGGTATAATTTGTTTGTATAATAGTAATATTTAAAATTACTAAATCGGGTAAATTTGTATATGTTTATTTAAATTTGCTTCGGGCCGCTTCTGGGGGGATTCTGGTAAGATGCCGGCAAAGTTGGCTGAATTCTGGTTGACGGAAACGGCCCGGTGTACTTGGGCCGATTCTGGGCAGTCATTCATTTTGATCCCGGGCCGAGTCCAACACCCGATTCCGGGTCGATTCAATCAGTTCCAGCCCCCGGAAGAGGGCCGCTTCCTCATTGCTAGCTGGGTGGGTGTTAAGTAAAGTGTTACCCAATACTCAATGGCTACAGTACATCATTGCATGTCCTATGGTTGACCTGCTTTTGAAAACAAAAGTCAAATTGAAAACATTATTGGTATTGTTGAATTCAATTTTCATAATAGAAAGCAAGGAGTATGGTTTGTTTGCTAAGCTAGCAAATCTGTTTGTTTGGTTACCAAGGCAACTATTGTAGCTATCTAGTAAATCTGCCAGTTACTTCAATGGATTTCGAACACATTTATACTTGCAAATGGCAACATTTCGAGCGGCAAATCATGGTAACCACATTTCTAGAGTCAAAATGAAGGATAACTTGTCAACTGTGCTACCATAGGTGTGTTACCATGAAGGATGACTTGTCGATAGCGATAGCTCTGCTTCTACACTCACATAGGGAAGGAAACTTGCTGATGTGTTTAGCTAATGCCATAATCTCGACGTGTTTGGTTAATGCCAATCTACTGGTAGGGTGTTAAGGGGGTGAAATAAACATTGCTTTTAGAGCTGAACTGATAATACATACCAAATGATACAACAGACTCTCTCACGTCCGTAGGCTTTACCATGCCTGAAATATAAAAAAATTGTGTGTCCGAATTCTGGGCAAAAGGTCATGGGAGATATTGCACAGGTCAATGGTGAGGCCTTTTCCAAAAATAGCACCAAAATGACAGGTGGACTCAGAACTTCTTAGGCCCCTTTTTTCTCAATTTCCACCTGAATGACATGCCCAAAATAAAATGCCTGTAGCTCAGGCCGTGATGCCAGGATATGCATATAATGGGACCATTGTAAAGTTCAAATAATTTTAGGAGAATATAACACAATAGATATGGTAGGAGAAAATCCAAAGAAAAACCAACCAGAATTTTTTTTTTGAGAGAGACCATCCTCTTAGAAATGCAAGAGAAATATCATATAGTAAATTAGCTCCCTGGATGCATTCCTATGGTTTCCACAGGGTGTCAGCAATCTATGTTCAAGGTTTCAGGCTTGTAACTTCCAAAACGAATAAGAAACAGTCTTGAAAATGTGTGTCTGCGCACGTCATGAAGAAATTACGCACCTGCTAAAATCGGTTTCCTATTGAACATACTTCTTTCCGAAATAAATATTATAGTTTGATTACATTTTAGGGTATCTGAGGAGTAAATAGAAATGTATTTTGACTTGTTGAAACACAGTTTAGGGGTAGATTTTCGTATTCCTTTCTCTGCAAGTTAAACGAGTGGATTGCTCAAATCGATGGAGCCATCTAAACTGACTTTTTGGGATATAAAGAAGGATTTTATCTAACGAAACGACACTACATGTTATAGCTGGGACCCTTTGGATGACAAATCAGAGGACGATTTTCAAAAAGTAAGTAAATATTTAATCATTGTGTGTATGTATGAAACCTGTGCCAGTGGAAAAATATTTTGACGTAGGGCGCCGTCCTCAAACAATCGCATGGCATGTTTTCGCTGTAATAGCTCCTGTAAATCGGACAGTGCAGTTAGATTAACAAGAAGTTAAGCTTTCAGCCAATATAAGACACTTATGTACCTAAATGTTAAAAATCCATAATATTTATGATTATTTATTTGAATTGTGCGCCCTCCAGTTTCACCGGAAGTTGTCCCGCTAGCGGGATTATCCTACCAACATGACGTTTTCAGGGGTTATGCAATAATATGAACATGTTCAAATTAAATATAATTAAATACATATATGCAAATCTATTAATTTATTTGTTGTACGCAGTACTTTATTGATAATCATTGACAAATTAGTATTTTTTTTCATTTATTTTGACCTAGATATACTACTGAACTAACCAGAGGTAATATAGCACTTTTAGGGTTTAGTGTTCTTGTAACAGCAACACTTGTTTTATTTGACACTCTTATTTTTCTTCGTCCTAACCCTGCTCTAAAACCATTGCGCTAGAGACACCAAATTAACATTACAGACTGCTTCAGACTACATTAGCTGAGAAATGTTTGTTTCTACTTTTCAAACCATAGAAATATATGCATTCAATTCAATGCTTTCCAATGAAAATTTCGATGTGGAAATGTCCATTCCCAACTCCTCCCACACCTTCTATGCTAGACTCACCAAACCTTTACCGCTCTCACTGTGTGTGTGTGTGTGTGTGTGTGTGTGTGTGTGTGTGTGTGTGTGTGTTGGCGGCTAACCTTCCTGATAGCTACTCTAGTAAAAGTGTGATTGCAAGTGATCATAAATGTGTGCACAACAAACTTACGGTGGCCTTTTGGCATAGATGCAAGGTTAGTTCCTAGTACCGTCTCAAAAGTCCAAAATCTGTAATAAATTTCTGACAACTTGCCTCTGAACCATCAAAATGCTTAATAACATGGACTTACGCAACCGAGGACACTCAACTAAGGCACAGGAAAGCCTAAAAGCGTCCCTAACAAAGAAAGACACCGAGCCAACTAAGACCTGTGAGGATACATCCAACTCTGCCATATTGAAGGCTCTGAATCAACAACAAACTTCGGTGCAGGCAATGGTCAAACAAGCAGCTAAGGAATCCCTGGAGGAACTGCTTTCTGGAGAAATTAAATTACTTAAAGATATGGTGGAAGCCTCCAAAACGTCTATCTTAAAACTCTCAAACGACATAGCCAGCCAATCTGTCACATGCAAGTCTCTGGAGCGGTGCTGTGAAGAGATGCAGGTTAGCACCAGGGCTAATACAGACGACATAGCCACCTGCCGAGATGCAGTGATGCAACTGAGGGAGAAACTGAACATACGTCTGGTGGGCCTGGATGAAACTGCAGAGGGTTCTGACCTAAAAGGTTTTCCTCAGGAGAATCTACCAAAATGGATACTGTTGCTACAAGGGAGCAAGATTGAAATTCAACGGGCATACCGAATGTACATTGGCAATAATAACCGCAGCCGTCCCCACAACTTCATATTCTGCCTGTTAAGATATGAGGACTGAGTGGATACTCTGAACCAGAGCCCTCAACAACCCACTGAGATGGGAGATCAAATCTGGCATTCTACCCAGACTACAGCAGCGAAACCACACTGAAGATGAAATCCTTTGACTACGTCAAACGACAGATGACAGCAAGAAGACTTCACCCATTCCTGACATACCCAGCCATCCTGGAGATCAGGAAAAATAGAACACTTCTTGAATTCCATACTGTGAAAGAAGCAGAGGCATGCCTTGCAGCTGAGGACAACTACAAGAGAAGAAGCCCAGTCGTCGCCGACAATTCCTCCAGATTCTTCCCACTGCAGGCCGAAGAACAATTACAATTACGGCCCCTGCCTTCTTTGGATACCCCACTGCATGAAGACCCATCTTAACTAGTAAGATGGAAATTAATGCTAAGCTAAGTAGCTAATGTTACCCATGTTTATTTGTTATTCAGCTACATAACTTAGTTAATTTGGTAAGAGGGGCCTGGTTGATTTGTTAACTTGGCTGTTGTCATTCTGGTTATACAGTATTGCTTAACTGCAGCTGGCTGGCCTGTAGCTTGCTAGCTGAGTTGGCTGGTTGGCTAGATGGCTAGGTTAGCTGGCTGGATATTTATTTGGTTCAGGCTGCAAATATTAGCTGGCAAAAATATTTAGCCGTGTAGGTAAGTAGTCCTGGGATAGGGTAAACTTAATGGGGATTAACATACAGAGCGCTCAGCTTGGTATGAACATTTTCTGTGAAAAGTTATTTTGCCCCGTATTCATCTCATGTTGGATAAAGACAAGTGACTGACATAATGGGACTGACTTAGGATGTGCGTCGCTGCTTGGGAGCCTCCTGATGTTAGTGAATTTGAGTTCCTACCAGCTGAAGCTATAGATTTCCTCACATGCGGGAGGTTACTGTTTTTGTTTCTATTATTGTTAAAACTTGCTGTCAGAGTTTGTTCACAAACATGTATAATGATGTATAAAAATATATTTTCCTGTTTATATTGAAATAGGTGATTTGTATTTAATTTCTTGATAAAAAAATGAGATAATTATCCACACGTTCTATATTCCATATGAATGTGCTCCTCACTCCTCAACCACTAAGAAAATGAAAGGTGTCTGTAGTGATGCCTCCAGCAATGAGATGCAGTGTCTTAGACTGCTGAACCAGGGTCTGTAATGACGCCTCCAGCACTGAGATGCAGTGCCTTAGACCGCTGAACCAGGGTCTGTAGTGACGCCTCTAGCACTGAGAGGCAGTGCCTTAGACCGCTGAACCAGGGTGTCTGTAGTGACGCCGCCAGCACTGAGATGCAGTGCCTTAGACCGCTGAACCAGGGTGTCTGTAGTGACGCCACCAGCACTGAGATGCAGTGCCTTAGACCGCTGAACCAGGGTGTCTGTAGTGACGCCTCCAGCACTGAGATGCAGTGCCTTAGACCACTGAACCAGGGTCTGTAGTGACGCCTCCAGCACTGAGATGCAGTGCCTTAGACCGCTGAATCAGGGTGTCTGTAGTGACGCCTCCAGCACTGAGATGCAGTGCCTTAGACCACTGAACCAGGGTCTGTAGTGACGCCTCTAGCACTGAGGTGCAGTGTCTTAGACCGCTGAACCAGGGTCTGTAGTGACGCCTCTAGCACTGAGATGCAGTACCTTAGTTCGCTGAACCAGGGTCTGTAGTGACGCCTCCAGCACTGAGATGCAGTGTCTTAGACCGCTGAACCAGGGTCTGTAGTGACGCCTCCAGCACTGAGATGCAGTGTCTTAGACCGCTGAACCAGGGTCTGTAGTGACGCCTCCAGCACTGAGATGCAGTGCCTTAGACCGCTGAACCAGGGTCTGTAGTGACGCCTCCAGCACTGAGATGCAGTGTCTTAGACCGCTGAACCAGGGTCTGTAGTGACGCCTCCAGTACTGAGATGCAGTGCCTTAGACCGCTGAACCAGGGTCTGTGGTGACGCCTCCAGCACTGAGATACAGTGCCTTAGACCGCTGAACCAGGGTCTGTAGTGACGCCTCCAGCACTGAGATGCAGTGCCTTAGACCGCTGAACCAGGGTCTGTGGTGACGCCTCCAGCACTGAGATACAGTGCCTTAGACCGCTGAATCAGGGTGTCTGTAGTGACGCCTCTAGCACTGAGATGCAGTGCTAAGACTGAACAGAACGCGTCTCCTTCCTGAGCAGGGTGACGGCTGCGTGGTCCCAAGGTGTTTATACTTGCGCACTATTGTTTGTACAAATGATCGTGGTACCTTCAGGCATTTGGAAATTGATCCCAAGGATGAACCAGACTTGTGGAGGTCTACAATTTTTTTCTCAGGTCTTGGCTGATTTCTTTTGATTTTCCCATGATGTCAAGCAAGGAGGCACTGAGTTTGAAGGTAGGCCTTGAAATACATCCACAGGTACACCTCTAGTTGACTCAAATGATGTCAATTAGCCTAACAGAAGCTTCTAAAGCCATGACATCATTTTCTGGAATTTTCCAAGCTGTTTAAAGGCACAGTCAAGTTAATGTATGTAAACTTCTGACCCACTGGAATTGTGATACTGGGAATTATAAGTGAAATAATCTGTCTGTAAACAATTGTTGGAAAAATTACTTGTGTCATGCACAAAGTAGACGTTTTAACCGACTTGCCAAAGCTATAGTTTGTTTACAAGAAATTTGTGGAGTGGTTGAAAAACGAGTTTTAATAACTCCAACCTAAGTGTATGTAAACTTCCGACTTCAACTGTATATGTAGATATGGTAAAGTGACTATGCATATATGATAAACAGTGTCAGGCGTGTGTGTACTAGTGGTGAAGTCAGGTGCAGGAGAGCAGAGAAATGTGAACAGTTACACGCTTTATTACGACAGGAGAGATATACAGATGAACGCAGCTGCGTCAAAAACCTCCTCCAGCCAACAGGCAAAGTGTATAACGCGCACAAATGTCACAAAACATAAATGTATAGCAATACAAATAAGCTTCTTGAAAACACACGGAAAATAACAAACGCTTAGCCTAGTGCGTACAACACGTAACAAATAATCACACACAAAGACATGAGGGGGAACAGAGGAATAAATACATGTAGTGTGATTGGGGAAGGAAAACCAGGTGTACAGGGAACAAGACAAAACAAATGGATACAAGAAAAATGGAGCGGCGATGGCAAGAAAGCCGGTGACGTTGACCCGCCGAACGCCGCCCGAACAAGGAGAGGAGCCGACTTCGGCGGAAGTCGTTACAAACAGAGAGTAGTAGTAGTGTTAAAGAGGTGTTCCCTGTGGCTCAGTTGGTAGAGCATGGTGTTTGCAACGCCAGCATGGTGTGTGCAACGCCAGGGTTGTGTGTTCAATTCCCATGGGGGGCAAGTACAAAAAAAAAAAAAAAAATGTATGAAATCTATGCATTCACTACTGTAAGTCGCTCTGGATAAGAGTGTCTGCTAAATGATGTTGGTGGGACATAATGCCCGGTTAGCCAATACATTTTTTTATTTCACCTTTATTTAACCAGGTAGGCTAGTTGAGAAAAAGTTCTCATTTACAACTACGACCTGACCAAGATAAAGCAAAGCGACACAAACAACAACACCAAGTTACACATGGAATAAACAAACAATCAATAACACAATAGAGGAAAAGTATATATACAGTGTGTACTAATGAGGTAAGATAAGGGAGGTAGGCAATAAATAGGCCAAAGTGGTGAAATAATTACAATTTAGCAATTTAACACTGGAGTGATAGATGTCCAAAAAATGAATGTGCAAGTAGAGATACTGGGGTGCAAAGGAGCAAAAAAAATATAGAATAAATGAGAGTATGGGAATGAGGTAGTTGGATGGGCTATTTACAGATGGGCTATGTACAGGTGCAGTGATCTGACTGCTGGTGCTTAAAGTTAGTGAGGGAGATATGAGTCTCCAGCTTCAGTGATTTTTGCAATTCGTTTCAGTCATTGGCAGCAGAGAACTGGAAGGAAGCTGGAGGAATTGGCTTTGGGGATGACCAGTGAAATATACCTGCTGGAGTGCGTACTACGGGTGGGTGCTGCTATGGTGACCAGTGAGCTGAGATAAGGCGGGGCTTTACCTAGCAAAGACTTATAGATGACCTGGAGCCAGTGGGTTTGGTGACGAATATGAAGCGAGGGCCAGCCAACGAGAGCATACAAGTGGCAGTGGTGGGTAATATATGGGGCTTTGGAGACAAAATGGATGGCACTGTGATAGATTGCATCCAATTTGATGAGTAGAGAGTTGGATTTAATTTTGTAAATGACATCGCTGAAGTCAAGGATCGGCAGGATAGTCAGTTTTACTGTTTGGCAGCATGAGTGAAGGATGCTTTGTTGCCAAATAGGAAGTCAATTCTAGATTTACTTTTGGATTTGGAGATGCTTAATGTGAGTCTGGAAGGAGAGTTTACAGTTTAACCAGACACCTAGCTATTTGTTGTTGTCCACATATTCTAAGTCAGAACCGCCCAGAGTAGTGATCCTGGACAGGTATGCAGGTGCGGGCAGCGATCGGTTGAAGAGCATGCATTTTGTTTTACTTGCATTTAAGAGCAGTTGGAGGCCACGGAAGGAGAGTTGTATGGCATTGAAGCTCGTCTGGAGGGTAGTTAACACAGTGTCCAAAGAAGGGCCAGAAGTATACAGAATGATGTCGTCTGCGTAGAGGTGGATCAGAGAATCACCAGCAGCAAGAGCGACATCATTGATGTATACAGAGAAGAGTCGGCCCGAGAATTGAACCCTGTGGCACCACCATAGAGACAGCCAGAGGTCCGGACAACCGGCCCTCCGATTTGACACACTGAACTCTGTCTGAGACATAGTTGGTGAACCAGGCAAGGCAGTCATTTGAGAAACCAGAACTGTTGGGTCTGCCGATGAGAATGTGGTGATTGACAGAATCGAAAGCCTTGGCCAGGTCTATGAATACAGCTGCACAGTATTTTCTCTTATCGATGGCAGTTATGATATCGTTTAGGACCTTGAGCATGGCTGAGGTGCACCCATGACCAGCTCGGAAACCAGCATAGCGGAGAAGGGACGGTGGGATTCGAAATGGTCGGTGATCTGTTTGTTAACTTGGATTTCGAAGACCTTGGAAAGGCAGGGTAGGATAGATATAGGTCTGTAGCAGTTTGGGTCTAGAGTCTCTTCCCCTTTGAAGAGGGGGATTATCGCGGCAGCTTTCCAATCTTTGGGGATCTCAGACAAAATGAAAGAGGTTGAACAGGCTAGTAATAGAGGTTGCAACAATTTCGGCTGATAATTTTATAAGAGAGGGTCCAGATTGTCTAGCCCTGCTGATTTGTAGGGGTCCAGATTTTGCAGCTCTTTCAGAACATCAGCTATCTGGATTTGGGTGAAGGAGAAATGGGGGAGGCTTGGGCAAGTTGCTGTGAGGGGTGCAGGGGTGTTGACCAGGGTAGGTGTGACCAAGTGGAAAGCATGGCAGCCGTAGAAAAATGCTTATTGAAATTCTCAATTATTGTGGATTTATTGGTGGTGACGGTGTTTCCTACCCACATTGCAGTGGGCAGCTGGGAGGAGGTGCTCTTATTATCCTTGGACTTTACAATGTCCCAGAACTTTTTGGAGTTTGCTGCAGAATGCAAATTTTTGTTTGAAAAAGCTAGCCTTAGCTTTCTTAACTGCCTGTTTGTATTGGTTCCTAACTTCCCTGAAAAGTTGCATATCACGGGGGCAGTTCGATGCTAATGCAGTACACCACAGGATGTTCTTGTGCTGGTCAAGGGCAGTCTGGTCTGGAGTGAACCACGGTCTATATCTGTTCCTGGTTCTAATGTTTTTGAATGGGGGATGCTTATTTAAGATTGTGAGGAAAGCACTTTTAAAGAATAACCAGGCATCTTCTAATGACGGAATGAGGTCAATATCTTTCCAGGATACCCACGCCAGGTCGATTAGAAAGGCCTGCTCGCTGAAGTGTTTTAGGGAGCGTTTGACAGTGATGAGGGGTGGTCGTTTGACCGCAGACCCATTACGGATGCAAGCAATGAGGCAGTGATCACTGAGATCCTGGTTGAAGATAGCAGAGGTGTACTTGGAGGGCAGGTTGGTTAGGATGATATCTATTAGGGTGCCTGTGTTTACGGATTTGGGGTTGTACCTGGTAGGTTCATTGATCATTTGTGTGAGATTGAGGGCATCAAGCTTAGATTGTAGGATGGCCGGTGTGTTAAGCATGTCCCAGGTTAGGTCAGCAAACAGCATGAGCTTTGAAGATAGATGGGGGGCAATCAATTCACATATGGTGTCCAGGGCGCAGTTGGGGCCAGAAGGTGGTCTATAGCAAGCGGCAACGGTGAGAGACTTGTTTCTGGAAAGGTGTATTTTTAAAAGTAGAAGCTCAAATTGTTTGGGCACAGACCTGGATAGTAAGACAAAACTCTGCAAGCTACCTCTGCTGTAGATTGCAACTCCGCCCCCTTTGGCAGTTTTATCTTGTCAGAAAATGTTATAGTTAGGGATGGAAATTTCAGGGTTTTTGGTGGCCTTCCTAAGCCAGGATTGAGACACAACTAGGACATCCGGGTTGGCAGAGTTTGCTAAAGCAGTGAATAAAACAAACTTAGGGAGGAGCCTTCTAATGTTAACATGCATGAAACTAAGGCTTTTATGGTTACAGAAGTCAACAAATGAGAGGGCCTGGGGAATGGGAGTGGAGCTAGGCACTGCAGGGCCTGGATTACCCTCTACATCACCGGAGGAGTAGGATAAGGGTACGGCTAAGGGCTATAAGAACTGGTCATCTAGTATGTGCGGGACAGAGAGTAAAAGGATCAGGTTTCTCAGCAAGGTAGAATAGATTTAATGCATAATGTACAGACAAAGGTATGATCAGGATGTGAATAGAGTTGAGGTAAACCTAGGCATTGAGTGACGATGAGAGAGGTATTGTCTCTAGAGACATCAATTAAATCAGGTGAGGTCACTTCATGTGTGGGGGGTGGGACAAGAGGGTTAGCTGAGGCATTTTGAGCAGGGCTGGAGGCTCTACAGTGAAATAAGACAATCACGAACCAAAACAGCAATATTGACATTATGGAGAGGCATGCATAGCTGAGTGATCATTGAGTCCAATGAGTAGCTGGACGGGCGGAGACATGGCGATTCAGACAAATAGCGGGCCGGGGCTAGCAGAAGGGCCTTAGAGGTACGTCGCGACAGAAGAAGTCTGTTGTTGTAGCCCCCTCATATGGTTACGTCGGCAGACCAGTCATGATGGAACAGCAGGTGTCCGTGTCGTAAAAGGGTCCAGGCCAATTGGCAAAATAGGAATAAATGCCGAAGAAATTGACTGATTGACCACTACAGCTAACAGTCCGGTGTGCTCTGGATAGTTTGTGGGCCGCGGCTAGCAGATGAGCATTCAGGGGACGTCGCGATGAAGGAGCCAGTTGAAAAAGCCCCCAGGCGGACTACGTCGGTTGTCCAGTCATGATGGATCGGTGGGGCTCCATATCGGCAATAAAAGGGGTCCAGGCCAATTGGAAAAATAGGTATTGTAGCCCAAGGAGTGGCTGATGGTCCTCTTCAGCTAGCCGGGAGATGGGCCTAGCATAGGCTAGCTCCAGGCTAATTGGTGCTTGCTCCGGGACACGGACGTTAGCCAGGAGAAGCCAATCGGATAGCAGTTACCTAGCTGCGGTGATCCAGGTTCAGAGGTTCAGAGCTTGTGGTAGGAATCCGTGTTGGGGCACTGGTTGGTGGGGCCAATTGAGGTACTATGTACATGAATGCATAGTTAAAGTGACCATGCATATATGATAAACAGAGTGTAAGAGCAGCATAAAATAGGGGTTAGGGGGGCACACAATACAAATAGTCCGGGTAGCCATTTGATTACCTGTTCAGGAGTCTTATGGCTTGGGGGTAAAAACTGTTGAGAAGCCTTTTTGTCCTACACTTGGCAGTCCGGTACCGCTTGCCATGCGGTAGTAGAGAAAACAGTCTATGACTGGGATCTTTGACAATTATTAGGGCCTTCCTCTGACACCGCCTGGTGTAGAGGTCCTGGATGGCAGGCAGCTTAGCCCCAGTGATGTACTGGGCTGTATGCACTACCCTCCGTAGTGCCTTGCGGTCGGAGGCAGAGCAATAGCCGTACCAGGCAGTGAGGCAACCAGTCAGGATGCTCTCGATGTTACAGCTGTAGAACCTTTTGAGGATCTGAGGACCCATGCCAAATCTTTTTAGTTCCCTGAGGGGGAAGAGGCTTTGTCGTGGCCTCTTTGGTGCGAAAAGTGCAACTCAATCCCAGAACAGCAGCAAAGGACCTTCTGAAGATGCTGGAGGAAACAGGTACAAAAGTATCTATATCCACAGTAAAACGAGTCCTATATCGACATAATCTGAAAGGCCGCTCAGCAAGGAAGAAGCCACTGCTCCAAAACAACCATAAAAAGCCAGACCACGGTTTGCAACTGCACATGGGGACAAAGATTGTACTTTTTGGAAAAATGTCTTGTGTTTTATGTTATTGTCCTGCTGAAAGGTGAATTTGTGTCACGACTTCTGCCGAGGTCGGTCCCTCTCCTTGTTCGGGCGACGTTCGGCGGTCGACATCACCGGTCTTCTAGCCATCGCCAATCCACCTTTCATTTTCCATTTGTTTTTTCTTGTTTTCCCGCACACCTGGTTTGCATTCCCTCATTACTCATCTTGCATATAACCTTCTGTTTCCCCCCATGTCTGTGTGTGGAAATTTTATGTGTAAATGTATGTGTACTCCAGGCTGGTTTGCGCCGGGTTATATTAACCCGTGTGTGTTTAGTTTTCTGAGTGCCGTGTTTTGTTCACCTCAATAAAGGGCTCCGTTGCTACCCATTTCTGCTCTCCTGCGCCTGACTTCCCTGCAGCCAGTTACGCACTCCTTTACACAGTGTCTGGTGGAAAGCAGACTGAACAGGTTTTCCTCTAGGATTTTGCCTGTGCTTTTTATTGAGGTTAATGATGACGAGCATACCCATAACACGATGCAGCCGCCACTATCCTTGAAAATATGTGGAGTTGTACTCAGTGATGTGTTGTGTTGGAATTGCCCCAAACATAACGCTTTGTATTCAGGACAAAAAGTTAATTTCTTTGACACATTTTTTGCAGTACAATTTTAGTGCTTTGTTGCAAACAGGATACATGTTTTGGAATATTTGTATTCTGTACAGGCTTCCTTCTTTTCACTCTCATTTAGGTTAGTATTGTTGAGTAACTATAATGGTGTTGATCCATCCTCACTTTTCTCCTATAACAGCCATTAAACTCTGTAACTGTTTTAAAATCACCATTGGCCTAATGATGAAATCCCTGAGCTGTTTCCTTCCTTTACGGCAACCAAGTTAGGAAGGAGGCCTGTATTTTTATAGTGTCTGTGTCACGGTTGTCGTCGGTGAAGGAGGACCAAAACGCAGCAGGCATGCGGTTGTTCATTTTGAACATTTATTAAATCAAAACGAACATTCCAAAACAACAAAACGAAACTACGAACAACAAAACAGTCTGGCTAAGCATAATGCTTACACACAGAACAATCACCCACAAATAACAAACACAAACACACCCTAATATATGGGACTCTCAATCAAAGGCAGATAGACAACACCTGCCTTCAACTGAGAGTCCCAACCCCAATTAACCAACATAGAAATAGTCATACTAGACTAACATAGAATACCTGAAAACCAAACAGTGCCCAAAAACCCCGGAATACTTAAATCAAATGCCCCTTCAACAAAACACACCACCCCGAACCACATAAAACGAATACCCTCTGCCACGTCCTGACCAAACTACAATACTTATTAACCCTTATACTGGCCAGGACGTGACAGTCTGGGTGTATTTATACGCCATGCAAAGTGTAATTAACAACTTCACCATGCTCAAAGGGATATATTCAGTGTCTACGTTTTTTATATTTACCCATCTGCTAAAAGGTACCCTTGTTTGCGAGGCATTCGAAAACCTGCTACAGTCCAAAAGGTGAGGGCGTACTCTGCAGCGGGCTGGGCAACCTGCTGGAGTTGGAGAAGTTTCTTACCTCTCTCTGCCCACTGGAGAATGGTCGAAGACCGCCATGAACCTCACAAAGGAAACCAGCTCCTCCTCTCCTCTCTTCCAGACGGCCGTAGCCCACTCCAATGCCTGACTGGTCAGCAGGGAAATTACAGTGGCAATCTTGGACCTCTCGGTGGTGAGGGCTCCCATGTGATGGGCAAAATAGAGGGAGCACTGGAGTAGGAAGCCACGACATTGGGATGGAGTACCATCATACTTCTCTGGATAGGACAGTCAGACATTCTGACCTAGGGGGAGGTTTGGGTAGGCTGGGGGACTGACTCCCTGTGACGACCCATGGTAGGAGGCCCTCTGATAGGGGTATGGAGAGCCTCGCTGGGGGTGTTGAGGCGGTGGAGAAAGTGGAGGACATCCACCATGGCCGTACCCAGTTGCGCCAGCTGGTTGTGGTGTTGATGGAGTAGATGACCCTGTTCGTTGACAGTTCGGAAGACGGTTTTATCTTCTGCTACTTCCATATTGCGAGGCAGTATTCTGTCACGAATATGCAGGGAGTCAGGAAACAGGGAGTTAAGAAGCAGGTGCAGAAGGAGAGTTTAATAACAATAATGAAAGGTAAATGATCAAAACAGGAGATGCCTACTGAACATGAAAACAAACCAATACTGCCTGATTACTGAGGCTACTGAGTGCAAATAAAGGGAATGTAATATAGATGATGATGAAGTCTAGGTGTGCGTAATGATGGGGAGCAGGTGACGTAAAGCGCTGGAGAGGGGGAGCGGGAGTAGGCGTGACTTCATTGCACAGATGGTGATTCCATGCAACTTATTAAGTGACTTGTTAACCTCTCTAGGGGGTGTGGGATGGCCAACATCCAGTGAAATTGCAGAGCGCAAAATTCAAAAATACTCAATTCAAATATTTAACATTCTTGAAAATATGTGTTATATATCAAAATAAAGTTTAACTTCTTGTTATTCCAGCCGCCATGTCAGATTTCAAAAAGGCTTTACGGCGAAAGCAAACCATGCGATTATCTGAAGACAGCCCTCAGCACACAAAACATTATGTACAGTTACCAGCCAAGTAGATTAGTCACGAAAGTCAGAAATAGCAATAACATTAATCACTTACCTTTGATGATCTTCATATGGCTGCACTCACAAGACTCCATGTTACACAATACATGTTCGTTTTGTTCGATAAAGTCTCTCTTTCTATCCAAAAACCTCAATTTTGTTGGCGTGTTTTGTTCAGTAATCCAATGGCTCAAATGCGGTCACAAAAGGCAGACAAAAATTACAAAAAGTATCCGTAAAGTTCATAGAAACATGTCAAACGATGTTTATAATCAATCCTCAGGTTGTTTTTAGCCTAAATAATTGATAATATTTCAACCGGACAATAGCGTTGTCAATATTAAAGAAAAACAAGAAAGGCGCACTCTAGGTCACGCGCAGTAACCAGCTCTGAGGACATATCAGGGTCCACTCACTCAATGTTCTCCTTCATTTTTCACAATAAAAGCCTGAAACAATGTCTAAAGACTGTTCACAACTAGTGGAAGCCATAGGGAACGGAATCTGGGTCCTATCCCTTTAAAATGGTGGATTTCATTGGAAAAACAGCCATTTCAATGTAATGGCACTTCCTGGATTTTCCTCAGGTTTTCGCCTGCCATTTCAGTTCTGTTATGATCACAGACATTATTTTAACAGTTTTAGAAACTTCAGTGTTTTCTATCCAAATCTACTAATTATATGCATATCCTAGCTTCTGGTCCTGAGTAGCAGGCCGTTTACTTTGGGCACGCTTTTCATCCGGAGGTGAAAATAGTGCCCCCTACCCTAGTGAGGTTAAACACATTTTTACTCCTGTACTTATTTGTAAAAAAAAAAAAAATCTAAAAACTACATTTCACTTTGACTTTATGGGTTATTGTGTGTAGTTCAGTGACACAAAATCTAAATGTAATCAATTTTGAATTCACTGTGTAACACAACAAAATCTTGAAAAGTCAAGGGGTGTAAATGCTTTCTGAAAGCACTGTACATTATAAACACTAACTGATCAAAATAGGCCATCCAGAAGAGCAAGATATCTGTTAAACATGGCTAGAATATTATTCATATCAAGCAAAAAAAATAATAAGCATCTGTAATTTCACACAAATGTGTGTATGTAGTGATTGCTGAGGGCATTTATCAGTCAGCATTTATCCTTCCCTTCCATATCTTCTCCCCCATTTTTCTATCTCTCCTCATCCATTCCTGCCTACTACTCTCTCTCCCTACTCTCCCTCTTTATTTCCTTTCTCTCTCTCCTGTGTGTGTGAGACAGACAGGCGGCAAGGAACACTTCTCTCCCCCATGAACTAGCTAGTTAGTAGACTTGCTAAAAACAGCTTGTCACCTCCGTGGTTAATGTCCGGTCGTATCCACAATTCTAAATGAAGTCTCAATTGCTGCACATCAAATTGTTCCTAAGAACCTGAGTATTAAACGTAGACATTTCATTTTATTTTATTTTTACCAAATCGATAGAGTGAGACAGGGTGACAGAGAGCGCAGTGAGAGAGAACATCTCCGCCACAGCCAAGCAGAACGCCCCACTCTTTCCCTCAGTTAGCTAACGGTGGCTAGCTAGTTAAACAACTTGATAGCCACCTACTCATGGTAAATCTGCAATCGGTTCAACAATTGCCTTGAGATGGATGAAATCTTACCTTGAAGGCAGAACTCAGTGTGTCAGAGTGAGCAATGAGCTGTCGCCCACTCTTAGCTATGGATGTGGGCGTGCCCCAAGGGTCAATACTGGGGCCCCTCTTGTTCAGCCTGTACATTAATGATCTGCCTTCCGTCTGCACTGGGTCTGAAGTTCAAATGTATGCAGATGATACAGTGATATATGTGCATGCAAAGAGCAAACAACAAGCTGCACAAGAACTCACTACTGTAATGGTCCAGGTTACAAAGTGGCTCAGTGACTCGTGTTTGCATCTCAATGTGAAAAAAACTGTTTGCATGTTCTTCACAAAGAGGGCAACAGATGCTACTGAGCCAGATGTCTATGTGTCAGGGGAGAAGCTCCAGGTGGTATCTGATTTTAAGTACCTTGGAATCATACTTGATTCCAACCTCTCTTTTAAAAAGCATATGAAAAAAATAATTCAAATAACCAAATTCAACCTAGCTAATTTCCGATTTATACGAAATTGTTTGACCACAGAGGTAGCAAGACTGTACTTCAAATCGATGATACTCCCCCACTTAACATACTGCTTGAGTAGTTGGACCCAAGCATTGCTATACAACAATAAAACCTATTCAGTATGTCTACAAACAGGCTCTCAAAGTGCTCGATAGGAAGCCCAATAGCCCTCATCACTGTTACATCCTCAGAAAGCATGAGCTCCTGAGTTGGGAAAATCTGGTGCAATACACCGACGCATGTCTTGTATTCAAGATCCTAAATGGCCTAGCTCCCCCTCCACTCAGTATTTTTGTTAAACAGAAAATCCAAACATATGGCAGCAGATCGACAAGGTCTGCCATGAGAGGTGACTGTATAGTTCCCTTAAGGAAAAGCACCTTTAGTTAATCCGCTTTCTCTGTGAGAGCGTCCCATGTCTGGAATACACTGCCATCAGACACACACAACTGCACCACATATCACACTTTCACAAAATGCATGAAGACATGGCTAAAGGTCAATCAGATTTGTGAACATAATCCCTAGCTGTGTATTGCCGCTTTCCATGTTGTCTGTTGTCTGTAGCTTGTGAGGTGTGGAAACACTTTGTTGTTTTTATGGATTTTGTCTTGTTGCTTTTTGTTCTATGTTGCTCTGTCTGTATGCTACATCTTGCTTGTCCTATGTTGCTCTGTCTGTATGCTATGTCTTGCTTGTCCTATGTTACTCTGCGTGTGCTCACTGTTCTATGATTGTCTATATTGTAATTGTTTTTAATAACCTGCCCAGGGACTGAGGTTGAAAATTAGCCGGCTGGCTAAAACCGGCACTTTTACTGAAACGTTGATTAATGTGCACTGTCCCTGTAAAAATAAAATAAACTCAAAACTCAATTCAGCATGAAATCTTGATAGCAGCATTGCAAGATGTTCCCAAGAATCTTAGATATGTAGTGACATACATTTTTTTCAGGTTCTTCAAATGTACAGTACATGGTCAAACCATGTAGATGAAAGCTTGCTTACCTTCTCACTCAGGCGGTTTCTTTAATTTCTCCAGAAAACTCCTTCCAGATGTCAGTCAACTTGTATACTTCGAGTTGGTACTCAAATCGTTTATGATTGGACAAGATAACACCTCCCGAAATGGATGAATGTAAAAGCAGTATTTTCAGGAGAGTGCAAAAGTGGTTGTCAGAAGCGTCAAACCACTCTGGCCCACTGATTCAGGGAGCGCCCCCGATATCAGAGAGACATCCTCACAAATGGTTTCAGACATCGACATATACTCACGTTATTCACAACATATTAAGGAAGATATTCATGAGAAAATATTTTATAAAAATGAATTCATTGCGCAAAAGTGGGGTTTGTGATGGTGGTGCGAATGAGGATGTATTCAACACTCAGTTCCCGAAGCTTCTTTACTCCGTTTGTTTTGTTGTATTTAAAAGTCTGCTTTGTAGCCTTGTCTCAAGTTTAACCAGGATTGGATCCACTCATTGCTTCCTTTGGACTACACACTTCAGTTGGTCTCTTCTGGTTCTTCATGGCCTTTCTCCTTTGTTGGCAGATTGGATTGTCTGACTGACCGACTACAACTTTTTTGCATAAGGTATTTCATTTGTTTTAGTGTGACGTATACCGTGATTTATGTGGTCAGTTGTAGTTGAAGACATATTGAGATTTGATACTCTTTATGTTTGTGTGGTATAAGAGTTTGACATTTTGATTGTATGATTTAGGCTGGGTTTACGCTACACTTTATTGTGTGACTAAGGTCACTTGAGTTCCCTGAACTTGTTTACCTGGCTGAACTCTTTTAGGCCCGAGGTACAGGACTTTTCTGGAGGAATCAGAGCTCATTGTTTGTTATATTATTAGGTGTTTGATCATTTGTTGCAAATACATCCCACACAAAATAATATATTTGTTTGAAGTTATTTCCAATGTTTAAGGTTTATGAAAAGTTTATGTCCATCCTAACTTTTACATGAGTCCTTTATTGGTGTAGACTTGATGGACCAGACGGGACTCATTCCCTCCCAAACCAAAAGGAGAAATCTATATTTTCTCTGGTAGGCACAACCTACCTGGCATCCCTACAAACAATAACCTCCAAAATGTTACAGTATGCCAAGGTAAGACGATTTGAAGACAGAGAGAAACCTTCCTGATAGTTGAATTCATGCAGGCTTGGAGTGTTCACTAAATATTGTCCACTAAATATTGTAGAAACAGATTTTTTTTAAATGACAACATTTGCATTCCTTGGTTGAATCAATTACTGTATTGGAAAGAGCCAAAACAATCTTAGTGCTGTCTGTAATGTCAAATCTAAACTTAACCCGAAGGAACAAGCTTTTCAACACAAATACAAAAATAACTCTTACCTTGGATGGATCCTTCAAAGCACCTGTAGAAGAAAAGAATTGGAGGAAATTGATTATTACCAATATCATCACTTCAGCTACCACCTGCTAAGGGTACACTGACCAGCTACCACCTGATAAGGGTACACTGGCCAGCTACCACCTGATAAGGAGACCAGCTACCACCTGATAAGGAGACCAGCTACCACCTGATAAGGAGACCAGCTACCACCTGATAAGGAGACCAGCTACCACCTGATAAGGGTACCAGCTACCACCTGATAAGGGTACACTGACCAGCTACCACCTGATAAGGAGACCAGCTACCACCTGATAAGGGTACACTGACCAGCTACCACCTGATAAGGAGACCAGCTACCACCTGATAAGGAGACCAGCTACCACCTGATAAGGAGACCAGCTACCACCTGATAAGGGTACCAGCTACCACCTGATAAGGGTACACTGACCAGCTACCACCTGATAAGGAGACCAGCTACCACCTGATAAGGGTACACTGACCAGCTACCACCTGATAAGGAGACCAGCTACCACCTGATAAGGAGACCAGCTACCACCTGATAAGGAGACCAGCTGCCACCTGATAAGGAGACCAGCTGCCACCTGATAAGGAGACCAGCTGCCACCTGATAAGGAGATCAGCTGCCACCTGATAAGGAGACCAGCTACCACCTGATAAGGAGACCAGCTACCACCTGATAAGGAGACCAGCTACCACCTGCTTAGGAGACCAGCTACCACCTGCTAAGGAGACCAGCTACCACCTGCTAAGGAGACCAGCTACCACCTGATAAGGAGACCAGCTACCACCTGATAAGGAGACCAGCTACCACCTGATAAGGAGACCAGCTACCACCTGATAAGGAGACCAGCTACCACCTGATAAGGAGACCAGCTACCACCTGCTAAGGAGACCAGCTACCACCTGATAAGGAGACCAGCTACCACCTGATAAGGAGACCAGCTACCACCTGATAAGGAGACCAGCTACCACCTGATAAGGAGACCAGCTACCACCTGATAAGGAGACCAGCTACCACCTGATAAGGGTACCAGCTACCACCTGATAAGGGTACCAGCTACCACCTGATAAGGAGACCAGCTACCACCTGATAAGGAGACCAGCTACCACCTGATAAGGGTACCAGCTACCACCTGATAAGGAGACCAGCTACCACCTGATAAGGAGACCAGCTACCACCTGATAAGGAGACCAGCTACCACCTGATAAGGGTACCAGCTACCACCTGATAAGGAGACCAGCTACCACCTGATAAGGAGACCAGCTACCACCTGATAAGGAGACCAGCTACCACCTGATAAGGAGACCAGCTACCACCTGATAAGGGTACCAGCTACCACCTGATAAGGGTACCAGCTACCACCTGATAAGGGTACCAGCTACCACCTGATAAGGAGACCAGCTACCACCTGATAAGGGTACCAGCTACCACCTGATAAGGAGACCAGCTACCACCTGATAAGGAGACCAGCTACCACCTGATAAGGAGACCAGCTACCACCTGATAAGGAGACCAGCTACCACCTGATAAGGAGACCAGCTACCACCTGATAAGGAGACCAGCTACCACCTGATAAGGAGACCAGCTACCACCTGATAAGGAGACCAGCTACCACCTGATAAGGAGACCAGCTACCACCTGATAAGGGTACATGACATATTTGTTTTTCATGTTAAGTTTTACCCAGTCAGTAACCATGCCCACGTGAGCATAGACATTATGTCAAAAGTATGGAACTACTCCATATCCTACTACTAGATCCACTACTCCAGATCCTATAGTGGTGAGCTTTGCACCACTGCGGCCGACGCTTGGCATTGCACATGGTGATCTTAGGCTTGTGTGCGGCTTCTTGGCAAGCTCCCGACGAACAGTTCTTGTGTTGACATTGCTTCCAAAGGCAGTTTGGAACTATGTAGCGAGTGTTGCAACCGAGGACTAACAATTTTTACTTGCTATGCACTTCAGCACTCTGCGGTTCTGTGTGCTTGTGTGGCCTACCACTTCGCGGCTGAGCCGTTGATGCTCCTAGACCTTACCACTTCACCATAACAGCACTTACAGTTGACCGGGGCAGCTCTAGCAGGGAAGAAATTTGATGAACTGACTTGTTGGAAAGGTGACATCCTATGACGGTGCCAGGTTGAAATTCACTGAGCTCTTCAGTAAGGCCATTCTATTGCCAATGTTTGTCTATGGAGATTGCATGGCTGTGTGCAAGATTTTATACATCTGTCAGCAACGGTTGTGGCTGAAATAGCAGAATCCACTAATTTGAAGGGGTGTCCACATACTTTTGTGTATATATAGTGTAAGTTAGAAGCGTTAGCGTATGCAAATTAACCCATCATTCTTTTCCTAAATTATTGGCTTAATACTGTAGTGAATATACCCAATGGTTTTAATTTTTTTATAGGGACAAGAAACTATCCTACATTGGCTACAAAAAAACAATGCAATGAGTCATTTTATTATTCATTTTAAGTCAGTACAAAACTAGGCAGCATTAAAGCATTATTTTGCAATGGGAAAAAAATCTGCCAAACGCCAGCAATTAACGGCTAACAGAATCCGTGTGTGTGTGTGTGTGTGTGTGTGTGTGTGTGTGTGAGAGAGAGAGAGCGAGAGAACCCTCATTAGCCGTCCATTAAATCCCGTTGAAAGAATTACCCAATCATGTCAAACAGAGGCTATGATTGAGACTTTGGGGTAAATATGGCATCGGCCTGAAAACAATTAGCAGCTCAGTGTATTTTCAAGCTAACAGACTACCCTACCTCATCTACAGACTACTCCAGTCAAAGCAAGACAAGCCAGAGTGTAGAAGTTTTGAGAATAGAAAACTACCAGTATAACAGCTGCTAATGAGAACTGTATAATAATAATAATAACCACACTGGGACACAGAGGGGTCTCCACCCTTGAACTCTCCTCTGGCTGACACTAATGTCGGTTAACTCAGAACTGGTTTAAGTTCTGGGTCCATACGTTTTAAGAGAAGAGCTAGAACGAGGATCAGAACCGAAACGAAGTGATCCACCATCTCTCTTTGCAAGTTAAGGGCAAGTCTATGGGCCAAATTACCGCCCACACCCCCCTCCTGAAATTGGAACGAAGCAAACACTTGCTAAATTGTGATTTGTCCAAAGCACCGGAACTCATGCTGCTCCTTATCTCACACATCCTGTTGTATGATGACAGATCGAACCCTAACCCTAAGCACCAGAACTCATGCTGCTCATTATCTCACACATCCTGTTGTACCATGACAGATTTACAGTAGCATTTATATTGACAGTGTGTCCACAAGATACTCGACTGACAGATTTAAAGTAGCATTTATATTGAGAGTGTGTCCACAAGATACTCGACTGACAGATTTACTGTACCATTTATATTGAAATAGTCTGTCCACAAGATAATAGGCTGACATAAACGTTAGATGCCTGTTCACAAGTGTCATAATATATGAACGGTTATTGTATATGAACGGTTCTTGTATATGAACGGTTCTTGTGTATGCATGGTTCTTTGTATATGAACGGTTCTTGTATATGCATGGTTCTTGTACGGTTCTTGAATGAATGGTTCTTTGTGTTGTCCACTTCACCCAATTTACAGGACAATGTAATGCTGAAAAGCTACAGGACAACCAGATGTGATGTGGAGGATAAACATGTAGCTAGTCAATACTTCAGACTCATTAGCTCCTCTTCAGTAGGTCTTTCTAGACAGCAGGGTCTGTAGGTGAGGTCAACCAGAAAAAGAGGTCTCTAAAAACCTTGGAACAGGTCTACCAGTAACTGTATGGTTTGATTCAGGACAGATCTACCAGTAACTGTATGATTTGATTCAGGACAGATCTACCAGTAACTGTATGGTTTGATTCAGGACAGATCTACCAGTAACTGTATGGTTTGTGAGAGGTTGAGATAGCTTGTTTCCCTAGGAGTGTGGTGTCAGGATAACAACCTCTCACTCAATGTCAACAAAACAAAGGAGATGATCGTGGACTTCAGGAAACAGCAAAGGGAGCAGCCCCCTATCCACATCGAAGGGACAGTAAGAGGAGAAGGTAGAACGTTTTAAGTTCCTTGGCGTACACATCACCGACAAACTAAAATGGTCCACCCACACAGACAGCGTGGTGAAGAAGGCGCAACTGCGCCTCTTCAACCTCAGGAGGCTGAAGAAATTTGGCTTGTCACCAAAAACACAAACATTTACAGATGCACAATCGAGAGCATCCTGTCAGGCTGTATCACCACCTGGTATGGCAACTGCACCGCCCTCAACTGCAAGGCTCTGCAGAGGGTGGTGCTGTCTGCACAACGCATCACCGGGGGCAAACTACCTGCCCTCCAGGACACCTACACCACCCGATGTCACAGGAAGGCCAAAAAGATCATCAAGGACAACAACCACCCGAGCCACTGTCTGTTCACCCGCTATCATCAAGAAGGCGAGGTCAGTACAGGTGCATCAAAGCTGAGACCGTGAGACTGAAAAACAGCTTCTATCTCAAGGCCATCAGACTGTTAAACAGCCATCACTAACTCAGAGAGGCTGCTGCCTACAGACTTGAAATCATTGGCCACTTTAATAAATGGATCACTAGTCACTTTAAACAACGCAACTTTAATAATGTTAACATATCTTACATTACTCATCTCATATGTATATACTTTACCTTATACAATCTATTGCACCATGCCTATCGGTACATCTACTGCACTCGGCCATCGCTCATTCATATATTTATATGTACATATTCTTATTCCATCCCTTTAGGTTTGTGTGTATAAGGTATTTGTTGTGGAATTGTTAGATTACTTGTTAGATATTGCTGCACTATCGGAACTAGAAGCACATGCATTTCGCCACACTGACATTAGCATCTGCTAACCATGTGTATGTGATCAATAACATTTGATTTGATTTGATTCAGGACAGATCTACCAGTCACTGTATGGTGTGATTCAGGACAGATGTACCAGTAACTGTATGGTTTGATTCAGGACAGATCTACCAGTAACTGTATGGTTTGATTCAGGACAGATCTACCAGTCACTGTATGGTTTGATTCAGGACAGATCTACCAGTAACTGTATGGTTTGATTCAGGACAGATCTACCAGTAACTGTATGGTTTGATTCAGGACAGATCTACCAGTAACTGTATGGTTTGATTCAGGACAGATCTACCAGTAACTGTATGGTTTGATTCAGGACAGATCTACCAGTAACTGTATGGTTTGATTCAAGACAGTTCTACCAGTAACTGTATGGTTTGATTCAGGACAGATCTACCAGTAACTGTATGGTTTGATTCAGGACAGATCTACCAGTCACTGTATGGTGTGATTCAGGACAGATCTACCAGTCACTGTATGGTGTGATTCAGGACAGATCTACCAGTAACTGTATGGTTTGATTCAGGACAGATCTACCAGTCACTGTATGGTGTGATTCAGGACAGATCTACCAGTAACTGAATGGTTTGATTCAGGACAGATCTACCAGTAACTGTATGGTTTGATTCAGGACAGATCTACCAGTCACTGTATGGTGTGATTCAGGACAGATCTACCAGTCACTGTATGGTGTGATTCAGGACAGATCTACCAGTCACTGTATGGTGTGATTCAGGACAGATCTACCAGTAACTGTATGGTTTGATTCAGGACAGATCTACCAGTAACTGTATGGTTTGATTCAGGACAGATCTACCAGTCACTGTATGGTGTGATTCAGGACAGATCTACCAGTAACTGAATGGTTTGATTCAGGACAGATCTACCAGTAACTGTATGGTTTGATTCAGGACAGATCTACCAGTCACTGTATGGTTTGATTCAGGACAGATCTACCAGTAACTGTATGGTTTGATTCAGGACAGATCTACCAGTAACTGTATGGTTTGATTCAGGACAGATCTACCAGTAACTGTATGGTTTGATTCAGGACAGATCTACCAGTAACTGTATGGTTTGATTCAGGACAGATCTACCAGTAACTGTATGGTTTGATTCAGGACAGATCTACCAGTCACTGTATGGTTTGATTCAGGACAGATCTACCAGTCACTGTATGGTTTGATTCAGGACAGATCTACCAGTCACTGTATGGTTTGATTCAGGACAGATCTACCAGTCACTGTATGGTTTGATTCAGGACAGATCTACCAGTAACTGTATGGTTTGATTCAGGACAGATCTACCAGTCACTGTATGGTTTGATTCAGGACAGATCTACCAGTCACTGTATGGTTTGATTCAGGACAGATCTACCAGTCACTGTATGGTTTGATTCAGGACAGATCTACCAGTAACTGTATGGTTTGATTCAGGACAGATCTACCAGTCACTGTATGGTGTGATTCAGGACAGATCTACCAGTCACTGTATGGTTTGATTCAGGACAGATCTACCAGTCCTACAGCATGTACCACAACAACCAGAGGGCCACAGCATGGGGTTAGAGTGCCAGAGCATGGGGTTAGAGGAGCATGGGGTTAGAGGAGCATGGGGTTAGAGGAGCATGGGGTTAGAGTGCCAGAGCATGGGGTTAGAGTGCCAGAGCATGGGGTTAGAGGAGCATGGGGTTAGAGGAGCATGGGGTTAGACGAGCATGGGGTTAGACGAGCATGGGGTTAGACGAGCATGGGGTTAGAGTGCCAGAGCATGGGGTTAGAGTGCCAGAGCATGGGGTTAGAGAAGCATGGGGTTAGAGGAGCATGGGGTTAGAGGAGCATGGGGTTAGAGTGCCAGAGCATGGGGTTAGAGGAGCATGGGGTTAGAGGAGCATGGGGTTAGAGGAGCATGGGGTTAGTGGAGCATGGGGTTAGAGTGCCAGAGCATGGGGTTAGAGGAGCATGGGGTTAGAGGAGCATGGGGTTAGAGGAGCATGGGGTTAGAGGAGCATGGGGTTAGAGGAGCATGGGGTTAGAGGAGCATGGGGTTAGAGGAGCATGGGGTTAGAGGAGCATGGGGTTAGAATGCCAGAGCATGGGGTTAGAGGAGCATGGGGTTAGAGGAGCATGGGGTTAGAGGAGCATGGGGTTAGAGTGCCAGAGCATGGGGTCCATGGGGTTAGAGGTTCAGAGAATGAGGCCCATATGGTTAGAGAACAAAAGCATGGGTCCCATGGGGTTAGGGATTGGGACCCATTGTGTTAGAGGGCCAGAGCATGGGGACCATTGGGTTAGGGATAGGGGCCCAAGTGTTGGAGGGCCAGAATATGGGGCCCATGGGAATAGGTTCCTCCCAAGCCAGGGCCCTAATGCTTGGCTGAGACACAGGCCTACATATGTGGGGCCAGACCTTTTTCCTACAGGGGAAGTGGGAGGTACTAAGTTGGGCTACCTGGTACCTTACCGTTAGGGTTAGGGAGGATACCTGGTACCGTACCATTGGGCTAGGGTTAGGGAGGATACCTGGTACCGTACCATTGGGCTAGGGTTAGGGAGGATACCTGGTACCCTGCCATTGGGCTAGGGAGGATACCTGGTACCGTACCATTGGGTTAGGGTTAGGGAGGATACCTGGTACCCTGCCATTGGGCTAGGGTTAGGGAGGATACCTGGTACCATTGGGTTAAGGTTATAGAGGAGACATCAACTGTTCTGCCTGTGGCTACGGAACCCTGACCTGTTCACCGGACGTGCTACCTGTCCCAGACCTGTTGTCCCAGACCTGCTGGCGCCCTGACCTGTTCACCGGACGTGCTACCTGTCCCAGACCTGCTGTTTTCAACTCTCTAGAGACAGCAGGAGCGGTAGAGATACTCTCAATGATCGGCTATGAAAAGCCAACTGACATTTACTCCTGAGGTGCTGACTTGTTGCACCCTCGACAACTACTGTGATTATTATTATTTGACCATGCTGGTCATTTATGAACATTTGAACATCTTGGCCATGTTCTGTTATAATCTCCACCCGGCACAGCCAGAAGAGGACTGGCCACCCCTCATAGCCTGGTTCTTCTCTAGGTTTATTCCTAGGTTTTGGCCTTTCTAGGGAGTTTTTCCTAGCCACCGTGCTTCTACATCTGCATTGCTTGCTGTTTGGGGTTTTAGGCTGGGTTTCTGTACAGCACTTTGAGATATCAGCTGATGTAAGAAGGGCTATATAAATACATTTGATTTGATTTTATGGTACCATACCATTGGGTTTGGGAGGCTACCTGGTACCATACCATTGGGTTAGGGAGGCTACCTGGTACCATACCATTGGGTTAGGGAGGCTACCTGGTACCGTACCATTGGGTTAGGGAGGCTACCTGGTACCATACCATTGGGTTAGGGAGGCTACCTGGTACCATACCATTGGGTTAGGGAGGCTACCTGGTACCATACCATTGGGTTAGGGAGGCTACCTGGTACCATACCATTGGGTTAGGGAGGCTACCTGGTACCATACCATTGGGTTAGGGTTAGGGAGGCTACCTGGTACCATACCATTGGGTTAGGGTTAGGGAGGCAAACTGGTACCATACCATTAGCCTTCCTCTGCTGGTCCTCCCACGTCACCTCTATTACAAACCACAGGAAGAGACGGCCAGTCATGTCACAGACCATGTTGACATACACATGCATGCACACACATCTGTACATCTGCATAGCTCCTACAGCCCTCTAGTCTATTAGGTTACTTTCCTCTACCCTTCTAATGTAGATGGACTGTCTGATTCAATAGCTGGGTTGAAACAGTCCATTAAAAATCATAAGTGTGTAATTATATTGGAGCTTTTGAACTGGAATGAGCTCACAACACACATCTCCTCTGTCTGTAGCAATCTTCTCAAACAATAGGACTTTGGCTCTACCTGCAGGCCCGATGGTGCTACTGCTGACTGGTATTTTAGGAAGGTACACTATATAAACAAAAGTATGTGGACACTCATTCAAATTAGTGGATTCGGCTATTTCAGCCACACCTGTTGCCGACAGGTGTATAAAATCAAACACACAGCCATACAATCTCCATCGATAAACATTGTCAGTAGAAGGGCCTTACTGAAAAGGGGCAGCAGGTAGCCTAGTGGTTAGAGCGTTGGTTGCTGGATCGTGTCCCTGAGCTAACAAGGTAACATCTGTCATTCTGCCCCTGAACAAGGCAGTTAACCCACTGTTCCCTGGTAGGCTGTCTTTGTAAATAAGAATTTGTTCTTAACTGACTTGTCTAGTTAAATAAAGGTTTAAAAAAAGCTTGGTGACTTTCAACCTGGCATTGTCATAGGATGCCGCTAGAGCTGCCCCGGGCAACTGTAAATGCTGTTGTTGTGAAATGTCTAGGAGCAACAACAGCTCAGCCGCAAAGCGGTAGGCCACACAAGCTCACAGAATGGGACTGCTGAGTGCTGAAGCGCGTAATCGTCTGTCCTCAGTTGCAATACTCACTACTGAATTCCAAACTGCCTCTAGAAGCAATGTCAGCACAAGAACTGTTTGTTGGGGTGTTTCATGAAATGGGTTTCCATGGCCGAGCAGCCGCACACAAGCCTAAGATTGCCAAGTATCGGCTGGAGTGATGTAAAGCTCGCCGTCATTGTACTCTGGAGCAGTGGAAACGCTTTCTCTGGAGTGATGAATCACGCTTCACAATCTGGCAGTCCGACAGTCGAATCTGGGTTTGGCGGATGCCAGGAGAACGCTACCTGCCCCAATATACTGTATAGAGCAGACTGTAAAGTTAGGTGGAGGAGGAATAATAATGGTCTGGGGCTGTTTTTCATGGTTCGGGCTATGTTCCTTAGTTCCATTGAAGGGAAATCATTACGCTACAGCATCAATGACATTCTAGACGATTATGTGCTTCCAACTTAGTGTCAACAGTATGGGGAAGGCCCCTTCCTGTTTCAGCATGACCGTGCACAAAGCGAGGTCCATACAGAAACAGTTTGTCGAAATCGGTGTGGAAGAACTTGACTGGCCTGCACAGAGCCCTGATCTCAACCCCATCAAACACCTTTGGGATGAAGTGGAACGCCAACTGCGAGCCAGGCCTAATCTCCCAACATCAATGCCCAACCGCACTAATGCTCTTGTGGCTGAATGGAAGCAAGTCCCCGCAGCAATGTTCCAACATCTAGTGGAACGCCTTCCCAGAAGAGAGGAGGCTGTTATAGCAGCAATGTACCAACATCTAGTGGAAAGCCTTCCCAGAAGAGTGGAGGCTGTTATAGCAGCAATGTTCCAACATCTAGTGGAAAGCCTTCCCAGAAGAGTAGAGGCTGTTATAGCAGCAATGTTCCAACATCTAGTGGAAAGCCTTCCCAGAAGAGTGGAGGCTGTTATAGCAGCAATGTTCCAACATCTAGTGGAAAGCCTTCCCAGAAGAGTGGAGGCTGTTATAGCAGCAAAAGAGGGACCAACTTCATATTAATGCCCATGATCTTGGAATGAGATGTTTGATGTGCAGATGTCCACATACTTTTGGTCATGTAGTGTAAGATACACAAGCTAACAATGTGTACACAGTCCGATCTTTACGGTATTTATCAGCTAGCAAACCACTTGAAACACTACCTAAAGCTTTATGCATCATTTATAAAGCATCAACCTTCAAACAGAAAACCACACAGCATCACACAACGCTGCATACCGTCACACACACTCCCCACACTTGCCTTTTCTCGTACCCCCAGGTGTGCTCCTCCCATTACTGACTGTAGCCTGGCTTCTCTCAGTGTCTTCCAGGTTGTGGGAAAGACACCGTCACATTATTGAGGAGGATGAGACAAGACAACACAGACAGTCACATTACTGAGGAGGATGAGACAAGACAACACAGAATGTCTAAGTAATACATCAGAACACATCGAGGAAACAGACATTCTTATCATGAGTTAAGAAGAGTTGTAGGGAGGTTCTGTGAGGTACACCATAGTTAATGCCAACTACAGACAACAGATTAAATGAGTGAGACACACCTGGCTCAGTAGTCTGTGGTGGCGGCACAGGGTTTGAGGCTGGAGTTGTGGCTGGTGTTGGCTCTGGGGCTGGAGGAGAGGTTACAACAGAGGCAGGGCCTGGGGCAGGGGCTGGCTCTGGGGAAGGGTCTGGAGGAGAGGTTACGACTGGGGCAGGTGCTGGGGCTGGAGGAGAGGTTACAATTGGGGCAGGTGCAGGGGCAGGGGCTGGAGGAGAGGTTACAATTGGGGCAGGTGTTGGGGCAGGGGCTGGGGCAGGGGCTGGAGGAGAGGTTACAATTGGGGCAGGTGTTGGGGCAGGGGCTGTGGCAGGGGCTGGAGGATAAGCTACTGCTGGGGTTGTGGCTGGAGGAGAGGTTACAACAGGGGCTGGGGCAGGGGCTGGAGGATAAGCTACTGCTGGGGTTGTGGCTGGAGGAGAGGTTACGACTGGGGCAGGGGAAGGGGCTGGGGGCTGGACAGGGGGAGGACCTTGATACTGAGCAGGGGGTGGGCCTTGGTAATATACAGGGGGCTGGTTTTGGTACTGTACAGGGGCAGATAGTTGGCGTATGAGAGGTTGTGGAGGATGTTGCTGGACAGGAATTGATGGCTGGTGTTGGAGAGGGGAGGGGACTCGGTAGTGGACAGGGTGAGGTGTTTGATACGCCATCGGTCCTCCTGTTGGGGGTGTGGCCAAGGATGTCAGATGGTTTGAAAAGAAAAGAGAAGGACCACAAAGCACCACAATGAGCAGAAAGAAAGATGGCACAATGCAAAGAAAGATGGCTCAAAGAAAAGAAAAATAGCACAACGAAAAAAAGATAGCTCAATGAAAAGAAAAATAGCTCAATGAAAAGAGACATATCTTCTATCTTCTATTACTGCTGGTATCTGCTGCTCTTACAGCTGCTATCCACTAGCTGCTGCTGCAAACTATCTGCTGCTATCTACTATCTACTGCTATCTACTCTCTGCTGCTATCTACTCTCTGCTGCTATCAACAATTTGCTGCGATTACTGCTACTAACTAGTTTCTGATGCTATTACTGCTGCGAACTACTATCCACTACTATCTAATACCTGCTGCTGTATACTATCTGCTTCTGATAATATCTACTGATATCTACTATATCTACAACCTGCTGCTTTCTACTCAGCTGCTATCGACTATCTGCTGCTGTCTATTATATGCTGCTATCTACTATTTGCTGCTATCTTCTAACTGCTTCTATTACTGCTGCTATCTACTTTGTGCTTCTATTATTGCTGCTATCTATTATATGCTGTTATCTACTATATACTGCTAACTACTATATGCTGACATCTGCTATCTACAATATGCTGTTATTACTGCTGTTATCTATCTACTATCTACTGTTAACTACTATATGCTGATATCTATCTACTGCTAACTACTATATGCTGATATCTGCTATCTACAATATGTTGTTATTACTGCTGTTATCTATCTACTATCTACTGTTAACTACTACATGCTGATATATATCTACTGTTAACTACTATATGCTGATATCTATCTACTGTTAACTACTATATGCTGATATCTGCTATCTACAATATGCTGTTATTACTGCTGTTATCTATCTACTATCCACTGTTAACTACTATATGCTGATATCTATCTACTGTTAACTACTATATGCTGATATCTATCTACAATATGTTGTTATTACTGCTGATATCTATCTACTGTTGACTACTACATGCTGATATCTATCTACTGTTAACTACTATATGCTGATATCTGCTATCTACAATATGTTGTTATTACTGCTGTTATCTATCTACTATCCACTGTTAACTACTATATGCTGATATCTACTATATACTGTTAACTACTATATGCTGATATCTGCTATCTACAATATGTTGTTATTACTGCTGTTATCTATCTACTATCCACTGTTAACTACTATATGCTGATATCTATCTACTGTTAACTACTATATGCTGATATCTATCTACTGTTAACTACTATATGCTGATATCTATCCACTGTTAACTACTATATGCTGATATCTATCTACTGTTAACTACTATATGCTGATATCTATCTACTGCCGCTGCTATCTACTATCTGTTGTTAACACTGCTGTATCTACTATCTGCTGCTATACACTATCTGGGGCGGCAGGTAGCCTAGTGGTTGGAGCGTTGGGCCAGTAACCAAAAGGTTGCTAGATCGAATCCCCGAGCTGACAAGGTTCTGCCCCTGAACAAGGCAGTTAACCCACTGTCATTGAAAATAAGAATTTCTTCTTAACTGACTTGCCTGGTTAAATAAAGGTTAAAAAAAAAACTATCTTCTGCTTTCTACTATTTGATGCTATTAGTGCTGCTATCTAATATATGTTGCTATCTATTATGTGCTGATATCTACTATCTGCTGCTATATACTATCTGCTGCTATCTACTATCTGCTGCTATCTACTATCTGCTGCTATCTACTATCTGCTGCTATCTACTATCTGCTACTATCTACTGCTATCTACTATCTGCTACTATCTGCTGCTATCTACTATCTGCTGCTATCTACTATCTGCTGCTATCTACTATCTGCTGCTATCTACTATCTGCTGCTATTAGAGTTGCTATCAACTATCTGTTGCTATCTTCTATTTCTGCTGCTATTACAGCTGCTATCTACTAGCTGAAGCTATCTACTATCTACTGCTATTACAGCTGCTATCGACTATCTGCTACTATCTGCTGCTATCTACTATCTGCTGCTATCTACTATCTCCTGCTATTACTGCTACTAACTAGTGCCTGATGCTATTACTACTGCTAACTACTCTCTGCTGCTATTTAATATCTGTTGCAATTACTACTGCTATGTAATACCTGCTGCTGTATAACATCTGCTTCTTTCTACTCAGCTGCTATCGACTGTTTCCTACCTGCTGCTATCTACTATCTGCTGGTATCACAATCTGCTGCTATTCACTATCTGATGCCATTACTGCTGTTATTTAATGTCTGCTGCTGTCTACTATCAGCTGCAATTAATGATGGTACAGTGGATCTTCCTGTAAAAGTTGTGTCATACTGCAGCACACCTTGCGAGCTGCCGCAGAATTCTATGGCACTTTATTTAATTGTCAGCCATTGTTGCCATTAATGCTAGTTAGTGCTAGTTTGACCAACAGAGGGCATCTTTGAGAAGCATTTGATAGTCTTCACTGTTGGCTGTACTAGAGAATTTTAAAAAAATTGTAAAAACATAGTATATTGGGATTGATTTTAAGAAATGTAGCTTAATTAATTTGATTAATATTATGGTGTTTCTATTCCAAGAAAAATGAAAAACGAAACACTCAGGGTTTCCATTAGGAAAATATGGCGCTGTACAATGTGATGGTCGGGAGTAGGCTACATTACTAAGAACATAAAATGTTCACACCCTAATTGTAGTCTCCAAATGGAGATTCAGTGAAAATAAAAATCTCATTGATTTATCAAGACCAGTCCCCATGCTTGTCTCAGAGCAGTGCAAAACGGTGCTAAAATAGTTGTAGGCTATTGCGTCTAACTTCAATATGCTCTTTAAATAAATAAGACCTACACCACTTTTAACAGCACATTACATGCCGTCCATGGGAGGGGTGCATCACTTGAGTAGGTTGAGCCACTGACGTGGTCTTCCTGTCTGGGTTGGCGCCCCCCCCTTGGGTTGTGCCGTGGCGGAGATCTTTGTGGGCTATACTCGGCCTTGTCTTCGGACGGTAAGTTGGTGGTTGTAGATACCCCTCTAGTGGTGTGGGGGCTGTGCTTTGGCAAAGTGGGTGGGGTTATATCCTGCCTGTTTGGCCCTGTCCGGGGGTATCATCGGATGGGGCCACAGTGTCTTCTGATCCCTCCTGTCTCAGCCTCCAGTATTTATGCTGCAGTAGTTTATGTGTCGGGGGGCTAGGGTCAGTCTGTTACATCTGGAGTATTCTCTTGTCTTATCCTGTGTCCTGTGTGAATGTAAATATGCTCTCTCTAATTCTCTCTTTCTCTCTTTCTCTTTCTTTCTTTCTCTCGGAGGACCTGAGCCCTAGGACCATGCCTCAGGACTACCTGGCATGATGACTCCTTGCTGTCCCCAGTCCACCTGGCCATGCTGCTGCTCCAGTTTCAACTGTTCTGCCTGCGGCTACGGAACCCTGACCTGTTCACCGGACGTGCTTGTTGCACCCTCGACAATTACTATGATTATTATTATTTGACCATGCTGGTCATTTACGAACATTTTAACATCTTGACCATGTTCTGTTATAATATCCACCCGGCACAGCCAGAAGAGGACTGGCCACCCCTCATAGCCTGGTTCCTCTCTAGGTTTCTTCCTAGGTTTTTGGCCTTTCTCAGGAGTTTTTCCTAGGGAGTTTTTCCCAGCCACCGTGCTTCTTTCACATGCATTGCTTGCTGTTTTGGGGTTTTAGGCTGGGTTTCTGTACAGCACTTTGAGATTTCAGCTGATGTACGAAGGGCTATATAAATAAATTTGATTTGATTTGATTACTCAACACTAGTGAGACTCATGTCGCCTACGGTAGGCCTACAGTATATTGAAAAAATATGACGTGACTCTCCGCCAATAATTACATGTAGAGGATTGGAGGATATTTCCGTAATTCAGTGATATTTATTTCCATAGTAATTCGTTAGGGATCCATAACTAAAAAAACATCGGCATTTTGAAAGAGTATTTTTATCATGATTTTAAAGATGCAGAATTAATGGGTCAAGTCTCGCACACCCAAATACCTGCAAAGCTGTCATCAAGGCAAAGGGTGGCTACCTTGAAGAATCTCAAATATAAAATATATTTTGGTTACTACATGATTCCATATGTGTTATTTCACAGTTTGATGTCTTCCTTATTATTCTACAATGTAGAAAATAGTAAAAATATTGAAAAACCCTTTAATTAGTTGGTGTGTCCAAACTTTTGACTGGTACTGTATCTACTGTAACATAGCATATATACTGTAACATAACATATCTACTGTAAAATAGCATATCTACTCCAAAATAGCATATCTACTGTAACATAGCATATCTACTGTAACATAGCATATCTACTTCAAAATAGCATATCTACTGTAACATAGCATATCTACTGTAACATAGCATATCTACTGTAAATCACTGTGGTCCAGAGAATAGAACAGAACTATGAGCTTGGACTAAACAGATCCAAATCAAAACATTGACACAAAACACAATGCCATATCAACAACACAAGCCCATCTGCAAACATGGGCAATATGTATCAGCTATGGGTTTGTTTCTGAGTGGCCATTATGAGAAATTACAGCAGAGGTGGGTAAACTTTTTCGCTCGAGGGCAACATCGGGATTGAATGGGCTCGGGGCCAGGATCCGGCCCAAGGGCCGTACTTTGCCCACCCCTGCTGTAATGGCTATGAAGAACAAGACATTACAGTGACTGTATAGAGACAGGGACCTGAGTGGCCATATGAGGACCAAGACATTACAGTGACTGTATAGAGACAGGGACCTGAGTGGCCATATGAGGACCAATACATTACAGTGACTGTATAGAGACAGGGACCTGAGTGGCCATTTGAGGACCAAGACATTACAGTGACTGTATAGAGACAGGGACCTGAGTGGCCATATGAGGACCAAGACATTACAGTGACTGTATAGAGACAGGGACCTGAGTGGCCATTTGAGGACCAAGATATTACAGTGACTGTATAGAGACAGGGACCTGAGTGGCCATTTGAGGACCAAGACATTACAGTGACTGTATAGAGACAGGGACCTGAGTGGCCATTTGAGGACCAAGACATTACAGTGACTGTATAGAGACAGGGACCTGAGTGGCCATTTGAGGAACAAGACATTACAGTGACTGTATAGAGACAGGGACCTGAGTGGCCATATGAGGAACAAGACATTACAGTGACTGTATAGAGACAGGGACCTGAGTGGCCATTTGAGGACCAAGACATTACAGTGACTGTATAGAGACAGGGACCTGAGTGGCCATTTGAGGAACAAGACATTACAGTGACTGTATAGAGACAGGGACCTGAGTGGCCATATGAGGACCAAGACATTACAGTGACTGTATAGAGTCAGGGACCTGAGTGGCCATTTGAGGACCAAGACATTACAGTGACTGTATAGAGACAGGGACCTGATTGGCCATTTGAGGACCAAGACATTACAGTGACTGGGAACAGACAGGGAACTTAACAGGAAGGGGAAAGCACAGGGCCCAACGGACACCAGCTAACAAACCAGCTAACAGTAATGACATATGAGGAGACATGGACTTGGACTTGTTAGGGACTGCTCTGTAGAACTAGGGGCCAGACTAGCAGGTACAGAACATAACAGACTAGGAGACATGGACTTGGCCTTGTTAGGGACTGCTCTTCAGAACTAGAGGCCAGACTAGCAGGTACAGACCATGATAGACTAGGAGACATGGACTTGGCCTTGTTAGGGACTGCTCTGTAGAACTAGGGGCCAGACTAGCAGGTACAGAACATAACAGACTAGGAGACATGGACTTGGCCTTGTTAGGGACTGCTCTTCAGAACTAGAGGCCAGACTAGCAGGTACAGACCATGACAGACTAGGAGACATGGACTTGGCCTTGTTAGGGACTGCTCTGTAGAACTAGGGGCCAGACTAGCAGGTACAGACCATGACAGACAAGGAGACATGGACTTGGCCGTGTTAGGGACTGCGCTTCAGAACTAGAGGCCAGACTAGCAGGTACAGACCATGACAGACAAGGAGACATGGACTTGGCCTTGTTAGGGACTGCTCTTCAGAACTAGAGGCCAGACTAGCAGGTACAGACCATGACAGACTAGGAGACATGGACTTGGCCTTGTTAGGGACTGCTCTGTAGAACTAGGGGCCAGACTAGCAGGTACAGACCATGACAGACAAGGAGACATGGACTTGGCCGTGTTAGGGACTGCGCTTCAGAACTAGAGGCCAGACTAGCAGGTACAGACCATGACAGACAAGGAGACATGGACTTGGCCTTGTTAGGGACTGCTCTTCAGAACTAGAGGCCAGACTAGCAGGTACAGACCATGACAGACTAGGAGACATGGACTTGGCCTTGTTAGGGACTGCTCTGTAGAACTAGGGGCCAGACTAGCAGGTACAGACCATGACAGACAAGGAGACATGGACTTGGCCGTGTTAGGGACTGCGCTTCAGAACTAGAGGCCAGACTAGCAGGTACAGACCATGACAGACAAGGAGACATGGACTTGGCCTTGTTAGGGACTGCTCTACTACTCTCCAGACTAGCAGGTACAGACCATGACAGACTAGGAGACATGGACTTGGCCTTGTTAGGGACTGCTCTTCAGAACTAGAGGCCAGACTAGCAGGTACAGACCATGACAGACTAGGAGACATGGACTTGGCCTTGTTAGGGACTGCTCTGTAGAACTAGGGGCCAGACTAGCAGGTACAGACCATGACAGACAAGGAGACATGGACTTGGCCGTGTTAGGGACTGCTCTACTACTCTCCAGACTAGCAGGTACAGACCATGACAGACTAGGAGACATGGACTTGGCCTTGTTAGGGACTGCGCTTCAGAACTAGAGGCCAGACTAGCAGGTACAGACCATGACAGACAAGGAGACATGGACTTGGCCTTGTTAGGGACTGCTCTTCAGAACTAGAGGCCAGACTAGCAGGTACAGACCATGACAGACTAGGAGACATGGACTTGGCCTTGTTAGGGACTGCTCTTCAGAACTAGAGACCAGACTAGCAGGTACAGACCATGACAGACTAGGAGACATGGACTTGGCCTTGTTAGGGACTGCTCTACTACTCTCCAGACTAGCAGGTACAGAACATGACAGACTAGGAGACATGGACTTGGCCTTGTTAGGGACTGCTCTACTACTCTCCAGACTAGCAGGTACAGACCATGACAGACAAGGAGACATGGACTTGGCCTTGTTAGGGACTGCTCTTCAGGACTAGAGGCCAGACTAGCAGGTACAGACCATGACAGACTAGGAGACATGGACTTGGCCTTGCTAGGGACTGCTCTTCAGAACTAGAGGCCAGACTAGCAGGTACAGACCATGACAGACTAGGAGACATGGACTTGGCCTTGTTAGGGACTGCTCTACTACTCTCCAGACTAGCAGGTACAGACCTTGATAAGAATTATTCATCTCCTCTCCATCTTCTGGGCAATAAGAAAGGGAACCAAGCTGTGATGTTATGTCACAATATACACAAATGTAATTTCATTGACATTTCTATTTTGTCAGATGGTCTAGTAGTGACTTCTACTACATGGTAGTAACATGGTCTAGTAGTGACTTCTACTACATGTTTATAACATGGTCTAGTAGTGACTTCTACTACATGGTTATAACATGGTCTAGTAGTGACTTCTACTACATGGTTATAACATGGTCTAGTAGTGACTTCTACTACATGGTTATAACATGGTCTAGTTGTGACTTCTACTACATGGTTATAACATGGTCTAGTAGTGACTTCTATTACATGGTAGTAACATGGTCTAGCAGTTATTTATATTGTACAGTATGTTGATGGGAAAGACACTGTCTGACTTGAAATATTGGAGAGAAACACTTCACTGACAAACTTTGAAGAGCAGAATGTTGTGGATGCAGAGAAGTTGTATTTTCTCTCCACAGAAAGTTTTGATGAAGTGACATCCTTGCAGAGAAAGCTGGTTTACTCACTTCGATCCAGCGAGCCCTTGGGTGGGACGTTGGGTAGCTGTCGTCCTCTTTGATGAGACACTGGGGAACCGGTTGTGCTGGTTTGGACCAAGTAAGTGTTCATCCTGTTGGACAGAGAGGTGTTAGTCCTGGAGCTAAGGTTTGTCGTTATGGGAGAGGCTGCTTCTCTGGTCTCTCCTCCACCTGTTACGGGGTCTGAGCCGCAGAAGCCTCCCACCATTAGCTCTGACAAATTGAAAACCCTAGTCATTGGCGACTCCATTGCCCGCAGTATTAAACTTAAAAATAATAATCCAGCGATCATACACTGTTTACCAGGGGGCAGGGCTACCGACGTTAAGGCTAATCTGAAGACGGTGCTGGCTAAGGCTAAAACTGGCGAGTGTAGAGAGTATAGAGATATTGTTATCCACGTCGGCACCAACGATGTTAGGATGAAACAGTCAGAGATCACCAAGCACAACATAGCTTCAGCATGTAACTTAGCTAGAAAGATTTGTCGGCATCAAGTAATTATCTCTGGCCCCCTCCCAGTTAGGGGGAGTGATGAGCTCCATAGCAGAGTCACACAACTCAATTGCTGGTTGAAAACTGTTTTCTGCCCGTACGAAAAGGGGACTCATCAAAAAATAGGACCAAGCCTGGCCTGCTGAGGAGTGACGGACTCCATCCTAGCTGGAGGGGTGCTCTCATCATATCTATCAACATAGACAGGGCTCTAACTCCTCTAGCTCCACAATGAGATAGGGTGCAGGTCAGGCAACAGGCTGTTAGCCAGCCTGCCAGCTTAGTGGAGCCTGCGACTAGCATAGTCAGTGTAGTCAGCTCAGCTATCCCCATTGAGACTGTGTCTGTGCCTAGATCTAGGTTGGGCAAAACTAAACATGGCGGTGTTCGCTTTAGCAATCTCACTGGAATAAAGACCTCCTCTATTCCTGTAATTATTGAAAGAGATTGTGATATCTCACATCTCAAAATAGGGCTACTTGGCCTTCCGAGTGGCGCAGTGGTCTAAGGCACTGCATCGCAGTGCTAGCTGTGCTACTAGAGATCCTGGTTCGTGTCCAGGCTCTGTTGGAGCCGGCCACGACCGGGAGACGCATGGGGCAGTGCACAATTGGCCCAGCGTTGTCTGGGTTAGGGGAGGGTTTGGCCGACATGGATGTTCTTGTCCCATCTAGTGACTCCTGTGGTGGGCCAGGTGCAATGCACGCTGACATGCTCGCCAGCTGTACAGTGTTTCCGCGACACATTGGTGCAGCTGGCTTCAGGGTTAAGCGGGCGTTGTGTCAAGAAGCAGTGCGGCTTGGCTGGTTTGTGTTTTGGAGGACGCACGACTCCGTACGGGAGTTGCAACTATGGAACAAGACTGTAACTACCAATTGGATATCACGAAATTGGACAGAAAAAGAAGTAACAAAACAAAAAGGGCTATGTAATGTTAGATCCATCACTTCAAAGGCAGTTATAGTCAATGAACTGATCATAATCTTGATGTGATTGGCCTGACTGAAACATGTCTTAATCCTGATGAATTTACTGTGTTATATGTGGCCTCTCCTCCTGGTTACACTAGTGACCACATCCTCCGCACGTGTTGCTAACATACATGAAGGGAACATTTCGGGCACTTGCTGTATGATTGATGAGAAAGTCCATATTGCAAATGTACGGTCCCTTACTAGACGTCCGCGAACGTTTGTAAAATGCGCGGATGGCGCCGGGCCGTGCACCGGGGCTGGATCTTCCGGGAAGTCATCGAACGGAGTCTCTCGAACATTCGGTTTCCGTTTTAGAACATTTTTACATTTTGGTCATTTCTCACCTGTCCCGGATTATACCACAGGAGGGCGAATGGAATCATATTGCAAATGTAACAAACATCACCAATCACCACGTGGCCTTTTCTCCTAAATGGAAAAGACTTTGAAGACGAAACTTGGTGAGCATTGGTTTGGCATAATGGGCAGTTGGCCCCGAACAAGATGGAGTCGAGGCCTCAACGCTTTTTGAGTTAACCTGTTGGGGATAGGGGGCAGTATTTGCACGGCCGGATAAAAAACGTACCCGATTTAATCTGGTTACTACTCTTGCCCAGTAGCTAGAATATGCATATAATTGTTTGATTTGCATAGAAAACACCCTAAAGTTTCTAAAACCGTTTGAATGGTGTCTGTGAGTATAACAGAACTCATTTGGCAGGCCAAAACCTGAGAAGATTCCAAACAGGAAGCGCTCTCTCTGACTATTTCTTGGCCTTCTTGATCATCTCTAACCAAAACAGGGGATCTCTGGCATAACGTGACATTTTCTAACGCTCCCATAGGCTCTCAGAAGGCGCCAGAACGATGAATGGTGACTTTGCAGGCCATGGCTGAAAAACAGTAGCGCATTTGGATAGTGGTCGATCTGAGGACAATGAGACTGGAGGCGCGTGCACGAGCCGACACCATGTTTACTTTCTCTCTCATTGAATGAAAACAACAACTCCTGGTCGGAATATTATAGCTTTTTTACGAGAAAAATCGCATAAAAATTGATTTTTAACACTGTTTGACATGCTTCGAAGTACTGTAATGGAATATTTTGACATTTTTTGTCACGAAACACATCGGGCGCGTCACCCTTCTTTACCCTTCGGATAGTGTCTTGAACGCACAAACAAAACGCCGCTATTTGGATATAACTATGGATTATTTGGAACCAAACCAACATTTGTTATTGAATTAGAAGTCCTGGGAGTGCATTCTGATGAAGAACAGCAAAGGTAATCAAACTTTTTTAATAGTAAATCGGAGTTTGGTGAGTACCACACTTGGTGGGTGTCAAAATAGCTAGCCTGTGATGGCCGGGCTATCTACTCAGAATATTGCAAAATGTGCTTTCACCGAAAAGCTATTTTAAAATCGGACATTGCGAGTGCATAAAGGAGTTCTGTATCTATAATTCTTAAAATAATTGTTATGTTTTTTGTGAACGTTTATCGTGAGTAATTTAGTAAATTCACCGGAAGTGTTCGGTGGGAATGCTAGTCACATGCTAGTCACATGCTAATGTAAAAAGCTGTTTTTTGATATAAATATGAACTTGATTGAACAAAACATGCATGTATTGTGTAACATAATGTCCTAGGTGTGTCATCTGATGAAGATCATCAAAGGTTAGTGGTTCACTAACTTTTGGGTTTGGAAACCGACTTCCTATGATCGTACATGGCAAATGGACAAACATCCTGATTTGGCACATTCAATACTTTCATACATGTATAATTGACCAAAAAATAATTGGACATTTCATGTGGACATTTCTTATGGCATTTAGCAACAAAAAAAAATTGTCACTTTTGACTTCCTATGAAAACATATTGCAATTGGACAAAAAATATGCCTTATGTACAAGCAAAAACAACTCCAAAAATGATGTCAATAAAATATGTCAAAAGTATGTTCATACAGCTCTTATACATGTATAATTGACCAAAAAATAATTGGACATTTCATGTGGACATTTCTTATGGCATTTAGGAAAAAAAAACAAATTGTCACTTTTGACTTCCTATGAAAACATATTGCAATTGGACAAAACATATGCCTTATGTACAAGCAAAAACAACCCCAAAAATGATGTCAATAAAATATGTCAAAAGTATGTTCATACAGCTCTTATACATGTGTAATTGACAACAAAAAAATCGAAAGCATTTCGAAAAACGGTCCAGAAAGCACTTTTTTAAGGGGGTGATACGTTTTCAAAAAAATATATAATTTTTTCAAAATTTGACTCTTGGTTCTTGGAGAACATTTACTGTGCAGCGCGCTCGCCATCTATTGGATATTTGCTGTGATTTGGCACATTCAATACTTTCATACATGTATAATTGACAAAAAATAATTTGACATTTCATTTGGACATTTCTAATGGCATTTGGCAAAAAAAAGAAAAAAAAGTCACTTTTGCCTTCCTATGAAATCATATTTCAAATGTACAAAACATATGCCTTATGCACAAGCAAAACCAAAAACAAAAATTATGTCAATAAAGTACGTACAATATATGTCAAAAGTACGTTCATACAGCTCTTAAACATGTGTAATTGACAAAAGAAATCGAAAAAAAATTGATAGACGGTCCAGAAAGCACTTTTTAAAGGGGGTGATAAGTTTTCCAACATTTTTCTTTTTTTTAAATTTGACTCTTGTGTGTTGACTTGTGTTACATTTGCAATAAGAAAATCCACGGTGGAGCGCGCTCGCAGTCTATAGATTTTTGGGGTGTGATACTTGGCATTTGCCATATGAAATTTGCAATATGATTTGGATGAATGTGGACCATATTGGGTGGTATTGTCATTAGGGTGTATGATTCGTGCGGTGCCAATATGTTCCCATTCATTTTTGTCCATTTCATGGGGGTCTTCCCTTACATTTACGATAGCAAATGTAACAATTTTTTTTTTAAATGACTGCGTTTTTGTCTTTTGAGCTTCTAGTCATGAAATCTATGGAGCCTACTCAATCACTTTTTATAGCTACTGTTTACAGGGCTCCTGGACTGTATACAGCATTCCTCACTGAGTTCTCTGAATTGCTATCGGACCTTGTAGTCATGGCAGATAATATTCACATTTTTGGTGACTTTAATATTCAAATGGAAAAGTCCAAAGACCCACTCCAAAAGACTTTTGGAGTCATCAACTCAGTCGGTTTTGTCCAACATGTCTCCAGACCTACTCACTGCCACAGTCATACTCGGGACCTAGTTTTGTCCCATGGAATAAATATTGTGGATCTTAATGTTTTTTCCTTATAATCCTGGACTATCGAACCACCATGTTTTTATGTTTGCAATTCCAACAAATAATCTGCTCAGACCCCAACCAAGGATTATCAAAGTTGTGCTATGATATTTCGGACAAACCAAAGATTCCTAGATGCCCTTCCAGACTCCCTCCACCTACCCAAGGATGACGAATTACAAAAATTGGTTAACAACCTAACTGAGGAATTAAATTTAACCTTGTGTAATACCTTAGATGCAGTCGCACCCCAAAAGACAAAAAAAACATTTGTCACAAGAAACTAGCTCCCTGGTATCCAGAAAATACCCAAGCCCTGAAGCAAGCTTTCATAAAGTTGGAAAGGAAATGGTCCTCCACCAAACTGGAAGTCTTCCGACTAGCTTGGAAAGAGAGTACCGTGCAGCCCTTTTTCCCTCCTTCATTGTGGGATCTTGTTTTGTATTGCTAGTATAGCCTGCAGAACGTGATGTTCGTTTTCCATTGTTTTTGTTTTGATTTAGTGTTCTGAGTTAAATAAAGTTAATATCATGAGCACTTACCACGCTGCACCTTGGTCTACTCCTTTCGATGACGAGCATCACAGAAGATCCCACCACCAAGATACCAAGCAGCGTAGACCGGAGAAATGGACCTGGGAAGACACCCAGGAGGAGATGGCATCCTGGTCTATTGGGGAGATGAGGAGGAGTATATCCAGGGCTTTGGAGGAATTAGGGGCAGGAGAAAAGCGCCTCCCATGGGAACAGGTGGAGGCAGCGAGAGCGCGGCAACGAGGGAAGCACAAGAGGCAGCCCCCCCCAAAAAAAATTGGGGGGCACATGGGGAGATTGGCAGAGTCAGGTTGGAGACCTGAGCCAACTCCTCATACTTACCGTGGGGAGCGAGTGACTGAGCAAGCACCGTGTTATGCGGTGATACGCACTGTGTCACCAGTGCGCATTTACAGGCCGGTGCGCTTTGTGCCTGCCCCACGTACCAGGCCTCCAGTGAGTATATCCAGCCTGGTACGCCCTGTGCCTGCTCCTCGCACTTGCCCTGAGGTGCGTGTCAGTCTGGCGCCACCTGTGCTAACCCCACGCATCAGGCCTCCAGTGCGCCTTCCCAGTCCAGAGCTTCCGGCGACAGTTCCCAGTCCAGAGCTTCCGGCAACATCCCCCAGTCCGGAGCCTCCAGCGACGTTCCCTAGTCCGATGAGACCTGCTCCGGGTCCACGTAAGAAGCCTCCAGTGATGATCCATGGTCCAAAGCCTCCAGTGATGATCCATGGCCCAGAGCCTGTAGTGATGATCCATGGCCCGGAGTCTCCAGTGATAATCCACGGCAAGAAGCCTGTAGGGATGATCCATGGCCCGGAGCCTGTATGGAGGATCCATGGCACGAAGCCTCCAGTGATAATCCATGGCCCAGAGCTTCCAGTGGTGATCCATGGCACAAAGCCTCCAGTGGTGATCCATGGCGCAGAGCCTGCAGCGATGATCCAGGGCATGGAGCCTGCAGCGACGGCCCCCAGTCCGGAACCTCCTGAGACGGCCCCAGTCCGGAACCTCCTGAGACGGCCCCCAGTCCGGAACCTCCTGAGACGGCCCCCAGTCCGGGAACCTCCTGAGACGGCCCCCAGTCCGGACCCTCCTGAGATGGCCCGCAGTCCGGACCCTCCTGAGACGGCCCGCAGTCCGGACCCTCCTGAGACGGCCCGCAGTCCGGAACCTCCTGAGACGGCCCGCAGTCCGGAACCTCCTGAGACGGCCCGCAGTCCGGAACCTCCTGAAACGGCCCGCAGTCCGGAACCTCCAGCGACAGTCCGCAGTCCAGAGCCTCCAGCGGGGATCTGCAGCCCAGAGCCTCCAGCTGCGGCCTGCAGTACGGTTCCTCCGATGATGATCCACGGTCCGGTGGCACAAAAGCAGAGGGATCAGCGGGCGGAGCGGGGGCTATGCCCCGAACCGGAGCCGCCACCATGGGTAGATGCCCACCCGGACCCTCCCCTATAGGTTCAGGTTTGCGGCCGGGAGTCCGCACCTTTGGGGGGGGGTATTGTCACGCCCTGACCTGAGAGAGACGTTTTATTTCTCTATTTTGTTTGGTCAGGGTGTGGGGTGGGCAGTCTATGTGATATATTTCTGTTGTTTTTTCTTTAACCTGTTGGGGGTAGGGGGCAGTATTTACACGGCCGGATAAAAAACGTACCCGATTTAATCTGGTTACTACTCCTGCCCAGTAACTAGAATATGCATATAATTATTGGCTTTGGATAGAAAACACCCTAAAGTTTCTAAAACTGTTTGAATGGTGTCTGTGAGTATAACAGAACTCATATGGCAGGCAAAAACCTGAGAAGGTTTCATGCAGGAAGTGGCCTGTCTGACAAGGAGTCGTTCTTCTTGTCTCTGTTTATTGAAGAGTGAGGATCTTAGCTGTAACGTGACACTTCCTACGGCTTCCATAGGCTCTCAGAGCCCGGGAAAAAGTTGAACAATGACAAGGCAGCCTCTGGCTGAAACACATTATCGCCTTTGCCAAGTGGCCGATCAGAGGACAAAGGAATTAGGCGCGTGCCCGATTCGACCCCGTGCTGTATTTTCTTTCGGCTGTTTACCTAATTGCAGATTCCCGGTCGGAATATTATCGCTTTTTTACGAGAAAATGGCATAAAAATTGATTTTAAACAGCGGTTGACATGCTTCGAAGTATGGTAATGAAATATTTAGAAATCTTTTGTCACGAAATGTGCCGTGCGCGTGACCGTTATTTACCATTGGGATAGTGTCTTGAACGCACGAACAAAATATCGCTGTTGGAACATAACTATGGATTATTTTGGACCAAACCTACATTTGTTATTGAAGTAGAAGTCCTGGGAGTGCATTCTGACGAAGAACAGGAAAGGTAATCAAACTTTTCTAATAGTAAATCTGACTTTGGTGAGTGCTAAACTTGCTGGGTGTCTAAATAGCTAGCCCTGTGATGCCGGGCTATCTACTTAGAATATTGCAAAATGTGCTTTCACCGAAAAGCTATTTTAAAATCGGACATATCGAGTGCACAGAGGAGTTCTGTATCTATAATTCTTAAAATAATTGTTATGCTTTTTGTGAACATTTATCGTGAGTAATTTAGTAAATTGTTAGTAAATTCATCGGAAGTTTGCGGGGGGTATGCTAGTTCTGAACGTCACATGCTAATGTAAAAAGCTGGTTTTTGATATAAATATGAACTTGATTGAACAAACCATGCATGTATTGTATAACATAATGTCCTAGGTGTGTCATCTGATGAAGATCATTAAAGGTTAGTGCTGCATTTAGCTGTCTTCTGGGTTTTTGTGACATTATATGCTAGCTTGAAAAATGGGTGTCTCATTATTTCTGGCTGGGTACTCTGCTGACATAATCTAATGTTTTGCTTTCGTTGTAAAGCCTTTTTGAAATCGGACAGTGTGGTTAGATTAACGAGAGTCTTGTCTTTAAATAGCTGTAAAATAGACATATGTTTGAGAAATTGAAGTAATAGCATTTCTAAGGTATTTGAAAATCACGCCACAGGATTCAACTGGCTGTTACGTAGGTGGGACGATTTCGTCCCGCCTGCCCTAGAGAGGTTAATTGGCCTAGTATGGTTTCCAATCAGAGGCAGCTGTCTATCGTTGTCTCTGATTGGGAATCATACTTAGGCAGCCCTTTTTCCCTCCTTCAATGTGGGATCTTGTTTTTGTATTGCTAGTATAGCCTGCAGAACGTGACGTTCGTTTTCCGTTGTTTTTGTTCTGATTTAGTGTTCTGAGTTAAATAAAGTTAATATCATGAGCACTTACCATGCTGCACCGTGGTCTACTCCTTTCGACGATGAGCGTCACACAGAAGGTTGGTGTAGCTGTAACCTGTAACAAACCTTGTTCAGTCTCCTCAGGACTTTGAATGGCCCCACAAACCGAGGGCCCAGCTTCCGGCAGGGCAGGCGGAGGGGCAGGTTTCGGGTCCTCACTGCGGTAGCAATCTGCGCTGGTTTTCTGGTGCCTCACTGCCCACTGAAGGTGCACATGAGCGGCGTCCCATGTCTCCTCAGCGCGCCTAAACCAGTCATCCACCGCAGGAGCCTCGATCTGGCTCTGATGCCAAGGTGCCAGAACCGGCTGGTACCCCAGTACACACTGGAAGGGGGAAAGGTTAGTGGAGGAGTGGAGGAGTGGCGGAGCGAGTTCTGATTCATCTCTGCCCAGGGCACGAACGCCGGCCACTCCAACCAGCTCCGCCGGGCTGAGCTTCTTTGAAAAGAAGGCACAGGGGAGGAGCTTCGGTGGCGTACCTGAGCGCTGAGAGAGCACGGCTCCTATCCCAGCCTCGGACGCATCCACCTCCACTATGAACACCAAAGAGGGATCCAGATGAGCCAGCACGGGAGCCGAGGTAAACAGAGCCCTCCTTCTAAATCTCTCTCTCCCTCTCCCTCCCCTCCCAGGATCATGCCGAAGGACTACTTGGCCTGATGACTCCTTGCTGTGCCCAGTCCACCTGGTCGTGCTGCTGCTCAAGTTTCAACTGTTCTGCCTGCGGCTATGGAACCCTGACCTGTTCACTGGATATGCTACCTTGTCCCGGACCTGCTGTCTCTCTCTCTACCGCACCTGCTGTCTCGAATTTTGAAAGCTCGGCTATGAAAAGCCAACTGACATTTACTCCTGAGGTGCTGACCTGTTGCACCCTCTGTTGCACCCTCTACAACCACTGTGATTATTATTATTTGACCCTGCTGGTCAGCTATGAACATCTTGGCCATGTACTGTTATAATCTCCACCCAGTACAACTATTTCTGTATAGTACTTTGTGACATCAGCTGATGAAAAAGGGCTTTATAAATACATTTGATTGATTGATTGATGCTATAGGGATGCTTTTCAGCGACAGCAACAGGGACTGGGAGACTGGTCAGGATCAAGGGAAAGATGAATGGAGCAAAGTACAGAGAGATCCTTTGTGAAAACCTGCTACAGAGCACTCAGGACCTTAGACTGGGGCAAAGGTTCACCTTCCAACAGCACAATGACCGTAAGCACTCAGCCAAGACAATGCAAGAGTGGCTTCGGGACAAGTCTCTGAATGTCCTTGAATGGCCTGGCCTGGACAAAAGGAACACCTATGTGAGGATGCTGTTCATTGACTACAGCTCAGCGTTCAACACTTTAGTGTTCAACACCATGGCCGCCCCCAGGTGGCAGGGCAGGCAACAACACATCTGCAACGCTGTTCCTCAACCCTGGGACCCCTCGGGGGTGCGTGCTTAGTCCCCCCTGTATGTCCTGTTAACCCACGGCTGTGTGGCCAAGCACGACTCCAACACCATCATTAAGAATTGACTGAATGACACATGGTTGAGTTGCCTGATTTTCACAATCTGAAGGTTGATTATATGTCAATAGCTCTAGGGTGTTTTTAACAACTTCTGGTTGTCAAAGGAAGCTTATAATCTACACACGTTGTCTTTGGGGTAGGCATAAACAGAATCCTGAATATGAAGCCTCTACCTTAAGAATTGACTGAATGATACAGGGTTGAGTTGCGTGATTTTCACAATGTGCAGGTTATATGACAATAGCAATAGGGTGTTTTTAACAACTTCCGGTTGTCACAGGAAGCTCATACTCAACACACGTTGTCTTTGGGGTAGGAATAAACAGAATCCTGAATATGAAGCCTCTACCTTAAGAATTGACTGAATGACACATGGTTGAGTTGCGTGATTTTCACAATCTGCAGGTTGGTTATATTACAATAGCTCTAGGGTTGAGTTGCTGTCACGTCCTGACCAGCAGATGGAGCTATTGTTTTAGTTTTGGGGTCAGGACGTGGCAGTTTTGTGTATGGGAATGTTTGTATTGTTGATTGGGACTTCCAATTGAAGGCAGGTGTGTTGAATTGCCTTTGATTGGAAGTCCTATATAGGTGTGTGTGTTTTTCTTTGGGGTTGTGGGTGGTTGTTTTGCACTGCGTTTGTTAGCCTGCAAACTGTTGCTGTCGTGTTATTGTTTCCTGTGGATGCTTTACTCCTTTTTTGGGTAATTAAATATGAGTATTCACATACCTGCTGCGCCTTGGTTCATTTCTGAAGACAGCCGTTACAGAACCACCCACCAAAGGACCAAGCAGCAGAAGAGGAGGAAGCCACGGGAGAAAAAAATGGAGGAATGGACCTGGCAGGATGAAAGACAATTCTGGGAGGACAAGTTAAGGGAGCTAAGGGAACCCGAGAGGCAGCCCCAAGATTTTTTTGGGGGGGGGCACACGGGTAGCTTGGCCAAGCCAGGGAAGAGCCGTAAGCCAGCTACCAGTGACTACAGGGAGGTGCGTATGAGGTGGAGGGCTCCATGTTACGCTGAGGTACGCACCATTTCGCCTATACGGACGCACAGCCCAGTCCGCCCGGTACCAGCACCCCGCAGGTGCCAGGGCAAGGTGAGCATCGAGCCGGAAGGGGTGAAGCCAACCCTGCACTCAAGACCGCCAGTGCGCCCTTTCGGTCCGGTGTTTCCCGCTAGACGCACTAGCATGGAGGTGCGTGTCTCCAGGCTGGCATGTCCAGTACCAGCCCCACGCATCAGGAGTCTAGTGCGTCAGCCCAGCCTTGCCAGGCGTAAGTCGCCAGAGCTGCCTGCCAGTCAACAGTCACCAGAGCTTCCCGCCAGTCAACAGTCACCAGAGCTGCCCGCCAGTCAACAGTCGCCAGAGCTGCCCGCCAGTCAACAGTCGCCAGAGCTGCCCGCCAGTCAACAGTCGCCAGAGCTAACCGCCAGTCAACAGTCGCCAGAGCTGCCCGCCAGTCAACAGTCGCCAGAGCTGCCCGCCAGTCAACAGTCGCCAGAGCTGCCCGCCAGTCAGGAGCCGCCAGAGCCGCCCGCTAGTCAGGAGCCGCCAGAGCCGCCCGACTGCCCGGAACTGCCAGAGCCGCCCGACTGCCCGGAACTGCCAGAGCGGCCAGACTGCCCGGTTCTGCCAGAGTGGCCAGACTGCCCGGTTCTGCCAGACTGGCCAGACTGCCCGGTTCTGCCAGAGTGGCCAGACTGCCCGGTTCTGCCAGAGTGGCCAGACTGCCCGGTTCTGCCAGAGTGGCCAGACTGCCCGGTTCTGCCAGAGTGGCCAGACTGCCCGGTTCTGCCAGGGTGGCCAGACTGCCCGGTTCTGCCAGAGGTGCCCACCTGCCCTGATCTGCCAGGGTGCCCTGCCTGTCAGGATCTGCCAGAGTGGTCCTCCTGTCCTCCGGTCCAGCCCGAGTGGCCCTCCTGCCCTCCGGCCCAGCCCGAGTGGCCCTCCTGCCCTCCGGCCCAGCCCGAGTGGCCCTCCTGCCCTCCGGCCCAGCCCGAGTGGCCCTCCTGCCCTCCGGCCCAGCCCGAGTGGCCCTCCTGCCCTCCGGCCCAGCCCGAGTGGCCCTCCTGCCCTCCGGCCCAGCCCGAGTGGCCCTCCTGCCCTCCGGCCCAGCCCGAGTGGCCCTCCTGCCCTCCGGCCCAGCCCGAGTGGCCCTCCTGCCCTCCGGCCCAGCCCGAGTGGCCCTCCTGTCCTCCGGCCCAGCCCGAGTGGCCCGCATGTCTTCCGACCCAGCCCGAGTGGTCCGTCTGCCAGGGTCAGCCCGAGTGGCCCATCTGCCCGGCGCAGCTATCGGCGCCATCAAAGTGGGCGGCGCCGAAGGTGGAGCGAGGTCCACGTCCTGCACCTGAGCCACCTCCAGGATAGGTGGGTTGGGGAGGGAGGGTGTAGCACAGTGCCGTCGGTGACGGCAGCCACCCTCCCTTCCCTCCCTTATTGTTTAGGGGTTATTGTTTATGGGTTTTTTGTTGGTGTTTTCTGTTGGTAGGTGCATTCCGGGGTCTGCACCTTGAGGGGGGGTACTGTCATGTCCTGACCAGCAGATGGAGCTATTGTTTTAGTTTTGGGGTCAGGACGTGGCAGTTTTGTGTATGGGAATGTTTGTATTGTTGATTGGGACTTCCAATTGAAGGCAGGTGTGTTGAGTTGCCCTTGATTGGAAGTCCTATATAGGTGTGTGTGTTTTTCTTTGGGGTTGTGGGTGGTTGTTTTGCACTGCGTTTGTTAGCCTGCAAACTGTTGCTGTCGTGTTATTGTTTCCTGTGGATGCTTTACTCCTTTTTGGGTAATTAAATATGAGTATTCACATACCTGCTGCGCCTTGGTTCATTTCTGAAGACAGCCGTTACAGTTGCGTGATTTTCACAATGTGCAGGTTATATGACAATAGCTCAAGGGTGTTTTTAACAACTTCCGGTTGTCACAGGAAGCTTCTAATCTACACACGTTGTCTTTGGGGTAGGCATAAACAGAATCCTGAATATGAAGCATCTACCTTAAGTTTGCTGCTGACGACACAAGAGTGGCACGCCTGATCACTGACAACTATGAGGAGGTCAGAGACCTGGCTAGGTGGTGCCAGGAAAACAACCTCGCTCTTAATATGAGCATGACAAAGGAGCTGATCTAGACTATAGGAAAAGGAGGGCTGAACAGGTCCCCACTCACATTAATGTGACTGAAGTGGAGTGTGTTGAGAGTTTCAAGTTCCTTGGTGTCCACATCACCAACAAATTATCATGGTCCAAACACACCAAGACAGTTGTAAAGAGGGCACGACTACACATTTTCCCCCTCATGAGACTGAAAAGATTTGACATAGGTCCCCAGATCCTCAAAAAGTTATACAGCTGAACCATCGAGAGCATCCTGCTTGGTTGCACCACCGCCTGGTATGGCAACTGCTCGGCATCTGACCGTAAGGCACTACAGTGGGTAGTGCGTACGGCCCAGTACATCAAGGACCTATGTACTAGTCAGTGTCAGGGGAAAGCCCCAAAAATTGTCAGAGACCTCAGTCACCCAAGTCATAGACTGTTCTCTCTGCTGCCGCATGGCAAGCGGTACCGAAGCGCCAAGTCTAGAACAAAAAGGCTCATTAACATATTCTACCCCCAAGCCATAAGACTGCTGAACAACTGTTTTTTACTTTAGTTTATTTAGTAAATATTTTGGGCTGCATTTTTGGTTAAGGGCTTGTAATTTAGCATTTCACGGTAAGGTCAACACCTGTTGTATTCCTGCTCATGTGACAAATAAAAAATGTATTTGGTTAGATTGATGAGGGGAAATAAACAATTTAATCAATTTTAGCATAAGGCTGTAACATAACAAAATGTTGAAAAAGTGAAGGGGTCTGAATACTTACACTCAAATAGTATTTGGTAGCATTGCCTTTCAATTCTTTAACTCGGGTCAAATACTTTGCGTAGCCTTCCACAAGCTTCCCACAATAAGTTGGGTGAATTTTGACCCATTCCTCCTGACAAAGCTGGTGTAACTGTGTCAGGATTCTAGGCCTCCTTGCTCGCACACACTTTTCAGTTCTGCCCACAAATTTCCCATGGTATTGAGGTCAGGGCTTTGTGATGGCCACTCCAATACCTTGACTTTGTCGACCTTATGCTGTTTTGCCACAAGTTTGGAAGTATGCTTGGGGTCATTGTCCATTTGGAAGACCCATTTGTGACTAAGCTTTAACTTCCTGACTGATGTCTTCAGATGTTGCTTCAATATATCCACATCCTTTTCCTTTCTCATGAAGCCATCATGAAGCCATCTAAAGTATATGTCCTAACTGACTTGCCAAAACCATGGTTTGTTAACAAGAAATGTGTGGAGTGGTTGAAAAACGAGTTTTAATGACTCCAACTTAAGTGTATGTAAACGTCCAACTTCAACTGTATATATCTTTATCTGGATTGGTTGAGAATAGGTGTTGGTAGTGTGTTGAGGAAGAGACTATATACTTCAAATAAATATTTTCTGGATGGGGTGAGAAAGGGTGATGGTGGTGTGGGTTGGGAGAAATATATACTTTATATACACTACCATTTTAAAGTTTGGGGTCACTTAGAAATGTCCTTGTTTTTGAAAGAAAAGCAAAAAAATGTTGTCCAATTTAACATCAAATTGATCAGAAATACAGTAAATGACTATTGTAGCTGGAAATGTCTGATTTGTAATGGAATATCTACATAGGCGTACAGAGGCCCATTATCAGCAACCATCACTCCTGTGTTCCAATTGCATGTTGTGTTAGCTAATCCAAGTTTATCATTTTAAAAGGCTAATTGATCATTAGAAAACACTTTTGCAATTATGTTAGCACAGCCGAAAACTGTTGTGGTGATTAAAGAAACAAAGTGCTTGTTCTGAAACTCGTCAGTCTTTTCTTGTTCTGAGAAATGAAGGCTATTCCATGAGAGAAATTGCCAAGAAACTGACGATCTCGTTCAATGCTGTGTACTACTCCCTTCACAGAACAGCGCAAACTGCCTCTAACCAAAACAGAAAGAGGAGTGGGAGGCCCCGGTGCACAACTGAGCAAGAGGACAAGTACAATAGAGTGTCTAGTTTGAGAAACAGACGCCTCACAAGTCCTCAACTGGCAGCTTCATTAAATAGTACCCGCAAAACAGCAGTCTCAACGTCAACAGTGAAGAGGCGACTCCGGTATGCTGGCCTTCTAGGCAGAGTTCCTCTGTCCAGTGTCTGTGTTGTTTTGCCCATCTTAATCTTTTCTTTTTATTGGCCAGTCTAAGATATGGCGCTTTCTTTGCAACTCTGCCTAGAAAGCCAGTAACCCGGAGTCCCCTCTTCACTGTGGACGTTGAGACTAGCGTCTCGTCATGAAAACGGGTGGCGACGTGAATTTGGACCAATCCCTGGTTATGAAGCTCTACTCTGTAACAGGCTTAGTTTTTTTCGTGTCTCTGAAAACATCTGAATGACAGAAGCGAAGGAAAAATGTTTTAGCTTATATTTCAGGACGTCTGATGACCATAAAACACGGGACTTTCCCATACTTGTTGACAATACATTATCACATCAATCTTACTCTGGTAGAGCGAGGAATACTCATGGTAAAAATAAAATCATTATGAACACACCGATTTCACGGGTTTCATAAAAAAGGCTGTGCCACAGATTTGAATGTTCTTAGCACGGCACTTGCTTTACATTTGGGCTCATATCATCTAAATATCATAACATACATTATTGTGATTTTTAGACATGGTTAAAAAATTCCACATTCATGTTTTCAAATGATTTATTATGTATTTTGAAGTCCATATTATTGACATTTAGTGAACATTGATTTCATCACTGCTGCTTCAAAGTGTCCATTGCTTGTCGATCACCTAACACCCTACCATTGGTACCATTCTGTTGGGTCCACTGTAATGGTTCCATTCTATTGGTTCTATCTATTGGTTCCATTTTATTGGTTCCATCTACTGGTTCCATTGTATTGGTTCCATTGTATTGGTTCCATTCTATTTGTTCCACTGTATTGGTTCCATTCGTCACCTAACACCCTACCAATGGTTCTATTGTATTTGTTCCATTGTATTAGGAAACTAAATTAAGAACCGCTTAGGTATTTGTCCCAGGTCTGTTTGACACAGATCTCAGGGTGTAGGGGAGAAAGGGGGAGACCCTGGTCTTCTGTTTGATCTCAAGGTGTAGGGGGAGAAAGGGGGAGACCCTGGTCTTCTGTTTGATCTCAGGGTGTAGGGGGAGACCCTGGTCTTCTGTTTGATCTCAGGGTGTAGGGGAGAAAGGGGGAGACCCTGGTCTTCTGTTTGATCTCAGGGTGTAGGGGGAGAAAGGGGGAGACCCTGGTCTTCTGTTTGATCTCAGGGTGTAGGGGGAGAAAGGGGGAGACCCTGGTCTTCTGTTTGATCTCAGGGTGTAGGGGGAGAAAGGGGGAGACCCTGGTCTTCTGTTTGATCTCAGGGTGTAGGGGGAGAAAGGGGGAGACCCTGGTCTTCTGTTTGATCTCAGGGTGTAGGGGGAGAAAGGGGGAGACCCTGGTCTTCTGTTTGATCTCAGGGTGTAGGGGGAGAAAGGGGGAGACCCTGGTCTTCTGGTTGATCTCAGGGTGTAGGGGGAGAAAGGGGGAGACCCTGGTCTTCTGTTTGATCTCAGGGTGTAGGGGGAGAAAGGGGGAGACCCTGGTCTTCTGTTTGATCTCAGGGTGTAGGGGGAGAAAGGGGGAGACCCTGGTCTTCTGTTTGATCTCAGGGTGTAGGGGGAGAAAGGGGGAGACCCTGGTCTTCTGTTTGATCTGAGGATGGATGGATGCGTAGCTGTGTAGGCTACATAGTGTGTATGGATGCGTAGCTGTGTAGGCTACATAGTGTGTATGGATGTGTAGCTGTGTAGGCTACATAGTGTGTATGGATGTGTAGCTGTGTAGGCTACATAGTGTGTATGGTTTTTGTACCTGTCTGGTGAGTAGCAGTCTTCAGACAAGCGATGCCGGTCCATCCGACCTGAGCTAAACGAAAGCGGTCCCC